>NW_028322235.1:19391764-19700484 GCF_059928025.1 Delphinapterus leucas | reverse complement strand
ACATTTTCTGATACGTGCTAAGTGGTGCGAGGGCACTCCTGCCAGGTTCCCATTCCCATGGGCATGTGGGCCTTCTGCTCTAAGGTCCCAACAACTGTGTTGTTCACAGTTTCAGGATGTTGGCTCTCTGGTGTTAGTTCACTCAGGCCTAGATCCCATAGACTCTGTGCTCTGAGCCGCCTGCTGGGAGGTTCCTACTGCTGGATTCCTTACCTGTTTTATTCTTTGGGTCCTGTGTTTTCACGCTCCTCCTCCCTGACTCACTCCCAGCCCATTTGTGATGTAGGTCTTCTGGTTTGAGGCCACCTGTGCCAGTTTCCTCACTTTTATTGATGTGGCCCCACTGGTGTGAGGACACTCCTGCCTGGTTCCCATCCCCTTGGTGATGGGGGCCCTCTGGTGAGAGTCTGATCCTGGCTGGATTCCTCACACTTCTGGGAGGTGGGCCCTCTGCTGTGAGGTCACTCCTGCCTGGCTGGCACACGTCACCTTGGCGATGTGCGCCCTCACTTGGGAGTTGGTGCCTGCTGGGAGTCTCCTCCCCTCGGTAATGAGGACCCACTGGCGTCAGGCCCTAGCTCATGGGCTCCCAAAATTTTCTGATGTGCGGCCTGTCATGCGAGTACACTCCTGCCAGGGTCCCATCCCCATGGGGATGTGGGCTTTCTGCTGTGAGGTCCCAACGGCTGGGTTGCTCACAGTGTCAGAATGTGGGCCGTCTACTGTGAGTTCACTCCGGCATGGATCCCATAGCCTCGGTGCTCTGGGCCACCTGCTTGGAGCTTCCAACTGCGGGGTTCCTCACCTTTTTTATTCCATGGGCCCTCTGTTTTGAGTCTCCTCCTGCATGCCTCACTCCCAGCCCTTTCGTGATGTGTGTCCCCTTGTTTGAGGCCACATGTGCTGTGTTCCTCACCTTTTGCTGATGTGGCCCCACTGGTGTGAGGGCACTCCTGCCTGGTTTCCATCCCCTTGGTGATGTGGGCCCTCTGGTTAGAGTCTGATCCTGGTTGGGTTCCTCACACTCCTGTGAGGTGAGCCCTCTGCTGTGAGGTAACTCCTGCCTGGCTTGCTCCCGTTGCCTTGGTGACGTCGGCCCTCTGGTGGCATTTGGAGCCTGCTGGTAGCCTCCTCTCCTCGGTGATGAGGGCCCTCTGGCGTCAGGCCCTAACTGCTGGGTTCCCCCATTTTCTGATATGTTCTAAGTTGTGCGAGGACACTCCTGTGAGGTTCCCATCCCCATGGGGATGTGGGCCTTCTGCTTTGAGGTCCCACCGGCTGGGTTGCTCACAGTTTCATGATGTGGGCCCTCTGCTGTGAGTTCACTGTGGCCTGGGTCCCATAGACTCCATGATCTGGGCCACCTGCTGGGAGGTTCAAACTGCTGGATTCCTCACATTTTTTATTCTGTGGGCCCTGTGTTGTTAGGCTACTCCTGCCTGCCTCACTCGGAGCCCCTTGGAAATGTGGGTCCTCTGGTTTAGGCCACATGTGCTGGGTTCCTCACCTTTGTATAATGTGGCCCCACTGGTGTGAGGACACTCCTGCCTTTTTCCGATCCCCTTGGTGATGTGGGTTCTCTGGTGAGAGTCTTATGCTGGCTGGGTTCCTCACTCTTCTGTGAGGTAGGCCCTCTGCTGTGAGGTCACTCCTGCCTGACTGGCACACGTCACCTTGGATACATGGGCCCTCAGTTGGGAGTTGGTGCCTGCTGAGGGTCTCCTCCCCTCGGTAATGAGGGACCGCTGGCGTCAGGCCCTAACTCCTGAGCTCCCAAAATTTTCTGAGGTGCACCCTGTGGTGCGAGTACACTCCTGCCAGGTTCCCAACCCCATGGGAATGTTGGCCTTCTGCTCTGAGGTCCCAACATTGGGTTGCTCAGTTTCATGATGAGGGCCCTCTGGTGTGAGTTCACTCCGGCCTGGATCCCATAGCCTCGCTGCTGCTGGCCGACTGCAGGGAGGTTCCAACTGCGGGATTCCTCACCTTTTTTCTTCTATGGGCCCTCTGTTTTGAGACTCCTCCTGCCTGCTTCACTCCAGGCCCCATGGTGAAGTGTGTGCTCTGGTTTGAGTCTACGTGTGCTGGGTCCCTCACCTTTCAATTATGTGGCCCCACTGGTGTGAGGACACTCCTGCCTGGTTCCTATCCCCTTGGTGATGTGGGTCCTCTGATGAGAGTGTGATCCTGGCTGGGTTCCTCACCCTTCTGTGAGGTGGGCCCTCTGCTGTGAGGTCACTCCTGCCTGGCTGGCACACCCCGCCTTGGCAACGTCGGCCCTCTTGTGTCAGTTGGAGCCTGCTGGGAGCCTCCTCCCCTCCGTGATGAGGGCCCTCTGGCGTCAGGCCCTAACTGCTGGGTACCCACATTTTCTGATACATGCTAAGTGGTGTGAGGACACTCGTGCCATGTTCCCAACCCCATGGGAATGTGGGCCTTCTCCTCTGAGGTCACAATGGCTGGGTTGCTCACAGTTTCATGATGTGGGCCCTCTGCTGTGAGTTCACTGTGGCCTGGATCGCATAGACTCGGTGCTCTGGGCCACCTGCTGGGAGGTTCCCACTGCAGGATTCCTCAGCTTTTTTATTCTATTGGCCCTGTGTTGTGAGGCTACTCCTGCCTGACTCAATCCGAGATCCATGGTGATGTGGGTCCTCTGGTTTGAGACAACATGTGTTGGGTACCTCAACTTTCGATGATGTGGCCCCATGGGTGTGAAGACACTCCTGCCTGGTTCCCAGCCCCTAGCTGATGTGGGCACTCTGGTGAGAGTCTGATCCTGGCTGGGTACTTTAACCTTCTGTGAGGTGGGCCCTCTGATGTGAGGTCATTCCTGCCTGGTTGGCTCACGTCGCCTTGGCGAGGTGGGCCCTCTGTTGACCACTGAAGCATGCTGGGAGCCTCCTACCCTCTTTAATGAGGGCCCTGGAAAAACCGGATATGCCCTTTAGACCAAGGGCATCATTGTCGAGGTTCTGCCTCTTTAATATGCTTTCAAAGGACTTCCCGTTTACCTCCTGAAATCGTATTCCTGGAATTCTGCCCTGCTTTCAAGTCCTCTTCGCAGCCTTACTTCAGATATTTTTGGACGATAGCTGTCATTTATAACTCTGCAGATTTGTGAATGGCAGTGGCTCTGAGCTCCTTTCTTCAACTCGCTTTCTTGTGAGCTGGCCACAAAACCGCAGGATTGCTTCAGGCCCTAATCTGGTTCTGGCACGGCATGCTGAGCCTTTGGCTATTTCCTCTTCCTAGTGGGAAATGAGCGTTAAATTTGCCCGTGCAGATACCTACAGCTAGTCTCTCATTGGTTCTCCCTATTCCTGTTCATGTTGCACAGAAATTGCAAACTGTGCCAAACAGGAGGTTAAAGGCACTGACTCTCCAAGTGGGGAGAGTGTTAGTAAAGTGTCTGGAATGGTAAACCCGAGTACCAGGGGACGAAAACTGAGATGCATTTAAAAATGTTTACCGGTCACACGGTGGACGATACTCTGGGTTTCCCATGCATGTTTTAGCTGAAGGAAGAATCCCTTAAACCTGGAGAGTTGGGACCAATGGAATGGGTACCATGCAGTATGACTACAAAGGGTCTGCATTTGCTCACCGAACCTCACCAATGCTATCAGCCTGAAGGGTCCGGCCTTATGTCTCACCAAGCTCTGGGTGTAGATGTGGTAAATCCAGGTTGCATCACAAGCCCTGAATGAATTATTTAAGAATTGCTCTCTATTTCACTGTCATTGTGTTTTGTTTTTGTAATTCATTTTGATAACTGGATTTATCGGATTTTCACTGCTGCATTTATTCCGCTGTACACACGCTTGATTCTCTTACGTAGACATATAAATCCATGGGTTGTAAGATTCTTACTAGTCAGGTGTATTCCTAGGCGTTGAATGTGTGGTGTTGAGTCCATTTCGTTGAGCAAGGAGTAGGCCTTGACTCTAATGTATTTGGCTTATGGAAGGGTATCTGTGGTAATTTCAATCTCTGGTTTTATGCAGCACCCCAACTCACATTTCCGCTTAAGCAAGCATAAGATGGTTTTCTAAATTTGAGACCCTGTTCTGTTTTGTAATTCAGTTCATGTGTAGCCAAGTTTACATTCCGTCTATTACTGATATCTTATGATGTTTCTTTCTCTGTGTGACTAATTTCACTTAGAATCATCGTAGCTGCATCCACTCATTATGCTGCAACAGGCCTGATGACATAGATTTCATTGCTGAGTGATATTCCATTGTACGTACGTACCACAACTTCTTTATCCATTTTTTGCTTTCTCGGATATTTAACTTGTACCATAGAGGAGGTTCTTATAAACAGAGCCATCCCAAACTTTGGGGTGGCTGTGTGTTTTTGATTTTAATTTCCCTAAGCTATAGGACCATAAGTGGAAGTGCCATAGGCTGTGTTGCTTTGTGTCCTACGTGTTTCAGGAAACACCATACTCTTCTGCAGAGTGGCTGTTGGCAATTTACATCCCGCCCATCAGCATAACAAGGCTCCCTGTTCTCCATGACCTGTCCTGCCTTTCTGGATTTTACACTTTTTTCAGGTGGCCCTTTTGACCAGGGGGCAGTGAGACTTCATTATAGTGAAGATTTCCTTTACACGCTTGCTTGGTTGGCCAAAAAGTGTGTATGCGTTTTTTCCTGAATATGTTCAGGAAAAAACAAATACGCCCTTTTTGGCCAAGTGCATCATTGTCGACATTCTGCCTCTTTTCCTATGCTTTAAGTGCAATTCCAGTCCACCCCCTCAAATCGTTTTCCTGAAATTCTGCCCCACTTTCAACTCCTCTTCGAAGACTTACTTCAATACATTTTTGGATGATAGCTGTCATTCATAACTCTGCAGGTTTGTGAATTACAGTGCCCCTGAGCTCCTTTCTTCAAATCGCTGTCTTGTGAGCTTGCCGCAAAACCGCAGGATTGCTTCAGGCCCTAATCTGTTTCCGGCAGGGCACGCTGAGCCTTTGGTTAATTCCTCTTCCTAGTGGGAAATGAGCGTTACACTTGCCCGTGCAGACACCTAGAGCTAGTCTCTCATTGGTTCTCCCTATTCCTGTTCATCTTGTGCAGAAATTGCAAACTGTGCCAAACAGGACGTTAAAGGCACTGACTCTCCAAGTGGGGAGAGTGTTAGCAAAGCTTCTGGAATGGTGAACCCGAGTACCAGGGGACGAAACATGAGAGGCACTTGAAAACGTTTCCCAATCACAGGGTGGACCATACTCTGGGTTTCCCATGCATGTTTTACCTGAAGAAAGAATCCCTTAAACCTGGAGAGCTGGGACCCATGGAATGGGTACCATGCAGTGTGACTTCAAAGGGTCTGTGTTTGCTCACCGAACCTCACCAATGCTATCAGCCCGAAGTATCCAGCCTTATGTCTCACCCAGCTCTGGGTCTAGATGTGGTAAATCCAGGTTGCATCACAAGCCCTGAATGAATTATTTAAGAATTGTTCTCTATTTCACTGTCATTGTGTTTTGTTTTTGAAATTTATTTTGATAATCGGATTTATCGGATTTTCACTGCTGCGTTTAGGCCACTGTACACACAGTTGATTTCCTTATGGAGACATATAAATCCATGGGTTTTAAGATTCTTACTTGTCAGGTATATTCCCAGGCGTTGAATATGGGGTTTTGAGTCCATTTCGTTGAGCAAGGAGTAGGTCTTGTCTCTTATATATTTGGCTTATGGAACGGTATCTGTGTTAACTTCAATCTCTGGTTTTATGCAGCACCCCAACTCACCTTTCCCCATAAGCAAGCATAAGTTGGTTTTCTAAATTTGAGACCCTGTTCTCTTTTGTAACTCAGTTCATGTGTAGCCAAGTTTACATTCCGTGTATTAGTGATAGCTTATGATGTTTCTTTTTCTGTGTGACTTATTTCTCGTAGAATCATCCTACCTGAATCCACTCATCATGCCGCTACCGGCCTGGTGACGTAGATTTCATTGCTGAGTGATATTCCATTGTACATGCGTACCACAACTTCTTTATCCATTTTTTGCTTTTTCGGATATTTAACTTGTACCGTAGAGGAGGTTCTTGTAAACAGAGCCGTCCCAAACTTTCGGGTGGCTGTGTGTTTTTTATTTTAATTTCCGTAAGCTATAAGAACATAAGTGGAAGTGCCATAGGCTGTGTTGCTTTGTTTCCTACGTGTTTCAGGAAACACCATACACTTCTCCAGAGTGGCTGTTGGCAATTTACATCTCGCCCATCAGCATAACAAGGCTCCCTGTTCTCCATGACCTGTCCTGCATTTCTGGATTTTACACTGTTTTCAGATGGCCCTTTTGACCGGGGGGCAGTGAGACTTCATTGTAGTGCAGATTTCCATTACACGCTAGCTTGGTTGGCCAAAAAATGGCGTATGCGTTTTTTCCTGAATATATTCAGGAAAAAACGCATACACCCTTTTTGGCCAAGTGCATCATTGTGGACATTCTGCCTCTTTTCCTATGCTTTAAGTGCAATTCCAGTCTACCCCCTGAAATCGTTTTCCTGAAATTCTGCCCCGCTTTCAAGTCCTCTTCGAAGACTTACTTCAATACATTTTTGGACGATAGCTGTCATTCATAACTCTGCAGGTTTGTGAATTACAGTGCCCCTGAGCTCCTTTCTTCAAATCGCTTTCTTGTGAGCTGACCGCAAAACCACAGGATTGCTTCAGGCCCTAATCTGTTTCCGGCAGGGCACGCTGAGCCTTTGGTTAATTCCTCTTCCTGGTGGGAAATGAGCGTTACGTTTGCCCGTGCAGACATCTACAGCTAGTCCCTCATTGGTTCTCCCTATTGCTGTTCATCTTGCGCAGAAATTGCAAACTGTGCCAAACAGGAGGTT
This sequence comes from Delphinapterus leucas, assembly GCF_059928025.1. Taxonomy (NCBI): domain Eukaryota; kingdom Metazoa; phylum Chordata; class Mammalia; order Artiodactyla; family Monodontidae; genus Delphinapterus; species Delphinapterus leucas. The sequence continues at coordinate 19,693,620 of NW_028322235.1, read as the reverse complement.
AAAGGCACTGACTCTCCAAGTGGGGAGAGTGTTAGTAAAGCATCTGAAATGTTGAACCCGCGTACCAGGGGACGAAACCTGAGATGCATTTGACAACGTTTCCCAATCACACGGTGGACCATACTCTGGGATTCCCATGCATGTTTTAGCTGAAGGAAGAATCCCTTAAACCTGGAGAGTTGGGACCCATGGAATGGGTACCATGCAGTATGACTTCAAAGGGTCTGCATTTGCTCACCGAACCTCACCAATGCTATCAGCCCGAAGTGTCCAGCCTTATGTCTCACCCAGCTCTGGGTGTAGTTGTGGTAAATCCCGGTTGCATCACAAGCCCTGAATGAATTATTTAAGAATTGCTCTCTATTTCACTGTCATTGTGTTTTGTTTTTGAAATTTATTTTGATAATGGGATTTATCGGATATTCACTGCTGCGTTTAGGCCGCTGTACACACGCTTGATTTCCTTATGGAGACATATAAATCCATGGGTTTTAAGATTCTTACTTGTCAGGTATATTCCGAGGCATTGAATATCGGGTGTTGAGTCCATTTCGTTGAGCAAGGAGTAGGTCTTTTCTATTATATATTTGGATTATGGAACGGTATCTGTGCTAATTTCTTTTTTTTTTTAAAGTCTTTATTGGGGTATAATTGCTTTACAATGGTGTGTTAGTTTCTGCTTTATAACAAAGTGAATCAGTTATACATATACATATGTTCCCATATGTCTTCCCTCTTGCGTCTCCCTCCCTCCCACTCTCCCTATCCCACCCCTCCAGGCTTTCCCAAAGCACCGAGCTAATATCCCTATGCCTTGCGACTGCTTCCCCCTAGCTATCTACCTTACTACATTTGTTAGTGTGTATATGTCCATGACTCTCTCTCGCCCTGTCAAAGCTCACCCTTCCCCCTCCCCATATTCTCAAGTCCGTTCTCCAGTAGGTCTGTGTCTTTATTCCTCTCTTACCCCTAGGTTCTTCATGACTTTTTTTCCCCTTAAATTCCATATATATGTGTTAGCATATGGTATTTGTCTTTTTCTTTCTGACTTACTTCACTCTGTATGACAGACTCTAGGTCTATCCATCTCATTACAAATAGCTCAATTTCATTTCTTTTTATGGCTGAGTAATATTCCATTGTATATATGTGCCACATCTTCTTTATCCATTCATCCGATGATGGGCGCTTAGGTTGTTTCCATCTCCGGGCTATTGTAAATAGAACTGCAATGAACATTTTGGTACATGACTCTTTTTGAATTTTGGTTTTCTCAGGGTATATGCCCAGTAGTGGGATTGCTGGGTCATATGGTAATTCTATTTGTTGTTTTTTAAGGAACCTCCATACTGTTCTCCATAGTGGCTGAACCAATTCACATTCCCACCAGCAGTGCAAGAGTGTTCCCTTTTCTCCGCACCCTCTCCAGCATTTATTGTTTCTAGATTTTTTGATGATCGCCATTCTGACTGGTGTGAGATGATATCTCATTGTAGTTTTGATTTGCATTTCTCTAATGATTAATGATGTTGAGCATTCTTTCATGTGTTTGTTGGCATTCTGTATATCTTCTTTGGAGAAATGTCTATTTAGGTCTTCTGCCCATTTTTGGATTGGGTTGTTTGTTTTTTTGTTATTGAGCTGCATGAGCTGCTTGTAAATTTTGGAGATTAATCCTTTGTCATTTGCAAATATTTTCTCCCATTCTGAGGATTGTCTTTTGGTCTTGATTATGGTTTCCTTTGCTGTGCAAAAGCTTTGCAGTTTCATTAGGTCCCATTTGTTTATTTTTGTTTTTATTTCCATTACTCTAGGAGGTGGGTCAGAAAGGATCTTGCTGTGATTTATGTCATAGAGTGTTCTGCCTATGTTTTCCTCTAAGAGTTTGATAGTTTCTGGCCTTACATTTAGGTCTTTAATCCATTTTGAGCTTATTTTTGTGTATGGTGTTAGGGAGTGATCTAATCTCATACTTTTACATGTACCTGTCCAGTTTTCCCAGCACCATTTATTGAAGAGGCTGTCCTTTCTCCACTGTACATTCCTGCCACCTTTATCAAAGATAAGGTGTCCATATGTGCGTGGGTTTATCGCTGGGCTTTCTATCCTGTTCCATTGATCTATATTTCTGTTTTTGTGCCAGTACCATACTGTCTTGATTACTGTACCTTTGTAGTATAGTATGAAGTCAGGGAGCCTGATTCCTCCAGCTCCTTTTTTCGTTCTCAAGATTGCTTTGGCTATTCGGGGTCTTTTGTGTTTCCATACAAATTGTGAAATTTTTTGTTCTAGTTCTGTGAAAAATGCCAGTGGTAATTTGATAGGGATTGCATTGAATCTGTAGATTGCTTTGGGTAGTAGAGTCATTTTCACAAGGTTGATTCTTCCCATCCAAGAACATGGTATATCTCTCCATCTATTTGTATCATCTTTAATTTCTTTCATCAGTGTCTTATAATTTTCTGCATACAGGTCTTTCGTCTCCTTAGGTAGGTTTATTCCTAGATATTTTATTCTTTTTGTTGCAATGGTAAATGGGAGTGTTTTCTTGATTTCAATTTCAGATTTTTCATCATTAGTATATAGGAATGCCAGAGATTTCTGTGCATTAACTTTGTATCCTGCTACTTTACCAAATTCATTGATTAGCTCTAGTAGTTTTCTGGTAGCATCTTTAGGATTCTCTATGTATAGTATCATGTCATCTGCAAACAGTGACAGCTTTACTTCTTCTTTTCCGATTTGGATTCCTTTTATTTCCTTTTCTTCTCTGATTGCTGTGGCTAAAACTTCCAAAACTATGTTGAATAAGAGTGGTGAGGGTGGGCAACCTTGTCTTATTCCTGATCTTAGTGGAAATGCTTTCAGTTTTTCACCATTGAGGATGATGTTTGCTGTGGGCTTGTCATATATGGCCTTTATTATGTTGAGGAAAGTTCCCTCTATGCCTACTTTCTGCAGGGTTTTTATCATAAATGTGTGTTGAATTTTGTCGAAAGCTTTCTCTGCATCTATTGAGATGATCATATGGTTTTTCTCCTTCAATTTGTTAATATGGTTTATCACATTGATAGATTTGCGTATATTAAAGAATCCTTGCATTCCTGGAATAAACCCCACTTGATCATGGTGTATGATCCTTTTAATGTGCTGTTGGATTCTGTTTGCTAGTATTTTGTTGAGGATTTTTGCATCTATGTTCATCAGTGATATTGGCCTGTAGTTTTCTTTCTTTGTGACATCCTTGTCTGGTTTTGGTATCAAGGTGATGGTGGCCTCGTAGAAGGAATTTGGGAGTGTTCCTCCCTCTGCTATATTTTGGAAGAGTTTGAGAAGGAGAGGTGTTAGCTCTTCTCTAAACGTTTGATAGAATTCACCTGTGAAGCCATCTGGTCCTGGGCTTTTGTTTGTTGGAAGATTTTTAATCACAGTTTCAATTTCTGTGCTTGTGATTGGTCTGTTCATATTTTCTATTTCTTCCTGATTCAGTCTTGGCAGGTTGTGCATTTCTAAGAATTTGTCCATTTCTTCCAGATTGTCCGTTTTATTGGCATAGAGTTGCTTGTAGTAATCTCTCATGATTTTTTTTATTTCTGCAGTGTCAGTTGTTACTTCTCCTTTTTCATTTCTAATTCTATTGATTTGAGTCTTCTCCCTTTTTCTCTTGATGAGTCTGGCTAGTGGTTTATCTATTTTGTTTATCTTCTCAAAGAACCAGCTTTTAGTTTTATTGATCTTTGCTATCATTTCCTTCATTTCTTTTTCATTTATTTCTGATCTGATTTTTATGATTTCTTTCCTTCTGCTAGCTTTGGGGTTTTTTTGTTCTTCTTTCTCTAATTGCTTGAGGTGCAAGGTTAGGTTGTTTATTCGAGATGTTTCCTGCTTCTTAAGGTGGGCTTGTATTGCTATAAACTTCCCCCTTAGAACTGCTTTTTCTGCATCCCATAGGTTTTGGGTCGTTGTGTCTCCATTGTCATTTGTTTCTAGGTATTTTTTAATTTCCTCTTTGATTTCTTCAGTGATCACTTCATTATTAAGTAGTGTATTGTTTAGCCTCCATGTGTTTGTATTTTTTACAGGTCTTTTCCTGTAATTGATATCTAGTCTCATGGCGTTGTGGTCAGAAAAGATACTTGATACAATTTCAATTTTCTTAAATTTACCAAGGCTTGATTTGTGACCCAAGATATGATCTATCCTGGAGAATGTTCCATGAGCACTTGAGAAAAATGTGTATTCTGTTGTTTTTGGATGGAGTGTCCTATAAATATCAATTAAGTCCATCTTGTTTAATGTATCATTTAAAGCTTGTGTTTCCTTATTTATTTTCATTTTGGATGATCTGTCCATGGGTGAAAGTGGGGTGTTAAAGTCCCCTACTATGAATGTGTTACTGTCGATCTCCCATTTTATGGCTGTTAGTATTTGCCTTATGTATTGAGGTGCTCCTATGTTGGGTGCATAAATATTTACAATTGTTATATCTTCTTCTTGGATCGATCCCTTGATCATTACGTAGTGTCCTTCTTTGTCTCTTGTAATAGTCCTTATTTTAAAGTCTATTTTGTCTGATATGAGAATTGCTACTCCAGCTTTCTTTTGGTTTCCATTTGCATGGAATATCTTTTTCCATCCCCTTATTTTCAGTCTGTATGTGTCTCTAGGTCTGAAGTGGGTCTATTGTAGACAGCATATATAAGGGTCTTGTTTTTGTATCCATTCAGCCAATCTGTGTCTTTTGGTGGGAGCATTTAGTCCATTTACATTTTTTTTTTAAACATCTTTATTGGGGTATAATTGCTTTACAATTGTGTGTTAGTTTCTGCTTTATAACAAAGTGAATCAGTTATACATATACATATGTTCCCATATGTCTTCCCTCTTGCGTCTCCCTCCCTCCCACTCTCCCTATCCCACCCCTCCAGGCTGTCACAAAGCACCGAGCTAATATCCCTGTGCCTTGCGGCTGCTTCCCCCTAGCTATCTACCTTACTACGTTTGTTAGTGTGTATATGTCCATGACTCTCTCTCACCCTGTCAAAGCTCACCCTTCCCCCTCCCCATATCCTCAAGTCCGTTCTCCAGTAGGTCTGCGTCTTTATTCCTGTCTTACCCCTAGGTTCTTCATGACATTTTTTCCCCCTTAAATTCCATATATATGCGTTAGCATACGGTATTTGTCTTTTTCTTTCTGACTTACTTCACTCTGTATGACAGACTCTAGGTCTATCCACCTCATTACAAATAGCTCAATTTCGTTTCTTTTTATGGCTGAGTAATATTCCATTGTATATATGTGCCACATCTTCTTTATCCATTCATCCGATGATGGGCGCTTAGGTTGTTTCCATCTCCGGGCTATTGTAAATAGAGCTGCAATGAACATTTTGGTACATGACTCTTTTTGAATTTTGGTTTTCTCAGGGTATATGCCCAGTAGTGGGATTGCTGGGTCATATGGTAATTCTATTTGTAGTTTTTTAAGGAACCTCCATACTGTTCTCCATAGTGGCTGAACCAATTCACATTCCCACCAGCAGTGCAAGAGTGTTCCCTTTTCTCCACACCCTCTCCAGCATTTATTGTTTCTAGATTTTTTGATGATGGCCATTCTGACTGGTGTGAGATGATATCTCATTGTAGTTTTGATTTGCATTTCTCTAATGATTAATGATGTTGAGCATTCTTTCATGTGTTTGTTGGCATTCTGTATATCTTCTTTGGAGAAATGTCTATTTAGGTCTTCTGCCCATTTTTGGATTGGGTTGTTTGTTTTTTTGTTATTGAGCTGCATGAGCTGCTTGTAAATTTTGGAGATTAAACCTTTGTCAGTTGCTTCATTTGCAAATATTTTCTCCCATTCTGAGGGTTGTCTTTTGGTCTTGATTATGGTTTCCTTTGCTGTGCAAAAGCTTTGAAGTTTCATTAGGTCCCATTTGTTTATTTTTGTTTTTATTTCCATTACTCTAGGAGGTGGGTCAGAAAGGATCTTGCTGTGATTTATGTCATAGAGTGTTCTGCCTATGTTTTCCTCTAAGAGTTTGATAGTTTCTGGCCTTACATTTAGGTCTTTAATCCATTTTGAGCTTATTTTTGTGTATGGTGTTAGGGAGTGATCTAATCTCATACTTTTACATGTACCTGTCCAGTTTTCCCAGCACCATTTATTGAAGAGGCTGTCCTTTCTCCACTGTACATTCCTGCCACCTTTATCAAAGATAAGGTGTCCATATGTGCGTGGGTTTATCGCTGGGCTTTCTATCCTGTTCCATTGATCTATATTTCTGTTTTTGTGCCAGTACCATACTGTCTTGATTACTGTACCTTTGTAGTATAGTCTGAAGTCAGGGAGCCTGATTCCTCCAGCTCCTTTTTTCGTTCTCAAGATTGCTTTGGCTATTCGGGGTCTTTTGTGTTTCCATACAAATTGTGAAATTTTTTGTTCTAGTTCTGTGAAAAATGCCAGTGGTAGTTTGATAGGGATTGCATTGAATCTGTAGATTGCTTTGGGTAGTAGAGTCATTTTCACAATGTTGATTCTTCCCATCCAAGAACATGGTATATCTCTCCATCTATTTGTATCATCTTTAATTTCTTTCATCAGTGTCTTATAATTTTCTGCATACAGGTCTTTCGTCTCCTTAGGTAGGTTTATTCCTAGATATTTTATTCTTTTTGTTGCAATGGTAAATGGGAGTGTTTTCTTGATTTCACTTTCAGATTTTTCATCATTAGTATATAGGAATGCCAGAGATTTCTGTGCATTAACTTTGTATCCTGCTACTTTACCAAATTCATTGATTAGCTCTAGTAGTTTTCTGGTAGCATCTTTAGGATTCTCTATGTATAGTATCATGTCATCTGCAAACAGTGACAGCTTTACTTCTTCTTTTCCGATTTGGATTGCTTTTATTTCCTTTTCTTCTCTGATTGCTGTGGCTAAAACTTCCAAAACTATGTTGAATAAGAGTGGTGAGAGTGGGCAACCTTGTCTTGTTCCTGATCTTAGTGGAAATGCTTTCAGTTTTTCACCATTGAGGATGATGTTTGCTGTGGGCTTGTCATATATGGCCTTTATTATGTTGAGGAAAGTTCCCTCTATGCCTACTTTCTGCAGGGTTTTTATCATAAATGGGTGTTGAATTTTGTCAAAAGCTTTCTCTGCATCTATTGAGATGATCATATGGTTTTTCTCTTTCAATTTGTTAATATGGTTTATCACATTGATAGATTTGCGTATATTGAAGAATCCTTGCATTCCTGGAATAAACCCCACTTGATCATGGTGTATGATCCTTTTAATGTGCTGTTGGATTCTGTTTGCTAGTATTTTGTTGAGGATTTTTGCATCTATGTTCATCAGTGATATTGGCCTGTAGTTTTCTTTCTTTGTGACATCCTTGTCTGGTTTTGGTATCAAGGTGATGGTGGCCTCGTAGAAGGAATTTGGGAGTGTTCCTCCCTCTGCTATATTTTGGAAGAGTTTGAGAAGGATAGGTGTTAGCTCTTCTCTAAATGTTTGATAGAATTCACCTGTGAAGCCATCTGGTCCTGGGCTTTTGTTTGTTGGAAGATTTTTAATGACAGTTTCAATTTCAGTGCTTGTGATTGGTCTGTTCATATTTTCTATTTCTTCCTGATTCAGTCTTGGCAGGTTGTGCATTTCTAAGAATTTGTCCATTTCTTCCAGATTGTCCATTTTATTGGCATAGAGTTGCTTTTAGTAATCTCTTATGATTTTTTTTATTTCTGCAGTGTCAGTTGTTACTTCTCCTTTTTCATTTCTAATTCTATTGATTTGAGTCTTCTCCCTTTTTTTCTTGATGAGTCTGGCTAGTGGTTTATCTATTTTGTTTATCTTCTCAAAGAACCAGCTTTTAGTTTTATTGATCTTTGCTATCGTTTCCTTCATTTCTTTTTCATTTATTTCTGATCTGATTTTTATGATTTCTTTCCTTCTGCTAGCTTTGGGGTTTTTTTGTTCTTCTTTCTCTAATTGCTTGAGGTGCAAGGTTAGGTTGTTTATTCGAGATGTTTCCTGCTTCTTAAGGTGGGCTTGTATTGCTATAAACTTCCCCCTTAGAACTGCTTTTTCTGCATCCCATAGGTTTTGGGTCGTTGTGTCTCCATTGTCATTTGTTTCTAGGTATTTTTTTATTTCCTCTTTGATTTCTTCAGTGATCACTTCATTATTAAGTAGTGTATTGTTTAGCTTCCATGTGCTTGTATTTTTTACAGATCTTTTCCTGTAATTGATATCTAGTCTCATGGCGTTGTGGTCAGAAAAGATACTTGATACAATTTCAATTTTCTTAAATTTACCAAGGCTTGATTTGTGACCCAAGATATGGTCTATCCTGGAGAATGTTCCATGAGCACTTGAGAAAAATGTGTATTCTGTTGTTTTTGGATGGAGTGTCCTATAAATATCAATTAAGTCCATCTTGTTTAATGTATCATTTAAAGCTTGTGTTTCCTTATTTATTTTCATTTTGGATGATCTGTCCATGGGTGAAAGTGGGGTGTTAAAGTCCCCTACTATGAATGTGTTACTGTCGATCTCCCCTTTTATGGCTGTTAGTATTTGCCTTATGTATTGAGGTGCTCCTATGTTGGGTGCATAAATATTTACAATTGTTATATCTTCTTCTTGGATCGATCCCTTTATCATTATGTAGTGTCCTTCTTTGTCTCTTGTAATAGTCCTTATTTTAAAGTCTATTTTGTCTGATATGAGAATTGCTACTCCAGCTTTCTTTTGGTTTCCATTTGCATGGAATATCTTTTTCCATCCCCTTATTTTCAGTCTGTATGTGTCTCTAGGTCTGAAGTGGGTCTCTTGTAGACAGCATATATAAGGGTCTTGTTTTTGTATCCATTCAGCCAATCTGTGTCTTTTGGTGGGAGCATTTAGTCCATTTACATTTAAGGTAATTATCGATATGTATGTTCCTATTCCCATTTTCTATATTGTTTTGGGTTCGTTATTATAGGTCTTTTCCTTCTCTTGTGTTCCTTGTCTAGAGAAGTTCCTTTAGCATTTGCTGTAAAGCTGGTTTGGTGGTGCTGAACTCTCTCAGCTTTTGCTTGTCTGTAAAGGTTTTAATTTCTCCATCAAATCTGAATGAGATCCTTGCTGGGTAGAGTAGCCTTGGTTGCAGGTTTTTCTCCTTCATCACTTTCAGTATGTCCTGCCACTCCCTTCTGGCTTGTAGGGTTTCTGCTGAGAGATCAGCTGTTAACCTTATGGGGATTCCCTTGTGTGTTATTTGCTGTTTTTCCCTTGCTGCTTTTAATATGCTTTCTTTGTATTTAATTTTTGACAGTTTGATTAATATGTGTCTTGGCGTATTTCTCCTTGTATTTATCCTGTATGGGACTCTCTGTGCTTCCTGGACTTGATTAACTATTTCCTTTCCCATATTAGGGAAGTTTTCAACTATAATCTCTTCAAATATTTTCTCAGTCCCTTTCTTTTTCTCTTCTTCTTCTGGAACCCCTATAATTCGAATGTTGTTGCGTTTAATGTTGTCCCAGAGGTCTCTGAGACTGTCCTCAGTTCTTTTCATTCTTTTTTCTTTATTCTGCTCTGCAGTAGTTATTTCCACTATTTTATCTTCCAGGTCACTTATCCGTTCTTCTGCCTCAGTTATTCTGTTATTGATCCCATCTAGAGTACTTTTAATTTCATTTATTGCATTGTTCATCATTGCTTGTTTCATCTTTATTTCTTCTAGTTCCTTGTTAACTGCTTCTTGCATTTTGTCCATTCTACTTCCAAGATTTCGGATCATCCTTACTATCATTATTCTGAATTCTTTTTCAGGTAGACTGCCTATTTCCTCTTCATTTGTTAGGTCTGGTGCATTTTTATCTTGCTCCTTCATCTGCTGTGTGTTTTTCTGTCTTCTCATTTTGCTTATCTTACTGTGTTTGGGGTCTCCTTTTTGCAGGCTGCACGTTCGTAGTTCCCGTTGTTTTTGATGTCTGTCTTCAGTGGCTAAGGTTGTTTCAGTGGGTTGTGTAGGCTTCCTGGTGGAGGGGACTAGTGCCTGTGTTGTGGTGGATGAGGCTGGATCTTGTCTCTCTAGTGGGCAGGTTCACGTCTGGTGGTGTGTTTTGGGGTGTCTGTGGCCTTATTATGATTTTAGGCAGCCTCTCTGCTAATGGGTGGGGTTGTGTTCCTCTTTTGCTAGTTGTTTGGCATAGGTTGTCTAGCACTGTGGCTTGCTGGTCGTTGAGTGAAGCTGGGTGCTGGTGTTAAGATGGAGGTCACTGGGAGATTTCCACCGTTTAATATTATGTGGAGCTGGGAGGTCTCTTGTTGACCAGTGTCCTGAAGTTGGCTCTCCTACCTCAGAGGCAGAGCCCTGACTCCTGGCTGGAGCACCAAGAGCCTTTCATCCACACGGCTCAGAATAAAAGGGAGAAAAAGTAGAGAGAATTAGTAGAAGTATGAGGAAAGAAAGAAGGAAAGGAGGAAAGGAAGGAAGGAAGAAAGAAGCAAAGAAGGAAAGAAAGGAGGGAGGGAGGGAGGAAGGAAGGAAGGAAGGAAGGAGGGAAAGAAGGAAAAAAGACAGAAAGAAAGAAGATACAGTAAAAATAAAATAAAGTATAATATAGTTATTGAATTAAAAAATATTTAGAAAAAAAAAAAAAAGAGGGACGGATAGAACCTTAGGACAAATGTTGGAAGCAAAGCTATACAGAGAAAATCTTATACAGAAGCATACACATACACCTTCACAAAAAGAGGTAAAGGGGGAAAAGTCATAAATCTTGCTCTCAGAGACCACCTCCTCAATTTGGGGTGATTCGTTGTCTAAAGGAGGGAAGGACGGAAAGAAAGAAAGAAGGAACGACGGTAAAGTATAATAAAGTTATTACAATTAAAATTAATTATTGAGAAAAAAAATTTTTTTTTTTTTAAAAACCATGGACGGATAGAGCCCTAGGACAAATGGTGGAAGCAAGAGTATACAGACAAGATGTCACACATAAGCATACACGTACATATTCACAAAAAGAGGAGAAGGGAAAAAAATCATAGATCTCGCTCCTAAATTCCACCTCTTCAATTTGGGATCATTCCTTGTCTATTCAGGTATTCCACAGATGCAGGGTATATCAAGTTGATTGTGGAGCTTTAATCCTCTGCTTCTGAGGCTGCTGGGAAAGATTTCCCTTTCTCTTCTTTGTTCTCACAGCTCACAGGAGCTCAGCTTTGGATTTGGCCCTGCCTCTGCGTGTAGGTCGCTGGAGGGCGTCTGTTTTTTGCTCAGACAGGACGGGGTTAAAGGAGCCGCTGATTCGGGGGCTCAGGCTTACTCAGGCCGGGGGTGAGGGGGGGGAAGGAGGGGCACTGCGTGCGGGGCGGGCCTGCGGCGTCAGAGGCGGCGTGACGTTGCGGCAGAGGCCGGCGTGACGTTGCACCAGCCTGAGGCCCGCCGTGCGTTCTCCCAGGGAAGTTGTCCCTGGTTCCCGGGAACCTGGCAGTGGCGGGCTGCACAGGCTCCGCAGAAGAGGGGTGTGGAGAGTGACCTGTGCTCGCACACAGGCCCCTTGGTGGCGGCAGCAGCAGCCTTAGCGTCTCCCGCCCGTCTCTGGGGTCCGCGCTTTTAGCCGCGGCTCGCGCCCATCTCTGGGGTTCGCGCTTTTTGCCGCGGCTCGCGCCCGTCTCTGGAGTTCCTTTAAGCAGCGCTCTTAAACCCCTCTCCTCGCGCACCAGGAAACAAAGAGGGAAGAAAAAGTCTCTTGCCTCTTCGGCAGGTGCAGGCTTTTCCCCGAACTCCCTCCCGGCTAGTCGTGGTGCACTAACCCCTTCAGGCTATGTTCAAGCCGCCAACCCCAGTCCTCTCCCTGCGCTCCGTCCAAAACCGAAACCCGAGCTTCAGCTCGCAGCCCCGCCCGCCCGGGCGGGTGAGCAGACAAGCCTCTCGGGCTGGTGAGTGCCGGTCGGCACCGATCCTCTGTGCGGGAATCTCCCCGCTTTGCCCTCCGCACCCGTCGCTGTGCACTACTCCTCGGTCCCGAAGCCCCCCCCTCCGCCTCCCGCAGTCTCCGCCCGCGGAGGGGCTTCCTAGTGTGTGGAAACTTTTCCTCCTTCACAGCTCCCTCCCACTGGCGCAGGTGCCGTCCTTATTCTTTTGTCTCTGTTTTTTCTTTTTTTCTTTTGCCCTACCCAGGTACGTGGGGAGTTTCTTGCCTTTTGGGAGGTCTGAGGTCTTCTGCCAGCCTTCAGTAGGTGTTCTGTAGGAGTTGTTCCACGTGTAGATGTATTTCTGGTGTATCCGTGGGGAGGAAGGCGATCTCCGCGTCTTACTCTTCCGCCATCTTCAAGGTCCCCCAGTCCATTTACATTTAAGGTAATTATCGATATGTATGTTCCTATTCCCATTTTCTATATTGTTTTGGGTTCGTTATTATAGGTCTTTTCCTTCTCTTGTGTTCCTTGTCTAGAGAAGTTCCTTTAGCATTTGTTGTAAAGCTGGTTTGGTGGTGCTGAACTCTCTCAGCTTTTGCTTGTCTGTAAAGGTTTTAATTTCTCCATCAAATCTGAATGAGATCCTTGCTGGGTAGAGTAGTCTTGGTTGCAGGTTTTTTTCCTACATCACTTTCAGTATGTCCTGCCACTCCCTTCTGGCTTGTAGGGTTTCTGCTGAGAGATCAGCTGTTAACCTTATGGGGATTCCCTTGTGTGTTATTTGTTGTTTTTCCCTTGCTGCTTTTAATATGCTTTCTTTGTATTTAATTTTTGACAGTTTGATTAATATGTGTCTTGGCGTATTTCTCCTTATATTTATCCTGTATGGGACTCTCTGTACTTCCTGGACTTGATTAACTATTTCCTTTCCCATATTAGGGAAGTTTTCAACTATAATCTCTTCAAATATTTTCTCAGTCCCTTTCTTTTTCTCTTCTTCTTCTGGAACCCCTATAATTCGAATGTTGTTGCGTTTAATGTTGTCCCAGAGGTCTCTGAGACTGTCCTCAGTTCTTTTCATTCTTTTTTCTTTATTCTGCTCTGCAGTAGTTATTTCCACTATTTTATCTTCCAGGTCACTTATCCGTTCTTCTGCCTCAGTTATTCTGTTATTGATCCCATCTAGAGTACTTTTAATTTCATTTATTGCATTGTTCATCATTGCTTGTTTCATCTTTATTTCTTCTAGGTCCTTGTTAACTGTTTCTTGCATTTTGTCCATTCTACTTCCAAGATTTCGGATCATCCTTACTATCATTATTCTGAATTCTTTTTCAGGTAGACTGCCTATTTCTTCTTCATTTGTTAGGTCTGGTGCATTTTTATCTTGCTCCTTCATCTGCTGTGTGTTTTTCTGTCTTCTCATTTTGCTTATCTTACTGTGTTTGGGGTCTCCTTTTTGCAGGCTGCACGTACGTGTTCCCGTTGTTTTTGATGTCTGTCTCCAGTGGATAAGGTTGTTTCAGTGGGTTGTGTAGGCTTCCTGGCGGAGGGGACTAGTGCCTGTGTTCTGGTGGATGAGGCTGGATCTTGTCTCTTTAGTGGGCAGGTTCACTTCTGGTGGTGTGTTTTGGGGTGTCTGTGGCCTTATTATGATTTTCGGCAGCCTCTCTGCTAATGGGTGGGGTTGTGTTCCTCTTTTGCTAATTGTTTGGCATAGGTTGTCTAGCACTGTGGCTTGCTGGTCGTTGAGTGAAGCTGGGTGCTGGTGTTAAGATGGAGGTCACTGGGAGATTTCCACCATTTAATATTATGTGGAGCTGGGTGGCCTCTTGTTGACCAGTGCCCTGAAGTTGGCTCTCCTACCTCAGAGGCAGAGCCCTGACTCCTGGCTGGAGCACCAAGAGCCTTTCGTCCACACGGCTCAGAATAAAAGGGAGAAAAAGTAGAGAGAATTAGTAGAAGTATGAGGAAAGAAAGAAGGAAAGGAGGAAAGGAAGGAAGGAAGAAAGAAGCAAAGAAGGAAAGAAAGGAGGGAGGGAGGGAGGAAGGAAGGAAGGAAGGAAGGAGGGAAAGAAGGAAAAAAGACAGAAAGAAAGAAGATAAGTAAAAATAAAATAAAGTATAATATAGTTATTTGAATTAAAAAATATTTAGAAAAAAAAAAGGGGACGGATAGAACCTTAGGACAAATGTTGGAAGCAAAGCTATACAGAGAAAATCTTACACAGAAGCATACACATACACCTTCACAAAAAGAGGTAAAGGGGGAAAAATCATAAATCTTGCTCTCAGAGACCACCTCCTCAATTTGGGGTGATTCGTTGTCTAAAGGAGGGAAGGAAGGAAGGAAAGAAAGAAAGAAAGAACGAAGGTAAAGTATAATAAAGTTATTACAATTAAAATTAATTATTGAGAAAAAAAGTTTTTTAAAAAACCATGGACAGATAGAGCCCTAGGACAAATGGTGGAAGCAAGAGTATACAGGCACGGTCTCACACAGAAGCATACACGTACACATTCACAAAAAGAGGAGAAGGGAAAAAAATCATAGATCTCGCTCCTAAATTCCACCTCTTCAATTTGGGATCATTCCTTGTCTATTCAGGTATTCCACAGATGCAGGGTATATCAAGTTGATTGTGGAGCTTTAATCCGCTGCTTCTGAGGCTGCTGGGAGAGATTTCCCTTTCTCTTCTTTGTTCTCACAGCTTACAGGAAGGAGCTCAGCTTTAGATTTGGCCCTGCCTCTGCGTGTAGGTCGCTGGAGGGCGTCTGTTTTTTGCTCAGACAGGACAGGGTTAAAGGAGCCGCTGATTCGGGGGCTCTGGCTCACTCAGGCCAGGGGGGGGGGGAGGAGGGGCACTGCGTGCGGGGCGGGCCTGCGGCGTCAGAGGCGGCGTGACGTTGCGGCAGAGGCCGGTGTGACGTTGCACCAGCCTGAGGCCCGCCGTGCGTTCTCCCGGGGAAGTTGTCCCTGGTTCCCGGGAACCTGGCAGTGGCGGGCTGCACAGGCTCCGCGGAAGAGGGGTGTGGAGAGTGACCTGTGCTCGCACACAGGCCCCTTGGTGGCGGCAGCAGCAGCCTTAGCGTCTCCCGCCCGTTTCTGGGGTCCGCGCTTTTAGCCACGGCTCGCGCCCGTCTCTGGGGTTCGCGCTTTTAGCCGCGGCTCGCGCCCGTCTCTGGGGTTCGCGCTTTTAGCCGCGGCTCGCACCCGTCTCTGGAGTTCCTTTAAGCAGCGCTCTTAAACCTCTCTCCTCGCGCACCAGGAAACAAAGAGGGAAGAAAAAGTCTCTTGCCTCTTCGGCAGGTGCAGGCTTTTCCCCGAACTCCCTCCCAGCTAGTCGTGGTGCACTAACCCCTTTAGGCTATGTTCAAGCCGCGAACCCCAGTCCTCTACCTGAGCTCCGTCCAAAACCGAAACCCGAGCCACAGCTCGCAGCCCCGCCCGCCCCGGCGGGTGAGCAGACAAGCCTCTCGGGCTGGTGAGTGCCGGTGGGCACCGATCCTCTGTGCGGGAATCTCCCCGCTTTGCCCTCCGCACCCCTCGCTGTGCACTACTCCGCGGTCCCGAAGCTCCCCCCTCCGCCTCCCGCGGTCTCCGCCCCCGGAGGGGCTTCCTAGTGTGTGGAAACTTTTCCTCCTTCACAGCTCCCTCCCACTGCTGCAGGTTCCCTCCTTATTCTTTTGTCTCTGTTTTTTCTTTTGCCCTACCCAGGTACGAGGGGAGTTTCTTGCCTTTTGGGAGGTCTGAGGTCTTCTGCCAGCCTTCAGTAGGTGTTCTCTCTGTGCTAATTTCAATCTCTGGTTATATGCAGCACCCCAACTCACCTTTCCCCATAGGCAAGCATAAGTTGGTTTTCTAAATTTGAGACCCTGTTCTGTTTTGTAATTCAGTTCATGTGTAGCCAAGTTTACATTCCGTGTATTAGTGATATCTTATGATGTTTCTTTTTCTGTGTGACTTATTTCTAGTAGAATCATTGTACCTGAATCCACTCATTATGCCGCTACAGGCCTGATGACATAGATTTCATTGCTGAGTGATATTCCATTGTACGTACGTACCACAACTTCTTTATCCATTTTTTGCTTTCTCGGATATTTAACTTGTACCGTAGACGAGGTTCTTGTAAACAGAGCCGTCCCAAACTTTGGGGTGGCTGTGTGTTTTTGATTTTAATTTCCCTAAGCTACAGGACCATAAGTGAAAGTGCCATAGGCTGTGTTGCTTTGTTTCCTACGTGTTTCAGGAAACACCATACACTTCTCCAGAGTGGCTGTTGGCAATTTACATCCCGCCCATCAGCATAACAAGGCTCCCTGTTCTCCATGACCTGTCCTGCCTTTCTGGATTTTACACTTTTTTCAGATAGCCCTTGTGACCTGGGGGCAGTGAGACT
Source organism: Delphinapterus leucas (assembly GCF_059928025.1). Classification (NCBI taxonomy): domain Eukaryota; kingdom Metazoa; phylum Chordata; class Mammalia; order Artiodactyla; family Monodontidae; genus Delphinapterus; species Delphinapterus leucas. The sequence continues at coordinate 19,677,291 of NW_028322235.1, read as the reverse complement.
TCATTGTAGTGCAGATTTCTTTACAGGCTTGCTTGGTTGGCCAAAAAGGGCATATGCGTTTTTTCCTGAATATATTCAGGAAAAAACGCATACGCCCTTTTTGGCCAAGTGCATCATTGTCGACATTCGGCCTCTTTTCCTATGCTTTAAGTGCAATTCCAGTCTACCCCCTGAAATCGTTTTCCTGAAATTCTGCCCCACTTTCAAGTCCTCTTCGAAGACTTATTTCAATACATTTTTGGACGATAGCTGTCATTCATAACTCTGCAGGTTTGTGAATTACAGTGCCGCTGAGCTCCTTTCTTCAACTCGCTTTCTTGTGAGCTGGCCGCAAAACCGCTGGATTGGTTCAGGCCCTAATCTGGCTCGGGCAGGGCATGCTGAGCCTTTGGTTAATTACTCTTCCTGGTGGGAAATGAGCGTTCCATTTGCCCGTGCAGACACCTACAGCTAGTCTCTCATTGGTTCTCCCTATTCCTGTTCATCTTGCACAGAAATTGCAAACTGTGCCAAACAGGAGGTTAAAGGCACTGACTCTCCAAGTGGGGAGAGTGTTAGTAAAGCGTCTGGAACCATGAGCCCGAGTACCAGGGGACGAAACCTGAGATGCATTTGAAAACGTTTCCCAATCACACGGTGGACCATACTCTGGGTTTCCCATGCATGTTTTAGCTGAAGGAAGAATCCCTTACACCTGGAGAGTTGGGACCCATGGAATGGGTACCATGCAGTGTGACTTCAAAGGGTCTGCGTTTGCTCACTGAACCTCACCAATGTTATCAGCCCGAAATGTCCAGCCTTATGTCTCACCCAGCTCTGGGTGTAGATGTGGTAATTCCAGGTTGCATCACAAGCCCTGAATGAATTATTTAAGAATTGCTCTCTATTTCACTGTCATTGTGTTTTGTTTTTGAAATTTATTTTGATAATGGGATTTATCGGATTTTCACTGCTGCGTTTAGGCTGCTGTACACATGCTTGATTTCCTTATGGAGACATATAAATCCATGGGTTTTAAGATTCTTACTTGTCAGGTATATTCCCATGCGTTGAATATGGGGTGTTGAGCCCATTTCGTTTAGCAAGGAGTAGGTCTTGTCTATTATATATTTGGCTTATGGAAAGGTATCTGTGCTAATTTCAATCTCTGGTTTTATGCAGCACCCCAACTCACCTTTCCCCATAAGCAAGCATAAGTTGGTTTTCTGAATTTGAGACCCTGTTCTGTTTTGTAATTCAGTTCATGTGTAGCCAAGTTTACATTCCGTGTATTAGTGATATCTTATAATGTTTCTTTTTCTGTGTGACTTATCTCTCGTAGAATCATCCTACCTGAATCCACTCATTATGCCTCTACGGGCCTGGTGACGTAGATTTAATTGCTGAGTGATATTGCATTGTACATACGTACCACAACTTCTTTATCCATTTTTTGCTTTCTCGGATATTTAACTTGTACCGTAGACGAGGTTCTTGTAAACAGAGCCGTCCCAAACTTTGGGGTGGCTGTGTGTGTTTTATTTTAATTTCCCTATGCTATAGGACCATATGTGGAAGTGCCATAGGCTGTGTTGCTTTGTTTCCTACGTGTTTCAGGAAACACCATACACTTCTCCAGAGTGGCTGTTGGCAAATTACATCCTGACCATCAGCATAACAAGGCTCCCTGTTCTCCATGACTTGTCCTGCATTTCTGGATTTTACACTTTTTTCAGATGGCCCTTTTGACCGGGGGGCAGTGAGACTTCATTGTAGTGCAGATTTCTTTAACATGCTTGCTTGGTTGGCCAAAAAGGGCGTATGCGTTTTTTCCTGAATATATTCAGGAAAAAACGCATACGCCCTTTTTGGCCAAGAGCATCATTGTCGACGTTCTGCCTCTTTTCCTATGCTTTAAATGCAATTCCAGTCTACCCCCTGAAATCGTTTTCCTGCAATTCTGCCCCGCTTTCAAGTCCTCTTCGCAGCCTTCCTTCAATATATTTTTGGACGATAGCTGTCATTTATAACTTTGCAGGTTTGTGAATTACAGTGCCCCTGAGCTCCGTTCTTCAAATTGCTTTCTTTTGAGCTGGCCGAAAAGCCGCAGGATTCCTTCAGGCCCTAATCTGGTTCAGGCACGGCATGCTGAGCCTTTGGTTAATTCCTCTTCCTGGTTGGAAATGAGCGTTAAATTTGCCCGTGCAGACACCTACAGCTAGTCTCTCATTGGTTCTCCCTATTCCTGTTCATCTTGCGCAGAAATTGCAAACTGTGCCAATCAGCAGGTTAAAGGCACTGACTCTCCAAGTGCGGAGAGTGTTAGTAAAGTGTCTGGAATGGTGAACCCGAGTAAAAGAGGACAAAAACTGAGATGCATTTGAAAACGTTTCCCGGTCACACGGTGCACCATACTGTGGGTTTCCCATGCATGCTTTAGCTGAAGGAAGAATCGCTTAAACCTGGAGAGTTGGGACCCATGGAATGGGTACCATGCAATATGACTTCTAATGGTCTGCATTTGCTCATCGAACCTCACCAATGCTATCAGCCTGAAGTGTCCAACCTTATGTCTCACTCAGCTCTGAGTTTAGATGAGGTAAATCCAGGTTGCTTCACAAGCCCTGAATGAATTATTTAAGAATTGCTCTCTATTTCACTGTCCTTGTGTTTTGTTTTTGTAATTCATTTTGATAATGGGATTTATCGGATTTTCTCTGCTGCATTCATACTACTGTACAAGGGCTTCTTTCTCTTACCGAAACATATAAATCCATGGGTTTGAAGATTCTTACTAGTCAGGTATATTCCTAGGCGTTGAATATGGGGTTCTGAGTCCATTTTGTTGAGCAAGCAGTAGGTCTTGACTATTACATATTTGGCTTATGGAACAGTATCTGTGCTAATTTCAATCTCTGGTTTTATGCAGCACCCCAACTCACCTTTATCCTTAAGCAAGAATAAGTTGGTTTTCTATATTTGAGACCCTGTTCTGTTTTGTAATTCAGTTCATGTGTAGCCAAGCTTACATTCCATGTATTAGTGATATAGTATGTCTTTTTCTTTTTGAATTCTGTGACTTTGAATGATCATACGTAACTCCTCTGGAGTTGTTACAAGTGGCCATATTGCATTGATTTCCAGGCTGAGTCATATTCCACTCTACATAAGCACCACATCTGTATCCATTTTTTCCCTCCAGAGACATTTAAGTTATATCCTGGTCGAGGATCTTTTAAACAATTAGGCGGTATACATTGGGGTGCCTGTGTCCTCTCGATTTTTGTTTTTCCCAAGATATACGTCCATGAGTGCAAGTGCCCTGTGCTCTGTAGCTCATTTTTCAGATGCTTTATTAAACACAATACACTTCTCCAGAGTGACCGTTGGCAATATACATTTCCACTATAAGCCTCACAGGGCTCCCTTTTCTCCTTGCCCTGTCCTGCATTTCTGGTGTTTACACTTTATGAGGATGGCTCTTCTGACTGATGCGAAGTGATATGTTTTGTAGTATTGATTTCCAGTGCCCACCTGTTTGGTTGGCTAAAAAAGTGTATGCCCTTTTCTTGAATATATACAGAAAAAGACGCATACACCCTTTTTGGCCAACTGCAATGTTGGCAATGTTCAGCCCCTTTTCTTGTGCTTAATGGCGAGTCCTTTCTACCTCATCCAATCCCTTTCCTGCCATTCTCCGTTGCTTACAAGTCCTTTTCTCTGACTTTCCTCAAGACATTTTTCAGTGATAGATATTTTCAACTCTGCAGTTTCGTGAATTTTAGTGCCACTGAGCTCCATTTTTCAACTTGTGTTTATGGGAACTGGCCACAAAGCAGCGGGATTTCCTCAAGCCCTATTCTGTTTCCATGGGCAACCCTAGCCTTTGGTCAATTCGTCTTCCTGATTGGAAATTAGAGTGACATGTGCCTGTCCGAACACCTAGGACTTGTCTCTCATTGTTCCTCCTCCTTCTGCTTCATCCTCTGGACAAATTCCAAACTGTATGCAACAGGATGTTGACAGTGCTGACATCTCCAAGTGGGGAGACTGTTAGTAAAGACGCTGGAAGGGTGAACCCGAGCACCAGGAAATGAGGAGATGAGATGCCTTTTCCAAACTCTTCCCGATCAGACGGTATACCATCCTCTGGGTGTGACAGGCATGCTTTAGCTGTAGGAAGGGTCCCATTCATGTGAGGAGAACACCAGGGCTTTTTCAAAATCACTGTCTCTCCACAACCCAAACTGGGGAATTTTTTAAGCTACGGCTACACATATGTTCATTAAGGACCTTGGGAAGTAGACAGAGTCCAAACTTTAGATGATTGAAGTCTTCCTGGTCAGAAGCACTCACCACCGGCTTCCCTTAGGTTCCATTTTAACTGTCATTGATAGATGATGTCAATAAAAATATCTATTCTTTTTCAGATTATTTCCCCTTATAGGTTATTGCAAAATATTGAGTGTAGTTCCCTGTGCTATACAGCAGTTCCTTGTTGATGATCGATTTTATACATAGCAGTGTGTATGTGTTAATCCCAAACTGTTAATTTATCCCTCCTCTCACCTTTCCCCTTTGGTAATAATAAATTATAAGACTTTATACTTCTCAGAAATGGGGGAGCTGAAAGAGAGGTATCATTTTCAATGGAAAAGCATTTAAAACAAGATTGAAGATTTAACCAAGATTATTAGATGTACATCCTTGGAAAGAAATCACTTCATTTCTCTAATATTGACCTGACAAATAAGACAAACCTTTTCACTGAACTTGCTTATAATAAAGTGATGGAAATATCAAATGGAAGTGTTAGAAACATCTTATTTTACCCGAGCCTTATACACTGTTCTATGTTAATTACAGTTTGGCTCACACATCTGTTCATTGAAGTTACAATGTTCTCAATTTCTGTTATTGATCCTCCAGAGTGGACCCCAACAAGTGTCCCCCTGCCCAGTGTCATTGGAGCCAACAGATCGAGTCTGAGTTTGGTTCAGAAGCAAAGGAAACTTTATATTTTGATCAGAGAATGCAGAGGTGAGAGCATGTGCTACCCCGTGGGCTGTGGGCTGGGCTGCTGTGTAGAGATCCTGTCAGAGTCAGTCAGAGGGAGGGGGGGAGCTCTTGAGGGCCCGGTTGGCTGCAGCTCAGGCTCTATATCACGGAGTGTGCACTGTGCCCCAGGAGCTGAGGTGTCGACCCAGCCATTCTGCACTAGAAAATCTGGTCTGAAGTGCCGGGTGTGGAACCTCTGTATGCGGGACCCTAGGAGCACGTGAAATTAGACAAAGCACAAAGGATAAAAAAGGTTAGACTTTATTTTATTGCCCAGATTCTATTTTTATCTCCCAGGGATTTTTAAGGGGCTTTGCCTGGGACAAGCCCCTCTTCTGCCTTTTGTCCCCTTCCTCATTCTTGGAGTGCTGGGGGTGCAGACCCTTCTTCTGTAACTGCTGAGTGCTGAGTTAGGAGCCCTCATACCCGTGGGCGAGGGTCAGAACTTCTCCCCAGCAGCCTCCAGGTGACGTTGATTGTCCCCAGGCCTCCTGCCTTCCTGCTAGTCTGCCTGAGCACCAGTATTGGAAGTGTTATAGATTCTAATGACCTTTAAGGGTCCAGGAAGGAGATGTGCAGTGATGCTGTGAGGTCCAGTTTCACCCCGCCCCGCATTTGTTCGGCCACCTTAGGCTGACCGTTTCTGCCAGCCTAGATGCTCTGACCAGTAGTCTGCACTTTCTTCAATTAGGCCCCTGAATTAACGTAAAAAGAGCACCAGGTGTCAGGACCCTGTCCGCTCAACTCCCAGACAGTCCAGGGTCATGGGTGATGAAGGACCATGATGGCCACTGAGTCAACAGCCTTTTGAAGTAAACAGGAGTCCAGCCGGTCTTATTGGCCAACATTATCACAGTGTCTGTAGGCTTTTCTATGGTGACAGCGTGATATACGGTTCCCCCGCCAGGATTATTAGGTCCGCTCTGGGGGCAGTAAGTCCTGCAAGCAGTAGTCTACTCTTTTGGGACACACTCTTGTTGTTTTATGAGAGAAACTCCAGGTCAAGTGATGGTCACTTGAGTCGTCATGGTGCCCCGTTGCCCCCGGTTATCTCTCTGGAGTTTGGAGTTGGAAGGCCTCCTCACTCGAGGTCAGTGTGCCCACAGAGCAAACCCTGCAACTTCAGGGCATCATTGGGTGTTAGGAACACCACTTGGGGTCCTTTTCCCTTAGGAGGGAGGTGGCCTTTTGGGCTGCTGATTTCCAGGATTTTAGATACCGCCAGTATCTTGGCCAGATGTGGCAGTGGGCCAAGCCCCTTGGTGACCGTAGTTTATCCTACCTGGATGGCATTCTTGCATTGTTCCATTTCAAGTGGTCCCAGTTTTTGCACTAATACTCCAATGGCGATTCACCGTTCACCAGGAATGTAAAGGTCAAAGGGTTTAGCTAAATTAGGGAGTTCCAGGGCAAGGGTCTGAATTGACTGCTCTTTCCATTCTTGAAAGGCCACTTCTGGATTCTATTCAAAAGGATCATCATCTTTTCCTTTCAGTGTTTCATATAGAGGCCCAGCTAGTAGACTGTAGTTAGGGATCCAGAAGCAGCAAACCGTGGCCTCCCCAGGAACCCCTAAGCTGTCTTCTAGTTTTAGATATGGGTAAGGCTGTAAATTGTTTCTTCCCTTTCCTGGGATGGGCTTCTCCGACCTTCTGTGAGAATGAAGCCCAGGCAGGTCACCGTAGTCTGTGATATTTGAGCTTTTTCTTGGACAACTTGTATCCTTTATTGGCTTGGTAGTTCAGAGGTCTCCTTAGTAGGGCTGGTGTTCAGAATGTCGTCTGCATATTGAAGGAGTGTTTCTTTTTCCAGTGGTAGGACTTTTAGGTCTTTAGCTGAGCTTTCCCCAAAGATGGTGTGGGAATTTTTGAACCCTTGGGGCAAGACGGCCCAGAAGTATTGTTTTAGTTGTATGTTGAGACCTGCCACTCACAAGCCAAAATTTCTTGTGACTCTGACACTAATGGAATACAAAAGAAGGCATCATTGAAGACTAATACAGAATACCATGTCCTGGTGGTTGGTAGAATGACCAGCAGGGTGTAGGATTTAGGAACTACTGGAGGTCTATCCTCGGTGGCTTCACTGACTGTCCTGACATCTTTTACCAGGATTCCAGCAGCCCATGGGGCTCTCGATATCAGGCCAATCCCAGGATATGGAGATCACCTGAGCAGGGACCCTACCCCCCACTCCAGACCACGGGGCTCTCGTGGTCAGGCCCCTCTCAGGATACAGAGCTACCCTTACAGCTACCGTGGCAGGGCTGGGCACACAGGAACCGTGCACATCGCCCTCATTGCAGAGCACTCCCAGCTCACCTGTCACTCAGATCTGACACAGAGCACCTCAGAGCAGGACTTGAACTAACAAACAGCAGCTCTGACAGGTCTGTGACCCTGGGCATCACTCTGTGTGGCCTCCCTCCACCTGGTCTTCCAGAGACTTCACTGCACCCGGGGCACCAGGCCTCTGTCTCCACCCACCACACACCCCTCCTCTCCCTGACTCCTGGGTTCCTCTCATTAGGAGAGGGTTTTCTTGAAGTTGTCTCCCACTCATGGGCCAGATAATATAATTAGAAAACAAGCCAGAGCTGCAGTCCCTTGTCTATCCTGACTCTCAGGAGCCCACACCTGTTCCTTGGACCTGGCCGATTCAGCAAGTTCCAGTTTCTGCAACTGTGAGCCCCTGAGGGGTGATTATTGGCTGGCCTGGGAAGCCCGACCGTGCCGGCCAGTCCTCCCCAGGTGTGCCTGGGTTGAGATCAATATAAACACCGCTCCAGGCAGCAAGAGCCCCTGCAGCTGTGCCTGACGCCATTTTCTCTGCCCAGTCAGCAGTCTCGGGGCTGGGCTGGTGGGAGGGAGTGAGAGGCCACGGCTTTGTGGGTGGCCCAGTGTGAGTGGGGCTCTGCTGGACTTTCTGCAGCAGTTGCCAAGATGCCACCTGCTAAAGAAGAGGATGTGTCACCCATACCTGCTGCTGGAATTTCTCCCTGGGCAGAGGTGAGGAAGGAAGAAATCAGTGGGGGCCGGGACAGCAGGGGTATCTCAGGCAGGGAAATGGAAAGCTTCCAGAAGAGTACCCAGGGCCAGGACCATCCTGGCTGGCCTGCAGGCACCAAGTCGGCTGGCATGCTGTCGCTCATGTGGCTCCATGGCCCTTCCTCTAGGCTTTCAAATCCTTGTACATATTCAGGTGTTTTACCTGTGAAAGGTGGGAACATTTCTGCAGCAGCTGGCCTGGGGCTCGGCCCACGTTTACTCACAGATGCCTCGGCACGGTCCCCCAACTTTGCAATGAGGATGCTTGTTGCGTGGGGCCTGCTGGCTGAATGGGAGATGATTCCCCACCACTGACCAACTTCAGAATTGTTTACAACTGGAGCAAGTGCCCTGATACGGTTTTCCTCTGTGTAACTTGTGGGTTCTGTATTTTTTTTCTTTTTTTCATTTTTGGTTCAAGGTAGATTTTATTCCTCTTTTTTGTATTTACAGATATAAGCATGGAAATAATTTATTCATATAAATACATGTATGTGAAGGGAAGAATATTTTTTCTGTTTTACTTTTTTTAATTTTGAATTTTATTTTAATTTTTTATACAGCAGGTTCTTGTTGGTTATCTATTTTATACATATAAATGTATACATGCCAATCCCAATCTCTCAACTCCTCCCACCACCACCCCCTAACAGCTTTCCCCCCTTGGTGTCCATACGTTTGTTGTCTACATCTGTTGCTCTATTTCTGCCTTGCAAAACGGTTCATCTGTACAATTTTTCTAGGTTCCACATATATGCATTAATATACAAGATTTGTTTTTCCATTTCTGACTTACTTCACTCTGTATGACAGTCTCTAGATCCATCAACGTCTCTACAAATGACCCAATTTCATTCCTTTTTATGGCTTAGTAATATTCCATTTTATATATGTACCTCATCTTTATGCATTCGTCTGTCTGTGGGCATTTAGGTTGCTTCCATTACCTGGATATTGTAAATAGTGATGCAATGAACATTGCAGTGAATGTCTCTTTTTGATTTATGGTTTTGTCTGGGTATATGCCCAGTAGTGGGATTGCTGTATCATATGGTAATTCTATTCTTAGTTTTATAAGAAACTCCATAATGTTCTCCACAGTGACTGTATCAATTTACATTCCCAACAATAGTGGAAGAGGGTTCCTTATCTCCACACCCTTTCCAGCATTTGTTGTTTGTAGATTTTCTGATGATGCCCATTCTAACAGGTGTGAGGTGATACATCTTGGATGAGTCTATTTCATTGAGCAAAGAGTAGGTCTTGTCTATTACATATTTGACTTATGGAACGGTATGTGTGCTAATTTCAATCTCTGGTTTTATACAGCACCCCAACTCAACTTTCCCCTTAAGCAAGCATAAGTTTTTATCTAAATGTGAGACTCTGTTCGGTTTTGTAATTCAGTTTATGTGTAGCCAAGTTTACACTCTCTCTATTAGTGATATCTTATGATAATTATCTTACTCTGTGTGACATATTTCTCTTAGAATCATCATACTTAAATCCACTCAATTTGCTGCTACAGTCCTGATGACATTGATTTCATTGCTGAGTGATATTCCGTTGTACGTAAGTAGCACAACTCCTTTATCCATTTTTTTCTTTCTGGGATATTTAATTTGTACTGGACTCGAGGTTCTTGTATACACAGCAGCCCTAAATTTTGTGTTGGCTCTGTCTTCTTGATTTTAATTTTCCAAAGCTATAGGGCCAAAAGTGGAAGTGCCCTAGGGTCTGTAGCTTTGTTTGTCAGATGTTCCAGGATACACCATAAACATCTCCAGAGTGTCTGTTGGCAATTTACATCCCACCCATCAGCATAACAAGGCTCCCTTTATTCCATGGCCTGTCCTGTGTTTCTGGTTTTTACACTTTTTTCAGATGGCCCTTTTGACGAATGGGAAATAAGACTTCATTGTAGTGCGGATTTCCATTGCTCGAGTGCTTGGTTGGCCAAAAAGGGCATATGCGTTTTTTCCTGAATATATTCAGGAAAAAATGTATATGCACTTTTGTCCAAGTGCATCATTGTCGAAGATCTGCCGCATTTCACATGCTTTAAATGCAATTCCAATCTACCTCCTGAAATATGATTCCTGCAATTCTGCCTCGTTTTCAAGTCCTCTTTGCAGACTTACTTCAATATATTTTTGCCAATAGCTGTCATTTATACCTCTGCAGGTTTGTGAATTACAGTGCCCGTGATTTCCTTTCTTAACTCGTTTCCTTGAAAGCTGGCCACAGAACCGCAGGTTTGCTTCAGGCCATAATCAGGGTCCGGCACGGCACTCTGAGCCTTTGGTTAATTCCTCTTCCTGGTGGGAAATTAGAGTTAAATGTGCCCCTCCAGACACCTGCCTCACTCCCAGCCCCTTGGTGATGTGTGTCCTCTGGTTTGAGGCCACATGTGCTGGGTTCCTCACCTTTGGCTGATGTGGCCCCACTGGTGTGAGGACACTCCTGCTTGGTTCCCATCTCCTTGGTGATGTGGGCCCTCCGGTGAGAGTCTGATCCTGGTTGTGTTACTCACACTTCTGTGAGGTAGGCCCTCTTCTCTGAGGTCAGTCCTGCCTAGCTGGCACACCCCGCCTTGGTGACGTTGGCCATCTGGTGGGAGTTGGTGCCTGCTGGGAGTCTCCTCCCCTTGGTAATGAGGGCCCTCTGGCATCAGGCCCTAACTCCTGGGCTCCCAAAATTTTCTGATGTGCGCCCTGTGGTGCGAGTACATTCCTGCCAAGTTCACAACCCCATGGGAAAGTGGGCCTTCTGCTCTGAGGTCCCAACGGTGGGTTGCTCAGTTTCATGATGAGGGCCCTCTGGTGTGAGTTCACTCCGGCCTGGATCCCATAGCCATGCTGCTCCTGGCCACCTGCTGGGACGTTACAACTGTGGGATTCCTCACCTTTTTTCTTCTATGGGCCCTCTTTTTTGAGACTCCTCCTGCCTGCCTCACTCCCAGCCCCTTGGTGATGTGTGTCCTCTGGTTTGAGGCCACGTGTGCTGGGTCCCTCACCTTTTGATGATGTGGCCCCAATGGTGTGAGGACACTCCTGCCTGGTTCCTATCCCCTTGATGATGTGGGCCCTCTGGTGAGAGTCTGATCCTGTTTGGGTTCCTCACCCTTCTGTGAGGTGGGTCCTCTGCTGTGAGGTCACTCCTGCCTGGTTGGCATACCCCGCCTGGGCAACATCGGCCCTCTTGTGGCAGTTGTAGCCTGCTGGGAGCTTCCTCCCCTCGGTGATGAGGGCCCTCTTGCGTCAGGCCCTAACTGCTGGGTACCCACATTTTCTGATACGTGCTAAGTGGTGCGAGGGCACTCCTGCGAGGTTCCCATCCCCATGGGGATGTGGGCCTTCTGCTCTGAGGTCCCAATGTCTGGGTTGCTCACAGTTTCATGATGTGGGCCCTCTGCTGTGAGTTCACTGCAGCCTGGATCGCATAGACTTGGTGCTCTGGGCCGCCTGCTGGGAGGTTCACACTGCAAGTTTCCTCAGCTTTTTTATCCTATGGTCCCTGTGTTGTGAGGCTCCTCCTGCCTGCCTCACTCCGAGCCCCTTGGAGATGTGGGTCCTCTGGTTTAGGCCACATGTGCTGGGTTCCTCACCTTTCTATGATGTGGCCACACTGGTGTGAAGACAGTCCTGCCTGTTTCTGATCCCATTGGTGATGTGGGCCCTCTGGTGAGAGTCTTATCCTGGCTGGGTTCCTCACCCTTCTGTGAGGTAGGCCCTCTGCTGTGAGGTCACTCCTGCCTGGCTGTCACACGTCACCTTGGCGACATGGGCCCTCAGTTGGGAGTTGGTGCCTGCTTGGAGTCTCCTCCCCTTGGTAATGAGGGCCCTCTGGCGTCAGGCCCTAACTTCTGGGCTTCCAAAATTCTCTGATGTGTGCCCTGTGGTGCGAGTACACTTATGCCATGTTCCCAGCCACATGGGAATGTGGGCCTTCTGCTCTGAGGTCCCAACGGCTGGGTTGCTCACAGTTTCATGATGAGGGCACTCTGTTTTGAGTTCAGTCAGGTCTGGATCCCATAGCCTCGCTGCTCCTGGCCGCCTGCTAGGAGGTTCCAGCTGCGGGATACCTCACCATTTTTATTCTATGGTCCCTATGTTTTGAGGCTCCTCCTGCCTGCCTCACTCCCAGCCCCTTGGTGATATGTGTCCTCTGGTTTGAAGCCACGTGTGCTGGGTCACTCACATTTCGGTGATGAGGCCCCACTGGTGTGAGGACACTCCAGCCTGGTTCCCATTCCCTTGGTGATGTGGGCCCTGTGGTGAGAGTCTGATCCTCTTTGGGTTCCTCACACTTTTGTGTGGTGGGCCCTCTGCTCTGAGGTCACTCCTGCCTGGCTGGCACATCCCGCATTGGCGATGGCGGCCCTCTGGTAGCAGTTGGAGCCTGCTGTGAGCCTCCTCTCCTCGGTGATGAGAGCCCTCTGGCGTCAGGCCCTAACTGCTGGGCTCCCCACATTTTCTGATGTGTGCCCAGTGGTGTGATGACACTCCTGCTTGGTTCCCTTCCCCATGGGGATGTGGGCCTTGTGCTCTGAGGTCACAACGGCTGGTTTCCTCACAGTTTCATGATGAGGGACCTCTGTTGTGAGTTCATCACTGCCTGGATCCCATAGCCCTGGTGCTCTGGGACGCCTGCTGGGATGTTCCAACTGCTGGAATCCTCACCTTTTTTATACAATGGGCCATGTGTTGTGAGGTTAATCCTGCCTGCCTCGCTCTGAGACCCATGGTGATGTGGGTCCTCTGGTTTGAGGCCACATTTCCTGGGTACCTCAACCTTTGATGATGTGGCCCCATGGGTGTGATGACACTCCTGTCTGGTTCACAGCCCCTTGCTGATGTGGGCACTCTGGTGAGAGTCTGATCCTGGCTGGGTTCCTTACCCTTCTGTGAGGTGGGCCCTCTGATGTGAGGTCACTCCTGCCTGGCTGGCTCACATCGCCTTGGCGATGTGGGCCCTCTGTTGGCCACGAAAGCATGCTGGGAGCCCCCTACCCTCTTTAATGAGGGCCCTGAAAAAACTCATATGCACTTTTTGACCAAGTGCATCATTGTCGAGAATCTGCCTCTTCTCCTATGCTTTCAGAGCACTTCCCGTCTACCTCCTGAAATCATATTACTGGAATTCTGCCCCACTTTCAAGTCCTCTTCGCAGACTTACTTCAATATATTTTTGTTTGATACCTGCCATTTATAACTCTGCAGGTTTGTTAATTACAGTGTCCCTGAGCTCCTTTCTTCAACTAGCTTTCTTGTGAGCTGGCCGCAAAACCGCAGGATTGCTTCAGGCCCTAATCTGGTTTCCGCACAGCATGCTGAGCGTTTGGAAAATTCCTTTTTCTGGTGGGAAATGAGCGTTAAATTTGCCCGTGCAGACAACTACAGCTAGTCTCTCATTGGTTCTCCCTATTCCTGTTCATCTTGCGCAGATATTGCAAACTGTGCCCAACAGGAGGTTAAAGGCACTGACTCTCCAAGTGGGGAGAGAGTTAGTAAAGCGTCTGGATTGGTGAACCTGAGTACCAAGGGACGAAACCTGAGAGGCATTTAAAATCGCTTCCCAGTCACATGGTGGACCATACTCTGGGATTCAGGTGCATGATTTAGGTGAAGGAAGAATCCTGTAAACCTGGAAAGTTGGGACCCATGGAATGGGTACCATGCAGTATGACTTCAAAGGGTCTGCCTTTGCTCATCGAACCTCACCAATGCTATCAGCACGAAGTGTCCAACCTTATGTCTCACTCAGCTCTGGGTGTAGATGTGGTAAATCCAGGGTGCATTACAAGCCCTGAATGAATTATTTAAGAATTGCTCTCTATTTCAGTGTCATTGTGTTTTGTTTTTGTAATTCATTTTGATAATGGGATTTATCGGATTTTCTCTGCTGCATTCATGCAGTTGTACACACGCTTGATTCTCTTATGCAGACATATAAATCCATGGGTTTGAAGATTCTTACTAGTCAGGTGTATTCCTAGGCGTTGAATATGGGGTGTTTAGTCCATTTCGTTGAGCAAGGTGTAGGTTTTGACTATGACATATTTGGCTTATGGAAAGGTATCTGTGCTAATTTCTATCTCTGGTTTGATGCACCACCCCAACTCACCTTTCCCCTTAAGCAAGCATAAGTTGGTTTTGTAAATTTGAGACCCTGTTCTGTTTTGTAATTCAGTTCATGTGTAGCCAAGTTTACATTCCGTGTATTAGTGATATCTTATGATGTTTCATTTTCTGTGTGACTTATTTCACTTAGAATCATCGTACCTGAATCCACTCATTATGCCGCGACGGGCCTGATGACCTAGATTTCATTGCTGAGTGATATTACATTGTACGTACGTACCACAACTTCTTTATTCATTTTGAACGTTCTGGGATATTTAACTTGTTCCGCAGACGGTGTTCTTGTAAACAGAGCCGTCCGAAACTTTGGGGTGGCTGTGTGTTTTTGATTTTAATTCCGTAAGCTATAGGACCATAAGTGGAAGTGCCGTAGGCTCCGTTGCTTTGCTTTTTAGGTGTTTCAGGAAACACCATACACTTCTCCAGAGTGGCTGTTGGCAATTTATATCCCGTCCATCAGCATAACAAGTCTCCCTGTTCTCCATGGCCTATCCTGCCTTTCTGGATTTTACACTTTTTTCAGAAGGCCCTTTTGACCGGGGGGCAGTGAGACTTCATTGTAGTGCAGATTTCCTTTACACGCTTGCTTGGTTGGCCAAAAAGTGCGTATGCGTTATTTCCTGAATATATTCAGTTAAAAACGCATACGCCCTTTTTGGCCAAGTGCATCATTGTCGACGTTATGACTCTTTTCTATGCTTTAAATGCAATTCCAGTCTAGCCCCTGAAATCGTTTTCCAGCAATTCTGCCCCGCTGTCAAGTCCTCTTCGCAGCCTTCTTCAATGTATTTCTGGACGATAGTTGGCATTTATAACTCTGCAGGTTTGTGAATGACAGTGCCCCTGAGCTCCTTTCTTCAACTCGTTTCCTTGTGAGCTGGCCGCAAAACCGCAGGATTGCTTCAGGCCCTAATCTGGTTCCGGCCCGGCATGCTGAGCCTTTGGTTAATTCCACTTCCTGGAGGGAAATGAGCATAAATTTGCCCGTGCAGACACCTACAGCTAGTCTCTCATTGTTTCTCCATATTCCTTTTCATCTTGCGCAGAAATTGCATACTGTGTCAAACAGGAGGTTAAAGGCACTGACTCTCCAAGCGGGGAGAGTGTTATTATACCGTCCGGAATGGTCAACCTGAGTATCAGGGGAAGAAAACTTACATGCATTTAAAAATGTTGCACAGTCACAGGGACCATACTCTGGGTTTCCCATGCATGTTTTAGCTGAAGGAAGAATCCCTTAAACCTGGAGAGTTGGGACCCATGGAATGGGTATCATGCAGTATGACTTCAAAGGGTCTGCATTTGCTCACCGAACCTCACCAATGCTATCAGCTCAAAGTGTCCAGCCTTATGTCTCACCCAGCTCTGTGTGTAGATATGGTAAATCCAGGTTGCATCACAAGTCCTGAATGAATTATTTAAGAATTGCTTTCTATTTCACTGTCATTGTGTTTTGTTTTTATAATTCATTTTGATAATGGGATTTATCGGATTTTCACTGCTGCGTTTATACCGCTGTACACACGCTTGATTGTCTTATGGAGACATATAAATCCATGGGTTTTAAGATTCTTACTAGTCAGGTATATTCCTAGGCGTTGAATTTGGGGTGTTGAGTCCATTTTATTGAGCAAGGAGTAGGTCTTGACTATTGCATATTTGACTTATGGAACGGTATCTGTGCTAATTTCAATCTCTGGTTTTATGTAGCACCCCAACTCACCTTTCGCCTTAAGCAAGCATTGGTTGGTTTGCTAAATTTGAGACCCTGTTCTGTTTTGTAATTCAGTTCATGTGTAGCCAAGTTTACATTCCGTGTATTAGTGGTATCTTATGATGTTTCTTTCTCTGTGTGACTAATTTCACTTAGAGTCTTCATACCTGAATCCACTCGTTATGCCGCGACGGGCCTGAAGACATAGATTTCATTGCTGTGTGATATTCCATTGTACGTTCGTAGCACAACTTCTTTATCCATTTTCCGCTTTCTGGGATATTTAACTTGTACCATAGATGAGTATATTGTAAACAGAGCCATTCGAAAATTTGGGGTGGCTGTGTCTTTTTTATTTTAATTTCCCTAAACTATAGGACCATAAGTGGAAGTGCCGTAGGCGCCGTTGCTTTTTTTTTTAGGTGTTTGAGGAAACACCATACACTTCTCCAGAGTGGCTGTTGGCAATTTACATCCCGCCCATCAGCATAACAAGGCTCCCTGTTCTCCATGGCCTGTGCTGCCTTTCTGGATTTTACACTTTTTTCAGATGGCCCTTTTGACCATGGGGGAGATGAGACTTCATTGTAGTGCAGATTACTTTAACATGCTTGCTTGGTTGGCCAAAAAGGGCGTATGCGTTTTTTCCTGAATATATTCAGGAAAAAACGCACACGCTCTTTTTGCCCAAGAGCATCATTGTCGACGTTCTGCCTCTTTTCCTATGCTTTAAATGCAATTCCAGTCTACCCCCTGAAATCGTTTTCCTGCAATTCTGCCCCGCTTTCAAGTATCTTCGCAGCCTAACTTCAATATATTTTTGGACGATAGCTGTCAATTATAACTCTGCAGGTTTGTGAATTATAGTGTCCCTGAGCTCCTTTCTTCAACTCGCTTTCTTGTGAGCTGGCCACAAACCCGGAGGATTGCTTCAGGCCCTAATCTGATTCCGGAACGGCATGCTGAGCCTTTGGTTAATTCCTCTTCCTGGTGGGAAATGAGCGTTAAATTTGCCCCTGCAGACACCTACAGCTAGTCTCTCATTGGTTCTCCCTATTCCTGTACATCTTGCGCAGAAATTGCAAACTGTGCCAAACAGGAGGTTAAAGGCACTGACTCTCCAAGTGGGGAGAGTGTTAGTAAAGGGTCTGGAATGGTGAACCCGAGTAAAAGGGGACGAAAACTGAGATTCATTTGAAAACGTTTTCCGGTCACACGGTGCACCATACTGTGGGTTTCCCATGCATGTTTTAGCTGAAGGAAGAATCCCTTAAACCTGGAGAGTTGGGACCCATGGAATGGGTACTATGCAGTATGACTACAAACGGTCTACATTTGCTCATCGAACCTCATCCATGCTGTCCGCCCGAAGTGTCCAACCTTATGTCTCACTCAGCTCTGGGTGTAGATGAGGTAAATCCAGGTTGCATCACAAGCCCTGAATGAATTATTTAAGAATTGCTCTCTATTTCCCTGTCATTTTTTTTGTTTTTGAAATTTATTTTGATAATGGGATTTAGCTGATTTTCACTGCTGCGTTTTTGTCACTGTACACACGCTTGATTCTCTTATGGAGACATATAAATCCTTAGGTATTAAGACTCTTACTCATCCTGTATATTCCAAGGCACTGAATATGGGGTGTTGAGTCCATTTTGTTGACCAGGAAGTAGGTTTTTTCTATTACATATTTGGCTTATGGAACGGTATCTGTGCTAATTTCAATCTCTGGTTTTATGCAGCACCCCAACTCTCCTTGATCCTTAAGCAAGCATAAGTTGGTTTTCTAAATTTGAGACCCCGTTCTCTTTTGTAATTCAGTTCATTTGTAGCCACGTTTACATTCCATGTATTAGTAATATCGTATGTCTTTGTCTTTTTGAATTATGTGACTTCAAATGATCATACGTAACTCCTCTGGGGTTGTTACAACTGGCCATGTTTCATTGATTTTCAGGCTGAGTAATATTCCACTCTACATAAGTGCCACACCTCTGTCCATTTTTTCCCTCCAGAGACATATAAATTATATCCTAATCGAGGATATATTAAACAGAGAGGCGGTAAACATTGGGGTGCCTGTGTCCTCTCGATTTTTCTTTTTCCCAAGATATACGTCCATGAGTGCAAGTGCCCTGTGCTCTGTAGCTCATTTTTTAGATGCTTTAGTAATCACAATACACTTTTCCAGAGTGACCGTTGGCAATATACATTTCCACTATAAGCCTCACAGGGCTCCCTTTTCTCCTTGCCCTGTCCTGCATTTCTGGTGTTTACACTTTATGAGGAAGGCTCTTCTGACTGATGCGAAGTGATATGTTTTGTAGTATTGATTTCCAGTGCCCACCTGTTTGGTTGGCTAAAAAAGTGTATGCCCTTTTCTTGAATATATACAGAAAAAGATGCATACACCCTTTTTGGCCAACTGCAATGTTGGCAATGTTCAGCCCCTTTTCTTGTGCTTAATGGCGAGTCCTTTCTACCTCATCCAATCCCTTTCCTGCCATTCTCCGTTGCTTACAAGTCCTTTTCTCTGACTTTCCTCAAGACATTTTTCAGTGATAGATATTTTCAACTCTGCAGTTTCGTGAATTTTAGTGCCACTGAGCTCCATTTTTCAACTTGTGTTTATGGGAACTGGCCACAAAGCAGCGGGATTTCCTCAAGCCCTATTCTGTTTCCATGGGCAACCCTAGCCTTTGGTCAATTCGTCTTCCTGATTGGAAATTAGAGTGACATATGTCTGTCCGAAAACCTAGGACTTGTCTCTCATTGTTCCTCCTCCTTCTGCTTCATCCTTGGACAAATTCCAAACTGTGTGCAACAGGATGTTGACAGTGCTGACATCTCCAAGTGGGGAGACTGTTAGTAAAGACGCCGGAGTGGTGAACCCGAGCACCAGGAGATGAGGAGATGAGATGCCTTTTCCAAACTCTTCCCGATCAGACGATATACCATCCTCTGGGTGTGACAGGCATGTTTTA
Source organism: Delphinapterus leucas (assembly GCF_059928025.1). Classification (NCBI taxonomy): domain Eukaryota; kingdom Metazoa; phylum Chordata; class Mammalia; order Artiodactyla; family Monodontidae; genus Delphinapterus; species Delphinapterus leucas. The sequence continues at coordinate 19,658,366 of NW_028322235.1, read as the reverse complement.
GCTGTAGGAAGTGTCCCGTTCATGTGAGGAGAACACCAGGGCTTTTTCAAAATCAGTGTCTCTCCGCTACCCAAACTGGGGAATTTTTTAAGCTACGGCTACACATATGTTCATTAAGGGCCTTGGGAAGTAGGCAGAGTCCAAACTTTAGATGATTGAAGTCTTCAGGGTCAGAAGCACTGACCACCGGCTTCCCTTAGGTTCCATTTTAACTGTCATTGATAGATGATGTCAATAAAAATATCTATTCTTTTTCAGATTATTTCCCCTTATAGGTTATTGCAAAATATTGAGTGTAGTTCCCTGTGCTATAGAGTAGTTCCTTGTTGATGATGTATTTTATACATAGCAGTGTGTATGTGTTAATCCCAAACTGTTAATTTATCCCTCCTCCCACCTTTCCACTTTGGTAATAATAAATTATAAGATTTTATACTTCTCAGAAATGGGGGAGCTGAATGAGAGGTATCATTTTCAATGGAAAAGCATTTAAAACAAGATTGAAGATTTAACCAAGATTATTAGATGTACATCCTTGGAAAGAAATCACTTCGCTTCTCTAATATTGACCTGACAAATAAGACAAACCTTTTCACTGAACTTGCTTATAATAAAGTGATGGAAATATCAAATGGAAGTGTTAGAAACATCTTATTTTACCCGAGCCTTATACACTGTTCTATGTTAATTATAGTTTGGCTCACACATCTGTTCATTGAAGTTACAGCGTTCTCAATTTCTGTTACTGATCCTCCAGAGTGGACCCCAACAAGTGTCCCCATGCCCAGTGTCATTGGAGCCAAAAGATCGAGACTGAGTTTGGTTCAGAAGCAAAGGAAACTTTATATTTTGATCAGAGAATGGAGAGGTGAGAGCATGTGCTACCCCGTGGGCTGTGGGCTGGGCTGCTGTGTAGAGATCCTGTCAGATTCAGTGGGAGGGAGGGGGCAGAGCTCTCGAGGGCCCTGTTGGCTGCAGCTCAGGCTCTATATCGCGGAGTCTGCACTGGGCCCCAGGACCTGATGTGTCGACCCAGCCATTCTGTACTAGGAAATCTGGTCTGAAGTGCCGGGTGTGGAACCTCTGTATGCGGGACCCTAGGAGCACATGAAATTAGACAAAGCACAAAGGATAAAAAAGGTTAGACTTTATTTTATTGCCCAGATTCTATTTTTATCTCCCAGGGATTTTTAATGGGCTTTGCCTGGGACAAACCCCTCTTCTGCCTTTTGTCCTCTTCCTCATTCTTGGAGTGCTGAGGGTGCAGACCCTTCTTCTGTAACTGCTGAGTGCTGAGTTAGGAGCCCTTATACCCGTGGGCGAGGGTCAGAACTTCTCCCCAGCAGCCTCTAGGTGACGTTGATTGTCCCCAGGCCTCCAGCCTCCCTGTTCATCTGCCTGAGCATGAGCATTGGAAGTGTTATAGATTCTAATGACCTTTAAGGGTCCGGGAAGGAAATGTGCAGTGACGCTGTGAGGTCCACTTTCACCCCGCCACACATTTGTTCAGACACTTTAGGCTGACCGTTTCTGCCAGCCTAGATGCTCTGACTAGTAGTCTGCACTTTCTTCAATTAGGCCTCTGAATTAACGTAAAAACAGCACCAGGTGTCAGGACCCTGCCTGCTCAACTCCCGGACAGTCCAGGGTCAGTTGTGATGAAGGACCATGATGGCCACTGAGTCAACAGCCTTTTGAAGTAAACAGGAGTCCAGCCGGTCTTACTGGTCACCATCATCACAGTGTCTGTAGGCTTTTCTATGGTGACAGCGTGATATACGGTTCCCCTGCCAAGATTATTACCTCCCCTCTGGGTGCAGTAAGTCCTGCAAGCAGTAGTCTACTCTTTTGTTACACACTCTTGTTGTTTTATGAGAGAAACTCCAGGTCAAGTGATGGTCACATGTGTCGTCATGGTGCCCCTTTGCCCCCGGATATCTCTCTGGATGTTGGAGTAGGAGGGCTTCCTCACTGGAGGTCAGTGTGCCCACGGAGCAAACCCTGCAACTTCAGGGCATGGTTGGGGGTTAGGAACACCACGTGGGGTCCTTTTCCCTTAGGAGGGAGGTGGCCTTTTGAGCTGCTGATTTCCAGGTTTTTAGATACCGCCAGTATGTTGGCCAGATGTTGCAGTGGGCCAAGCCCCTTGGTGACTATAGTTTATCCTACCTGGATGGCATTCTTGCATTGTTCCATTTCAAGTGGTCCCAGGTTTTGCACTAATACTCCAATGGCAATTCACCTTTCACCAGGAATGTAAAGGTCAAAGGGTTTAGCTAAATTAGGGAGTTCCAGGGCAAGGGTCTGAATTGACTGCTCTTTCCATTCTTGGAAAGGCCACTTCTGGATTCTATTCAAAAGGATCATCATCTTTTCCTTTCAGTGTTTCATATAGAGGCCCAGCTAGTAGACTGTAGTTAGGGATCCAGAAGCAGCAAACTCTGGCCTCCCCAGGAACCCCTAAGCTGTCTTCTAGTTTTAGAAAGGGGTAAGGCTGTAAATTGTTTCTTCCCTTTCCTGGGATGAGCTTCTCCGACCTTCTGTGAGAATGAAGCCCAGGCAGGTCACCGTAGTCTGTGATATTTGAGCTTTTTCTTGGACAACTTCTATCCTTTATTGGCTTGGTAGTTCAGAGGCCTCCTTAGTAGGGCTGGTGATCAGAATGTCGTCAGCATATTGAAGGAGTGTTTCCTTTTCCAGAGGTAGAACTTTTACGTCTTTAGCTAAGCTTTCCCCAAAGATGGTGTGGGAATTTTTGAACACTTGGGGCAAGACGGCCTGGATGTATTGTTTTAGTTGTATGTTGAGTCCTGCCACTTACAAGCCAAAATTTCTTGTGACTCTGGGACTAATGGCATACAAAAGAAGGCATCATTGAAGACTAATACAGAATACCGTCTCCTGGTGGTTGGTAGAATGACCAGCAGGGTGTAGGAATTAGGAACTACTGGAGGTATATACTCGGTGGCTTCACTGACGATCCTGACATCTTTACCAGGCCCCTGGCAGCCCATGGGGCTCTCGTGGTCAGGCCAATCTCAGGATATGGAGCTCACCTGGGCAGGTACCCCACCTCCACACCAGCCCATGGGGCTCTCATGGTCAGGCCCATCCCAGGATATGGGGTTCCCTGGGCAGGTCCCCTGCAGCCCATGGGGCTCTCGTGGTCAGCTCCCTCCCAGGATACAGAGCTACACTTGCAGGTACTGTGGCAGGGCAGGGCACACAGGAACCGTGCACATTGCCCTCATTGCAGAGCACTCTCAGCTCACCTGTCACTCAGATCTGACACAGAGCACCTCAGAGCAGGACTTGAACTAACAAATAGCAACTCCGACAGGTCTGTGACCCTGGGCATCACTCTGTACGGCCTGCCACCACCTGGTCTTCCAGAGACTTCCACTGCACCCGGGGCACCAGGCCTCTGTCTCCACCCACCACCCACCCCTCCTCTCCCTGACTCCTGGGGTCCTCTTATTAGGCCAGGGTTTTCTTGAAGCTGTCTCCCACTCATGGGCCAGATAAAATGATTAGAATACAAGCCAGAGCTGCAGCCCATTGTCTATCCTGACTCTCAAGAGCCCACACCTGTTCCTTGGACCTGGCCGATTCAGCAAGTTCCATTTTCTGCAACTGTGAGACCCTGAGGGGTGATGATTGGCTGACCTGGGCAGCCTGACCATGCCGGCCAGCCCTCCCCAGGTGTGCCTGTTTTGAGATCAATATAAACACCGCTCCAGGCAGCAAGAACCCCTGCAGCTGTGCCTGACGCCATTTTCTCTGCCCTGTCAGCAGTCTCGGGGCTGGGCTGGTGGGAGGGAGTGACAGGTCACGGCGTTGTGGGTGGCCCAGTGTGAGTGGGGCTCTGCTGGACTTTCTGCAGCAGTTGTCAAGATGCCACCTGCTAAAGAAGAGGATGTGTCACCCATACCTGGCGCTGGAATTTCTCCCTGGGCAGACGTGAGGAAGGAAGAAATCAGTGGGGGCCGGGACAGGAGGGGTATCTCAGGCAGGGAAATGGAAAGCTTCCAGAAGAGCACCCAGGGCCAGGACCATCCTGGCTGGCCTGCAGGCACCAAGTTGGCTGGCATGCAATCACTCGTGTGGCTCCATTGCCCTTCCTCTAGGCTTTCAAGTCCTTGAACATATTCAGGTGTTTTATCTGGGAAGGGTGGGAACATTTCAGCAGCAGCTGGCCTGGGGCTCGGACCACGTTTACTCACAGATGCCTCAGCACGGTCCCCCAGCTTTGCAATGAGGACGCTTGTTGCGTGGGGCCTGCTGGCTGTATGGGAGATGATTCCCCACCACTGACCAACTTCAGAATTGTTTACAACTGGAGCAAGTGTCCTGATACGGTTTTCCTCTGTGTAACTTGTGGATTCTGTTTGTTTTTTCTATTTTTCGTTTTTGGTTCAAGGTAGATTTCATTCCTCTTTTTTGCATTTACAAATATAAGCATAGAAATAATTTATTCATATAAATACATGTATGTGGAGGGAAGAATATTTTTTCTGTTTTACTTTTTAATTTTTTTTTTTTAATTTTTAATCTTATTTTTTATACAGCAGGTTCTTATTGGTTATCTATTTTATACATATAAATGTATACATGTCAATCCCAATCTCTCAACTCTTCACACCACCATCCCCCCAACAGCTTTCTGCCCTTGGTGCAGATTTCCTTTACAGGCTTGCTTGGTTGGCCATCAAGGGTGTATGCGTTTTTTCCTGAATATATTCAGGAAAAAATGCATACGCCCTTTTTGGCAAAGTGCATCATTGTCGACATTCTGCCTCATTTCCTATGCTTTAAGTGCAATTCCAGTCTACCCCCTGAAATAGTTTTCCTCAAATGCTGCCCCCCTTTCCAGTCCTCTTCGCAGACTTACTTCAATATATTTTTGGACGATAGCTGTCATTCATAACTCTGCAGGTTTGTGAATTAGAGTGCCCCTGAGCTCCTTTCTTCAACTCGCTTTCTTGTGAGCTGGCCGAAAACCACAGGAATGCTTCAGGCGCTAATCTGTTTCTGGCAGGGCACGCTGACCCTTTGGTTAATTCCTCTTCCTGGTGGGAAATGGTCGTTACACTTGCCCGTGCAGGCACCTACAGCTAGTCTCTCATTGGTTCTCCCTATTCCTGTTCATCTTGCTCAGAAATTGCAAACTGTGCTGAACAGGATGTTAAAGGCATTGACTCTCCAAGTGGGGAGAGTGTTAGTAAAGCGTCTGGAATGGTGAACCCGAGTACCAGGGCACAAAAACTGAGATGCATTTGAAAACGTTTCGCAATCACATGGTGGAATATACTCTGCGTTTCTCATGCATGTTTTAGCTGAAGGAAGAATCCCTTAAACCTGGAGAGTTGGGACCCATGGAATGGGTACCATGCAGTATGCCTTCAAACGGTCTGCATTTGCTCACCGAGCCTCACCAATGGTATCAGCGCGAAGGGTCCAGCCTTATGTCTCACCCAGCTCTGGGTGTAGATGTGGTAAATCCAGGTTGCATCACAAGCCCTGAATGAATTATTTAAGAATTGCTCTCTATTTCACTGTCATTGTGTTTTGTTTTTGAAATTTTTTTTGATAAAGGAAGTTATCCGATTTTCACTGCTGCGTTTAGGCCACTGTACACACGCTTGATTCTCTTACGGAGACATATAAATCCATGGGTTTTAAGATTCTTACTAGTCAGGTATATTCCGAGGCGTTGAATATGGGGTGTTGAGTTCATTTCGTTGAGCAAGGAGTAGGTCTTGTCTATTATATATTTGGCTTATGGAAAGATATCTGTGCTAATTTCAATCTCTGGTTTTATGCAGCACGCCAACTCACCTTTCCCCATAAGCAAGCGTAAGTTCGTTTTCTAAATTTGAGACCGTGTTCTGTTTTGTAGATCAGTTCATGTGTAGCCAAGTTTACATTCCATGTATTACTGATAACTTATGATGTTTCTTTTTCTGTGTGACTTATTTCACGTAAAATCATCATACCTGAATCCATTCATTATGCCACTACTGGCCTGATGACATAGATATCATTGCTGAGTGATATTCCATTGTACATACGTACCACATCTTCTTTATCCATATTTCGATTTCTGGGATATTTAACTTGTATCGTAGACGAGGTTCTTGTAAACAGAGCCGTCCCAAACTTTGGGGTGGCTCTGTGTTTTTCATTTTAATGTCCCTAAGCTATAGGACCATAAGTGGAAGTGCCATAGGCTGTGTTGCTTTGTTTCCTACGTGTTTCCGGAAACACCATACAGTTCTCCAGAGTGGCTGTTGGCGGTTCACATCCCGCCCATCAGCATAACAAGGCTACATGTTCCCCATGGCCTGTCCTGCCTTTCTGGATTTTACACTTTTTTCAGATGGCCCTTTTGACCGGGGGGCAGTGAGGCTTCATTGTAGTGCAGATTTCCTTTACACGCTTGCTTGGTTGGCCAAAAAGTGCGTATGCGTTTTTTCCTGAATATATATATGGGGAGAGTGTTATTGACGGGTCTGGAATATTGAACCCTAGTACCAGGGGAAAAAAACTGAGATGCATTTGAAAACGAATCCAAATCACAAGGTGGACCATACTCTGGGTTTCCCATGCATGTTTTAGCTGAAGGAAGAATCCCTTAAACCTGGAGAGTTGGGACCCATGGAATGGGTACCATGCAGTATGACTTCAAATGTTCTGCATTTGCTCACCGAACCTCACCAATGCTATCAGCCCGAAGTGTCCAGCCTTATGTCTCACCCAGCTCTGGTTGAAGATGTGCTAAATCCAGGTTGTATCACAAGCCCTGAATGAATTATTTAAGAATTGCCCTCTATTTCAGTGTCATTGTGTTTTGTTTTTGAAATTTATTTTGATAATGGGATTTATCGGATTTTCACTGATGCGTTTAGGCCGCTGTACACACGCTTGATTCTCTTACGGAGACATATAAATCCAAGGGTTTTAAGATCCTTACTAGTCAGGTATATTCCTAGGCGTTGAATATGGGGTGTTGACTCCATTTCGTTGAGCAAGGAGTAGGTCTTTTCTATTACATATTTGGTTTATGGAACAGTTTCTGTGCTAATATCAATCTCTGGTTTTATGCAGCACCCCAACTCACCTTTCCCCATAAGCAACCATCAGTTGGTTTTCTAACTTGGAGACCCTCTTCTGTTTTGTAATTCAGTTCATGTGTAGCCAAGTTTCATTCCATGTATTAGTGATATCTTATGATGTTCCTTTTTCTGTGTGACTTATTTCACGTAGAATCATTGTACCTGAAACCACTCATTATGCCGCTAAGGGCCAGATGACATAGATTTCATTGCTGAGTGATTTTCCATTGTACGTATGTACCACAACTTCTTTATCCATTTTCGCTTTCTGGGATATTTAACTTGTACCGTAGACGAGGTCTTGTAAACAGAGCCGACCCAAACTTTGCCAAACTGGAGGTTAAAGGCACTGACTCTCCAAGTGGGGAGAGTGTTCGTAAAGGGTCTGGAATGGTGAACCCGAGTAAAAGGGGACGAAAACTGAGATGCATTTGAAAACGTTTGCCAGTCACACGGTGCACCATACTGTGGGTTTCCCATGCATGTTTTAGCTGAAGGAAGAATCCCTTAAACTTGGAGAGTTGGGACCCATGGAATGGGTACCATGCTGTATGACTTCAAAGGGTCTGCATTTGCTCATCGAACCTCAACAATGCTATCAGTCCGAAGTGCCCAACCTTATGGCTCACTCAGCTCTGGGTGTAGATGTGGTAAATCCAGGTTGCATCACAAGCCCTGAATGAATTATTTAAGAATTGCTCTCTATTTCACTGTCCTTGGGTTTTGTTGTGTAATTCATTTTGATAATGGGATTTATCGGATTTTCTCTGCTGCATTCATGCCGCTGTACACACGCTTGATTCTCTTATGGAGACATATAAATCCATGGGTTTGAAGATTCTTACTAGTCAGGTGTATTCCTAGGCGTTGAATATAGGGTGTTTAGCCCATTTCGTTGAGCAAGAGGTAGGTCTTGACTATTACATATTTGACGTATGGAATGGTATCTGTGCTAATTTCTATCTCTGGTTTTATGCAGCACCCCAACTCACCTTTCCCCTTAAGCAAACATAAGTTGGTTTTCTAAATTTGAGACCCTGTTCTGTTTTGTAATTCAGTTCATGTGTAGCCAAGATTACATTCGGTGTATTAGAGATAACTTATGATGTTTCATTTTCTGTGTGACTTATTTCACTTAGAATCATCGTACCTGAATCCACTCATTATGCCGCGACGGGCCTGATGACATAGATTTCATTGCTGAGTGATATTCCATTGTACGTACGTACCACAACTTCTTTCTCCATTTTTCACATTCTGGGATATTTAACTTGTACCGTAGACGAGGTTCTTGTAAACAGAGCCGTCCGACACTTTGGGGAGGCTGTGTGTTTTTGATTTTAATTTCCCTAAGCTATAGGACCATAAGTGGAAGTGCCGTAGGCTCCGTAGCTTTGTTTTTTCGGTGTTCCGGGAAACACCATACACTTCTCCAGAGTGGCTGTTGGCAATTTACATCCCGCCCATCAGCATAACAAGGCTCCCTGTTCTCCATGGCCTGTGCTGCCTTTCTGGATTTTACACTTTTTTCAGATGGCCCTTTTGACCGGGGGGCAGTGAGACTTCATTGTAGTGCAGATTTCTTTAACATGCTTGCTTGGTTGGCCAAAAAGGGCGTATGCGTTTTTTCCTGAATATATTCAGGAAAAAACGCATACGCCCTTTTTGGCCAAGAGCATCATTGTCGACGTTCTGCCTCTTTTCCTATGCTTTAAATGCAATTCCAGTCTACCCTCTGAAATCGTTTTCCTGCAATTCTGCCCCGCTTTCAAGTCCTCTTCGCAGGCTACCTTCAATATATTTTTGGACGATAGCTGTCATTTATAACTCTGCAGGTTTGTGAATTAGAGTGCCCCGGAGCTCCTTTCTTCAAATCGCTTTCTTGTGAGCTGGCCGCAAACTCGCAGGGTTGCTTCAGGCCCTAATCTGGTTCCGGCACGGCATGCTGAGCGTTTGGTTAATTCCTCTTCCTGGTGGGAAATGAGCGTTAAATTTGCCCGTGCAGACACCTACAGCTAGTCTCTCATTGGTTCTCCCTATTCCTGTTCATCTTGCACAGAAATTGCAAACTGTGCCAAACAGCAGGTTAAAGGCACTGACTCTCCAAGTGGGGAGAGTGTTAGTAAAAGGTCTGGAATTGTGAACCCGAGTTAAAGGGGACGAAAACTGAGATGCATTTGAAAATGTTTCCCGGTCACACGGTGCACCATACTGTGGGTTTCCCATGCATGTTTTAGCTGAAGGAAGAATCCCTTAAACCTGGAGAGTTGGGACCCATGGAATGGGTACCATGCAGTATGACTTCAAATGGTCTGCATTTGCTCATCGAACCTCACCAATGCTATCAGCCCGAAGTGTCCAACTTTATGTCTCACTCAGCTCTGGGTGTAGATGAGGTAAATCCAGGTTGCATCACAAGCCCTGAATGAATTATTTAAGAATTGCTCTCTATTTCACTGTCATTGGGTTTTGTTTTTGTAATTCATTTTGATAATGGGATTTATCGGATTTTCTCTGCTGCCTTCATGCAGCTGTACGCACGTTTGATTCTCTTATGGAGACATATAAATCCATGGGTTTGAAGATTCTTACTAGTCAGGTGTATTCCTAGGCATTGAATATGGGGTGTTTAGTCCATTTCGTTGAGCAAGGGATAGGTCTTGAGTATTACATATTTGGCTTATGGAAAGGTATCTGTGCTAATTTCTATCTCTGGTTTTATGCAGCACCCCAACTCACCTTTCCCCTTAAGCAAGCATAAGTTGGTTTTCTAAATTTGAGACCCTGTTCTGTTTTGTAATTCAGTTCATGTGTAGCCAAGTTTACATTCCATGTATTAGTGATATCTTATGATGTTTCATTTTCTGTGTGACTTATTTCACTTAGAATCATCGTACCTGAAACCACTCATTATGCCGTGACAGGCCTGATGACATAGATTTCATTGCTGAGTGATATTCCATTGTACGTACGTACCACAACTTCTTTATCCATTTTTCACATTCTGGGATATTTAACTTGTACCGTAGACGAGGTTCTTGTTAACAGAGCCGCCCGAGACTTGTGGGTGGCTGTGTGTTTTTGATTTTAATTTTCCTAAGCTATAGGACCATAAGGGGAATTGCCGTAGGCTCCGTTGCTTTCTTTTTTAGATGTTCCGGGAAACACCATACATTTTTCCAGACTGGCTGTTGGCAATTTACATCCCGCCCATCAGCATAACAAGGCTCCCTGTTCTCCATGGCCTGTGCTGCCTTTCTGGATTTTACACTTTTTTCAGATGGCCCTTTTGACCGGGGGGCAGTGAGACTTCATTGTAGTGCAGATTTCTTTAACATGCTTGCTTGGTTGGCCAAAAAGGGCGTATGCGTTTTTTCCTGAATATATTCAGGAAAAAACGCATACGCCCTTTTTGGCCAAGAGCATCATTGTCGACGTTCTGCCTCTTTTCCTATGCCTTAAATGCAATTCCCGTCTACCCCCTGAAATCGTTTTCCTGCAAATCTGTCCCGCTTACAAGTCGTCTTCGCAGCCTTCCTTCAATATATTTTTGGACGATAGCTGTCATTTATAACTCTGCAGGTTTGTGAGTTACAGTGCCCCTGAGCTCATTTCTTCAACTCGCTATCTTGTGAGCTGGCCGCAAACCCACAGGATTGCCTCAGGCCCTAATCTGGTTCCGTCAGGGCATGCTGAGCCTTTGGTTAATTCCTCTTCCTGGTGGGAAATGAGCGTTAAATTTGCCCGTGCAGACACCTAGAGCTAGTCTCTCATTTGTTCTCCCTATTCCTTTTCATCTTGCGCAGAAATTGCAAACTGTGCCCAACAGGAGGTTAAAGGCACTGACTCTCCAAGTGGGGAGAGTGTTAGTAAAAGGTCTGGAATTGTGAACCCGAGTTAAAGGGGACGAAAACTGAGATGCATTTGAAAACGTTTCCCGGTCACACGGTGCACCATACTGTGGGTTTCCCATGCATGTTTTAGCTGAAGGAAGAATCCCTTAAACTTGGAGAGTTGGGACCCATGGAATGGGTACCATGCTGTATGACTTCAAAGGGTCTGCATTTGCTCATCGAACCTCACCAATGCTATCAGCCCGAAGTGCCCAACCTTATGTCTCACTCAGCTCTGGGTGTAGATGTGGTAAATCCAGGTTGCATCACAAGCCCTGAATGAATTATTTAAGAATTGCTCTCTATTTCACTGTCCTTGGGTTTTGTTTGTGTAATTCATTTTGATAATGGGATTTATCGGATTTTCTCTGCTGCATTCATGCCGCTGTACACACGCTTCATTCTCTTACGGAGACATATAAATCCATGGGTTTGAAGATTCTTACTAGTCAGGTGTATTCCTAGGCGTTGAATATGGGGTGTTTAGTCCATTTCGTTGAGCAAGGGGTAGGTCTTGACTATTACATATTTGGCTTATGGAAAGGTATCTGTGCTAATTTCTATCTCTGGTTTTATGCAGCACCCCAACTCACCTTTCCCCTTAAGCAAGCATAAGTTGGTTTTCTAAATTTGAGACCCTGTTCTGTTTTGTAATTCAGTTCATGTGTAGCCAAGTTTACATTCCGTGTATTAGTGATATCTTATGATGTTTCATTTTCTGTGTGACTTATTTCACTTAGAATCATCGTACCTGAATCCACTCATTATGCCGCGACGGGCCTGATGACATAGATTTCATTGCTGAGTGATATTCCATTGTACGTATATACCACAACTTCTTTATCCATTTTTCACATTCTGGGATATTTACCTTGTACTGTAGACGAGGTTCCTGTAAATAGAGCCATCCGACACTTTGGGGTGGCTGTGTGTTTTTCATTTTAATGTCCCTAAACTGTAGGACCATAAGTGGAAATGCCGTAGGCTCCGTTGCCTTGTTTTTTAGGTGTTCCGGAAAACACCATACACTTTTCCAGAGCGGCTGTTGGCAATTTACATCCCGCCCATCAGCATAACAAGGCTCCGTGTTCTCCATGGCCTGTGCTGCCTTTCTGGACTTTACACTTTTTTCATATGGCCCTTTTGCCCGGGGAGCAATGAGACTTCATTGTAGTGCAGATTTCTTTAACATGCTTGCTTGGTTGGCCAAAAAGGACGTATGCGTTTTTTCCTGAATATATTCAGGAAAAAACGCATACGTCCTTTTTGGCCAAGAGCATCATTGTTGACGTTCTGCCTCTTTTCCTATGCTTTAAATGCAATTCCCGTCTACCCCCTGAAATCGTTTTCCTGCAAATCTGTCCCGCTTACAAGTCGTCTTTGCAGACCTCCTTCAATATATTTTTGGACGATAGCTGTCATTTATTACTCTGCAGGTTTGTGAGTTACAGTGCCCCTGAGCTCCTTTCTTCAACTCGCTATCTTGTGAGCTGGCGGCAAACCCACAGGATTGCTTCAGGCCCTAATCTGGTTCCGGCACGGCATGCTGAGCCTTTGGTTAATTCCTCTTCCTGGTGGGAAATGAGCGTTAAATTTGCCCGTGCAGACACCTAGAGCTAGTCTCTCATTCGTTCTCCCTATTCCTTTTCATCTTGCGCAGAAATTGCAAACTGTGCCCAACAGGAGGTTAAAGGCACCGACTCTCCAAGTGGGGAGAGTGTTCGTAAAGGGTCTGGAATGGTGAACCCAAGTAAAAGGGGACGAAAACTGAGATGCATTTGAAAACGTTTGCCAGTCACACGGTGCACCATACTGTGGGTTTCCCATGCATGTTTTAGCTGAAGGAAGAATCCCTTAAACTTGGAGAGTTGGGACCCATGGAATGGGTACCATGCTGTATGACTTCAAAGGGTCTGCATTTGCCCATCGAACCTCACCAATGCTATCAGCCCGAAGTGCCCAACCTTATGTCTCACTCAGCTCTGGGTGTAGATGTGGTAAATCCAGGTTGCATCACAAGCCCTGAATGAATTATTTAAGAATTGCTCTCTATTTCACTGTCCTTGGGTTTTGTTTGTGTAATTCATTTTGATAATGGGATTTATCGGATTTTCTCTGCTGCTTTCATGCCGCTGTACACACGCTTCATTCTCTTACGGAGACATATAAATCCATGGGTTTGAAGATTCTTACTAGTCAGGTGTATTCCTAGGCGTTGAATATGGGGTGTTTAGTCCATTTCGTTGAGCAAGGGGTAGGTCTTGACTATTACATATTTGGCTTATGGAAAGGTATCTGTGCTAATTTCTATCTCTGGTTTTATGCAGCACCCCAACTCACCTTTCCCCTTAAGCAAGCATAAGTTGGTTTTCTAAATTTGAGACCCTGTTCTGTTTTGTAATTCAGTTCATGTGTAGCCAAGTTGACATTCCGTGTAGTAGTGATATCTTATGATGTTTCATTTTCTGTGTGACTTATTTCACTTAGAATATCGTAGCTGAATCCACTCATTATGCCGCGACGGGCCTGATGACATACATTTCATTGCTGAGTGATATTCCATTGTACGTACGTACCACAACTTCTTTATCCATTTTTCACATTCTGGGATATTTAACTTGTACCGTAGACGAGGTTCTTGTAAACAGAGCCGTCCGACACTTTGGGGTGGCTGTGTGTTTTTGATTTTAATTTCCCTAAGCTATAGGACCATAAGTGGAAGTGCCGTAGGCTCCGTAGCTTTGTTTTTTCGGTGTTCCGGGAAACACCATACACTTCTCCAGAGTGGCTGTTGGCAATTTACATCCCGCCCATCAGCATAACAAGGCTCCCTGTTCTCCATGGCCTGTGCTGCCTTTCTGGATTTTACACTTTTTTCAGATGGCCCTTTTGACCGGGGGGCAGTGAGACTTCATTGTAGTGCAGATTTCTTTAACATGCTTGCTTGGTTGGCCAAAAAGGGCGTATGCGTTTTTTCCTGAAAATATTCAGGAAAAAACGCATACGCCCTTTTTGGCCAAGAGCATCATTGTCGACGTTCTGCCTCTTTTCCTATGCTTTAAATGCAATTCCCGTCTACCCCCTGAAATCGTTTTCCTGCAAATCTGTCCCGCTTACAAGTCGTCTTCGCAGCCTTCCTTCAATATATTTTTGGACGATAGCTGTCATTTATAACTCTGCAGGTTTGTGAGTTACAGTGCCCCTGAGCTCCTTTCTTCAACTCGCTATCTTGTGAGCTGGCCGCAAACCCACAGGATTGCTTCAGGCCCTAATCTGGTTCCGGCACGGCATGCTGAGCCTTTGGTTAATTCCTCTTCCTGGTGGGAAATGAGCGTTAAATTTGCCCGTGCAGACACCTAGAGCTAGTCTCTCATTCGTTCTCCCTATTCCTTTTCATCTTGCTCAGAAATTGCAAACTGTGCCCAACAGGAGGTTAAAGGCACCGACTCTCCAAGTGGGGAGAGTGTTAGTAAAGGGTCTGGAATAGTGAACCCGAATAAAAGGGGACGAAAACTGAGATTCATTTGAAAACGTTTCCCGGTCACACGGTGCACCATATTGTGGGATTGCCATGCATGTTTTAGCTGAAGGAAGAATCGCTTAAACCTGGAGAGTTGGGACCCATGGAATGGGTTCCATGCAGTATGACTTCAAATGGTCTTCATTTGCTCATCGAACCTCACCAATGCTATCAGCCCGAAGTGTCCAACCTTATGCTCGCTCAGCTCTGGGTGTAGATGAGGTAAATCCAGGTTGCATCACAAGCCCTGAATGAATTATTTAAGAATTGCTCTCCATTTCACTGTCATTGTGTTTTGTTTTTGTAATTCATTTTGATAATGGGATTTACCGGATTTTATCTGCTACCTTCATGCAGCTGTACACAGGCTTGATTCTCTTATGGAGACATATAAATCCATGGGTTTGAAGATTCTTACTAGTCAGGTGTATTCCTAGGCGTTGAATATGGGGTGTTTAGCCCATTTCGTTGAACAAGAGGTAGGTCTTGACTATTACGTATTTGACGTATGGAATGGTATTTGTGCTAATTTCTATCTCTGGTTTTATGCAGCACCCCAACTCACCTTTCCCCTTAAGCAAACATAAGTTGGTTTTCTAAATTTGAGACCCTGTTCTGTTTTGCAATTCAGTTCATGTGTAGCCAAGATTACATTCCGTGTATTAGTGATATCTTATGATGTTTCATTTTCTGTGTGACTTATTTCACTTAGAATCATTGTACCTGAATCCAATCATTATGCCACGACGGGCCTGATGATATAGGTTTCATTGGTGAATGATATTCCATTGTACGTACGTACCACAATTTCTTTATCCATTTTTCGCTTTCTGGGATATTTAACTTGTACCGTAGTCGAGGTTCTTGTAAACAGAGGCGTCTGAAACTTTTGGGTGGCTGTGTGTTTTTGATTTTAATTTCCCTAAGCTATAGGACCATAAGTGCCAGTGCCGTAGGCTCCGTTGCTTTGTTTTTTAGGTGTTTCAGGAAACACAATACACTTCTCCAGAGTGGCTGTTGGCAATTTACATACCAGCCATCAGCATAACAAGGCTCCCTGTTCTCCATGGCCTGTGCTGCCTTTCTGGATTTTACACTTTTTTCAGATGGCCCTTTTGACCGAGGGGCAGTGAGACTTCATTGTAGTGCAGATTTATTTAACATGCATGCTTGGTTGGCCAGAAAGGCCGTATGCGTTTTTTCCTGAATATATTCAGGAAAAAACGCATACGCCCTTTTTGGCCAAGTGCATCATTGTGGACATTCTGCCTCTTTTCCTATGCTTTAAATGCAATTGCAGTCTACACCCAGAAATAGTTTTCCTGCAATTCTGCCCCGCTTTCAAGTCCTCTTCACAGCCTTCCTTCAATATATTTTTTGACGATAGCTGTCATTTATAACTCTGCAGGTTCATGAATTACAGTGTCCCAGAGCTCCTTTCTTCAAATCGCTTTCTTGTGAGCTGGCCGCAACCCCGCAGATTTGATTCAGGCCCTAATCTGGTTCCGGCACGGCATGCTGAGCGTTTGGTTAATTCCTCTACCTGGTGGGAAATGAGCGTTAAATTTGCCCGTGCAGACACCTAAGCTAGTCTCTCATTGGTTCTCCCTATTCCTGTTCATCTTGCACAGAAATTGTAAACTGTGCCAAACAGCAGGTTAAAGGCACTGACTCTCCAAGTGGGGTGAGTTTTGGTAAAGGGTCTGGAATTGTGAACCCGAGTAAAAGGGGACGAAAACTGATATGCATTTGAAAACGTTTCCCGGTCACACAGTGCACCATACTGTGGGTTTCCCATGCATGTTTTAGCTGAAGGAAGAATCGCTTAAACCTGGAGAGTTGGGACCCTTGGAATGGGTACCATGCAGTATGACTTCAAATGGTCTGCATTTGCTCATCGAACCTCACCAATGCTATCAGCCCGAAGTGTCCAACCTCATGTCTCACTCAGGTCTGGGTGTAGATGAGGTAAATCCAGGTTGCATCACAAGTCCTGAATGAATTATTTAAGAATTGCTCTCTATTTCACTGTCATTGTGTTTTGTTTTTGTAATTCATTTTGTTAATGGGATTTATCGGATTATCTCTGCTGCCTTCATGCAGCTGTACACACGCTTGATTCTCTTATGGAGACATATAAATCCATGGGTTTGAAGATTCTTACTAGTCAGGTTTATTCCTAGGCGTTGAATATAGGGTGTTTAGCCCATTTCGTTGAGCAAGGGGTAGGTTATGAGTATTACATATTTGACGTATGGAATTGTATCTGTTCTAATTTCTATCTGTGGTTTTGTGCAGAAACCCAACTCACCTTTCCCCTTAAGCAAACATAAGTTGGTTTTCTCAACTTGAGAACCTGTTCTGTTTTGTAATTCAGTTCATGTGTAGCCAAGATTACATTCCGTTTATTAGTGATATTTTATGATGTTTCATTTTCTGTGTGACTTATTTCACTTAGAATCATCGTACCTGAATCCACTCTTTATGCCACAACGGGCCTGATGACATAGATTTCATTGGTGAGTGATATTCCATTGTACGTACGTACCACAATTTCTTTATCCACTTTTCGCTTTCTGGGATATTTAACTTGTACCATAGACGAGGTTCTTGTGAAGAGAGCCGTCTGAAACTTTGGGGTGGCTGTGTGATTTTGATTTTAATTTCCCTAAGCTATAGGACCATAAGTGGAAGTGCCATAGGCTCCGTTGCTTTGTTTTTTAGGTGTTTCAGGAAACACCATACACTTCTCCAAAGTGGTTGTTGGTAATTTACATCCCACCCATCAGCATAACAAGGCTCCCTGTTCTCCATGGCCTGTGCTGCCTTTCTGGATTTTACACTTTTTTCTCATGGCCCTTTTGACCGGGGGGCAGTGAGACTTCATTGTAGTGCAGATTTCTTTAACATGCTTGCTTGGTTGGCCAAAAAGAGCGTATGCATTTTTTCTGAATATATTCAGGAAAAAACGCATACGCCCTTTTTGGCCAAGTGCATCATTGTCGACGTTCTACCTCTTTTCCTATGCTTTAAATGCAATTCCAGTCTACCCCCTGAAATCGTTTTCCTGCAATTCTGCCCCGATTTCAAGTCCTCTTCGCAGCCTTCCTTCAATATATTTTTGGACGGTAGCTGTCATTTATAACTCTGCAGCTTTGTGAATTACAGTGCCCCTGAACTCCTTTCTTCAAATCGCTTTCTTGTGAGCTGGCCGCCAACCCGCAGGATTGCTTCAGGCCCTAATCTTGTTGCGGCATGAAATGCTGAGCATTTGGTTAATTCCTCTTCCTGGTGGGAAATGAGCGTTAAATTTGCCGGTGCAGAAACCTACAGCTAGTCTCTCATTGGTTCTCCCTATTCCTTTTCATCTTGTGCAGAAATTGCAAAGTGTGCCAAACAGCAGGTTAAAGGCACTGACTCTCCAAGTGGGGAGAGTGTTAGTAAAGGGTCTGGAATTGTGAACCCGAGTAAATGGGACGAAAACTGAGATGCATTTGAAAACGTTTCCCGGTCACACGGTGCACCATACTGTGGGTTTCCCATGCATGTTTTAGCTGAAGGAAGAATCGCTTAAACCTGGAGAGTTGGGACCCATGGAATGGGTACCATGCAGTATGACTTCAAATGGTCTGCATTTGCTCATCGAACCTCACCAATGCTATCAGCCCGAAGTGTCCAACCTTATGTCTCACTCAGCTCTGGGTGTAGATGAGGTAAATCCAGGTTGCATCACAAGCCCTGAATGAATTATTTAAGAATTGCTTTCTATTTCACTGTCATTGTGTTTTGTTTTTTTAATTCATTTTGATAATGGGATTTATCGGATTTTCTCTGCTGCATTCATGCAGCTGTACACACGCTTGATTCTCTTATGGAGACATATAAATCCATGGGTTTGAAGATTCTTACTAGTCAGGTGTATTCCTAGGCGTTGAATATAGGGTGTTTAGCCCATTTCGTTGAACAAGGGGTAGGTCTTGACTATTACATATTTGACTTATGGAATGGTATCTGTGCTAATTTCTATCTCTGGTTTTATGCAGCACCCCAACTCACCTTTCCCCTTAAGCAAACATAAGTTGGTTTTCTCAACTTGAGACCCTGTTCTGTTTTGTAATTCAGTTCATGTGTAGCCAAGATTACATTCCGTGTATTAGTGATATCTTATGATGTTTCATTTTCTGTGTGACATATTTCACTTAGAATCATCGTACCTGAATCCACTCATTATGCCACGATGGGCCTGATGACATAGATGTCATTGGTGAGTGATATTCCATTGTACGTACCTACCACAACTTCTTTATCCATTTTTCGCTTTCTGGGATATTTAAGTTGTACCATAGACGAGGTTCTTGTAAACAGAGCCGTCTGAAACTTTGGGGTGGCTGTGTGTTTTTGATTTTAATTTCCCTAAGCTATAGGACCACAAGTGGAAGTGCCGTAGGCTCCGTTGCTTTGTTTTTTAGGTGTTTCAGGAAAAACCATGCACTTCTCCAGAGTGGCTCTTGGAAATTTACATCCCACCCATCAGCATAACAAGGCTCCCTGTTCTCCATGGCCTGTGCTACATTTCTGGATTTTACACTTTTTTCAGATGGTCCTTTTGACCGAGGGGCAGTGGGACTTCATTGTAGTGCAGAATTCTTTAACATGCATGCTTGGTTGGCCAAAAAGGGCGTATGCGTGTTTTCCTGAATATATTCAGGAAAACACGCATACGCCCTTTTTGGCCAAGTGCATCATTGTTGACGTTCTGCCTCTTTTCCTATGCTTTAAATGCAATTCCAGTCTACCCCCTTGAAATCGTTTTCCTGCAATTCTGCCCCGCTTTCAAGTCCTCTTCGCAGCCTTCCTTCAATATATTTTTGGACGATAGCTGTCATTTATAACTCTGCATGTTTGTGAATTACAGTGCCCCTGAGCTCCTTTCTTCAAATCGCTTTCTTGTGAGCTGGCCGCAATCCCGCAGGATAGATTCAGGACCTAATCTTGTTCAGGCATGGCATGCTGAGCGTTTGGTTAATTCCTCTTCCTGGTGGGAAATGAGCGTTAAATTTGCCTGTGCAGACAGCCACAGCTAGTCTCTCATTGGTTCTCCCTATTCCTGTTCATCTTGCGCAGAAATTGCAAACTGTGCCAAACAGCAGGTTAAAGGCACTGACTCTCCAAGTGGGGAGAGTGTTAGTAAAGTGTCTGGAATGGTGAACCCGAGTAAAAGGGGACGAAACCTGAGATGCATTTGAAAACGTTTGTCGGTCACACGGTGCACCATACTGTGGGTTTCCCATGCATGTTTTACCTGAAGGAAGAATCGCTTAAACCTGGAGAGTTGGGACCCATGGAATGGGCACCATGCAGTATGACTTCAAATGGTCTGCATTTGCTCATCGAACCTCACCAATGCTATCAGCCCGAAGTGTCCAACCTGATGCCTCACTCAGGTCTGGCTGTAGATGAGGTAAATCCAGGTTGCATCACATGCCCTGAATGAATTATTTAAGAATTGCTCTCTATTTCACTGTCATTGTGTTTTGTTTTTATAATTCATTTTGATAATGGGATTTATCGGATTTTCTCTGCTGCCTTCATGCAGCTGTACACACGCTTGCTTCTCTTATGGAGACATATAAATCCATGGGTTTGAAGATTCTTACTAGTCAGGTGTATTCCTAGGCGTTGAATATAGGGTGTTTAGCCCATTTATTTGAGAAAGGGTAGGTCTTGACTATTACATATTTGACTTATGGAATGGTATCTGTGCTAATTTCTATCTCTGGTTTTATGCAGCACCCCAACTCACCTTTCCCCTTAAGCAAACATAAGTTGCTTTCCTAAATTTGAGACCCTGTTCTGTTTTGTAATTCAATTCATGTGTAGCCAAGCTTACATTCCGTGTATTAGTGATATCTTATGATATTTCATTTTCTGTGTGACTTATTTCACTTAGAATCATCGTACCTGAATCCACTCATTATGCCACGACGGGCCTGATGACATAGATTTCATTGGAGAGTGATATTCCATTGCACATACGTAGCACAATGTCTTTATCCATTTTTTGCTTTCTGCGATATTTAACTTGACCGTAGACGAGGTTCTTGGAAACAGAGCCGTCTGAAACTTTGGGGTGGCTGTGTGTTTCTGATTTTAATTTCCATATGCTATAGGACCATAAGTGGAAGTGCCGTAGGCTCTGTTGCTTTGTTTTTTAGGTGTTTCAGGAAACACCATACACCTCTCCAGATTGGCTGTTGGCAATTTATATCCCACACATCAGCATAACAAGGCTCCCTGTTCTCCATGGCCTGTGCTGCATTTCTGGATTTTACACTTTTTTCAGATGGCCCTTTTGACCGGGGGGCAGTGAGACTTCCTTGTAGTGCAGGTTTCTTTAACATGCTTGCTTGGTTGGCCAAAAAGTGCGTATGCGTTTTTTCCTGAATATATTCAGGAAAAAACGCATACGCCCTTTTTGGCCAAGTGCATCATTGTCGACGTTCTGCCTCTTTTCCTATGCTTTAAATGCAATTCCAGTCTACCCCCTGAAATCATTTTCCTGCAATTCTGCCCCGCTTACAAGTCGTCTTCGCAGCCTTCCTTCAATATATTTTTGGACGATAGCTGTCATTTATAACTCTGCAGGTTTTTGAGTTACCGTGTCCCTGAGCTCCTTTCTTCAACTTGCTTTCTTGTAAGCTGGCCGCAAAACTGCTGGATTGCTTCAGGCCCTAAACTGGTTCTGGCACGGCACGCTGAGCCTTTGGTTAATTCCTCTTCCTGGTGCGAAATGAGCATTAAATTTGCTCGTGCAGACACCTACAGCTAGTCTCTCATTGGTTCTCCCTATTCCTGTTCATCTTGCGCAGAAATTGCAAACTGTGCCAAACAGGAGGTTAAAGGTACAGACTCTCCAAGTGGTGAGAGTGTTAGTAAAGGGTCTGGAATGGTGAACCCAAGTAAAAGGGGACAAAAACTGAGATGCATTTGAAAACGTTTGTCGGTCACACGGTGCACCATACTGTGGGTCTCCCATGCATGTTTTAGCTGAAGGAAGAATCCCTTAAATCTGGAGAGGTGGGAACCATGGAATGGGTACCATGCAGTATGACTTCAAAGGGTCTGCATTTGCTCATCGAACCTCACCAATGCTATCAGCCCGAAGTGCCCAACCTTATGTCTCACTCAGCTCTGGGTGTAGATGTGGTAAATCCAGGTTGCATCACAAGCCCTGAATGAATTATTTAAGAATTGCTCTCTATTTCACTGTCCTTGTGTTTTGTTTTTGTAATTCATTTTGATAATGGGATTTATCGGATTTTCTCTGCTGCGTTCATGCCGCTGTACACACGCTTCATTCTCTTACGGAGACATATAAATGCATGGGTTTGAAGATTCTTACTAGTCAGGTGTATTCCTAGGCGTTGAATATGGGGTGTTTAGTCCATTTCGTTGAGCAAGGTGTAGGTCTGGGCTATTACATATTTGGCTTATGGAAAGGTATCTGTGCTAATTTCTATCTCTGGTTTTATGCAGCACCCCAACTCACCTTTCCCCTTAAGCAAGCATAAGTTGGTTTTCTAAATTTGAGACCCTGTTCTGTTTTATAATTCAGTTCATGTGTAGCAAAGTTTATATTCCATGTATTAGTGATATCTTATGATGTTTCATTTTCTGTGTGACGTATTTCCCTTAGAATCATCGTACCTGAATCCACTCGTTATGCCGCGATGGGCCTGATGACATAGCTTTCATTGCTGAGTGATATTCCATTGTACGTACGTACCACAACTTCTTTATCCATTTTTCACATTCTGGGATATTTAACTTGTACCGTAGAAGAGGTTCTTGTAAACAGAGCCGTCCGACACTTTGGGGTGGCTGTGTGTTTTTGATTTTAATTTCCCTAAGCTATAAGACCATAAGTGGAAGTGCCGTAGGCTCCGTTGCTTTGTTTTTCAGGGGTTCCAGGAAACACCATACACTTCTCCAGAGTGGCTGTTGGCAATTTACATCCCGCCCATCAGCATAAAAAGGCTCCCTGTTCTCCATGGCCTGTGCTGCCTTTCTGGATTTTACACTTTATTCAGATGGCTCTTTTGACTGGAGGGCAGTGAGACTTCATTGTACTGCAGATTTCTTTAAAATGATTCTTTGGTTGGCCAAAAAGGGCGTATGCGTTTTTTCCTGAATATATTCAGGAAAAAACGCATACGCCCTTTTTGGCCAAGAGCATCATTGTCGACCTTCTGCCTCTTTTCTTATGCTTTAAATGCAATTCCCGTCCACCCCCTGAAAACGTTTTCCTGCAATTCTGCCCCGCTTCCAAGTCCTCTTCGCAGCCTTCCTTCAATATATTTTTGGACGATAGCTGTCATTTATAACTCTGCAGGTTTGTGAGTTACAGTGCCCCTGAGCTCCTTTCTTCATCTCGCTATCTTGTGAGCTGGCCGCAAACCCGCAGGATTGCTTCAGGCCCTAATCTGGTTCCGGCATGGCATGCTGAGCCTTTGGTTAATTCCTCTTCCTGGTGGGAAATGAGCGTTAAATTTGCCCGTGCAGACACCTACAGCTAGTCTCTCATTGGTTCTCCCTATTCCTGTACATCTTGCGCAGAATTTGCAAACTGTGCCCAACAGGAGGTTAAAGGCACTGACTCTCCAAGTGGGGAGAGTGTTAGTAAAGTGTGTGGAATGGAGAACCCGAGTAAAAGGGGACGAAAACTGAGGTGCATTTGAAAACGTTCCCCGTTCACACGGTGCACCATACTGTGGGGTTCCCATGCATGTTTTAGCTGAAGGTAAAATCCCTTAACCCTGGAGAGTTGGGACCCATGGAATGGGTACCATGCAGTATGACTTCAAAGGGTCTGCATTTGCTCATCGAACCTCACCAATGCTATCAGCCCGAAGTGCCCAAACTTATGTCTCACTCAGCTCTGGGTGTAGATGTGGTAAATCCAGGTTGCATCACAAGCCCTGAATGAATTATTTAAGAAATGCTTTCTATTTCACTGTCCTTGTGTTTTGATTTTGGAATTCATTTTGATAATGGGATTTATCGGATTTTCTCTGCTGCATTCATGCCGCTGTACACACGCTTCATTCTCTTATGGAGACATATAAATCCATGAGTTTGAAGATTCTTACTAGTCAGGTGTATTCCTAGGCGTTGAATACGGGGTGTTTTGTCCATTTCGTTAAGCAAGGGGTAGGTCTTGACTATAATATATTTGGCTTATGGAAAGGTATCTGTGCTAATTTCTATCTCCGAGTTTATGCAGCGCCCCAACTCACCTTTCCCCTTAAGCAAGCATAAGTTGTTTTTTTAAATTTGAGACCCTGTTCTGCTTTGTAATTCAGTTCATGTGTAGCCAAGTTTACATTCCGTGTATTAGTGATATCTTATGATGTTTCATTTTCTGTGTGACTTATTTCAGTTAGAATAATCGTACCTGAATCCACTCATTATGCCGCGACGGGCCTGATGACATAGAGTTCATTGGTGAGTGATATTCCATTGTACGTACGTACCACAACTTCTTTATCCATTTTTCACGTTCTGGGATATTTAACTTGTACCGTAGACGAGGTTCTTGTAAACAGAGCCGTCCCAAACATTGGGGTGGCTGTGTGTTTTTGATTTTAATTTCCCTAAGCTATAGGACCATAAGTGGAAGTGCCGTAGGATCCACTGCTTTGTTTTTTAGGTGTTCCAGGAAACACCATACACTTGTCCAGAGATGCTGTTGGCAATTTACATCCCGCCCATCAGCATAACAAGGCTCCGTGTTCTCCATGGCCTGTGCTGCCTTTCTGGATTTTACACTCTTTTCAGATGGCTCTTTTAACCGGGGGGCTGTGAGACTTCATTTTAGTGTAGATTTCTTTCACATGCTTGCTTGGTTGGCCAAAAAGGGCGTATGCGTTTTTTCCTGAATATATTCAGGAAAAAACGCATACGCCCTTTTTGGCCAAGAGCATCATTGTCGACGTTCTGCCTCTTTTCCTATGCTTTAAATGCAATTCCCGTCTACACCCTGAAATCATTTTCCTGCAATTCTGCACCGTTTACAAGTCGTCTTCGCAGCCTTCCTTCAATATATTTTTGGGCAATAGCTGTCATTTATAACTCTGCAGGTTTGTGAGTTACAGTGCCCCTGAGCTCCTTTCTTCAACTTGCTATCTTGTGAGCTGGCCGCAAACCCGCAGGATTGCTTCAGGCCCTAATCTGGTTCCGGCACGGCATGCTGAGCCTTTGGTTAATTCCTCGTCCTGGTGGGAAATGAGCATTAAATTCGCCCGTGCAGACACCTACAGCTAGTCTCTCATTGGTTCTCCCTATTCCTGTTCATCTTGCGCAGAAATTGCAAACTGTGCCAAACAGGAGGTTAAAGGCACTGACTCTCCAAGTGGGGAGAGTGTTAGTAAAGGGTCTGGAATGGTGAACCCGAGTACAATGGGACGAAAACTGAGATGCATTTGAAAACGTTTCCCGGTCACACGGTGCACAATACTGTGGGTTTCCCATGCATGTTTTAGCTGAAGGAAGAATCCCTTAAACCTGGAGAGTTGGGACCCATGGAATGGGTACCATGCAGTATGACTTCAAAGGGTCTGCATTTGCTCATCGAACCTCACCAATGCTATCAGGCCGAAGTGTCTGGCCTTATGTCTCCCCAGCTCTGGGTGTAGATGTGGTAAATCCAGGTTGCATCAGAAGCCCTGAGTGAATTATTTAAGAATTGCTCTCTATTTCACTGTCATTGTGTTTTGTTTTTGAAATTTATTTTGATAATGGGATTTATCGGATTTTCACTGCTGCGTTTAGGCCACTGAACACACGCTTGATTCTCTTATGGAGACATATAAATCAATGGGTTTTAAGATTCTTACTAGGCAGGTATATTCCTAGGCGTTGAATATGGGGTGTTGAGTCCATTTCGTTGAATAAGGAGTAGGTCTTGTCTATTACATATTTGGCGTATGGAACGGTATCTGTGCGAATTTCAATCTCTTTTTATGCAGCACCCCAAGTCACCTTTCCCAAAAAGCTAGCATAAGTTGGTTTTCTAAATTGGAGACCCTGTTCTGTTTTGTAATTCAGTTCATGTGTAGCCAAGTTTACATTCCGTGTATTAGTGATATCTTATGCTGTTTCTATTTCTGTGTGACCTATTTCACGTAGAATCATCGTACCTGAATCCACTCATTATGCCCCTATGGGCCTGATGACATAGATTTCATTGCTCTGTGATATTCCATTGTACGTACGTACCACAACTTCTTTATCCATTTTTCACATTCTGGGATATTTAACTTGTACCGTAGACGAGGTTCCTGTAAACAGAGCCGTTCCAAACTTTGGGGTGGCTGTGTGGTTTTGATTTTAATTTCCCAAAGCTATAGGATCATAAGTGGAAGTGCCATAGGCTGTGTTGCTTTGTTTCTTTCGTGTTTCAGGAAACAGCATACACATCTCCAGAGTGGCTGTTGGCAATTCACATCCCGCCCATCAGCAAAACAATGCTCCCTCTTCTCCATGGCCTGTCCTGCCTTTCTGGATTTTACACATTTTTCAGATGGCCCTTTTGACCGGGGGGCAGTGAGACTTCATTGTAGTTCAGATTTCTTACATGCTTGCTTGGTTTCCCAAAAAGGGCGTATGCGTTTTTTCCTGAATATATTCAGGAAAAAACGCATACGCCATTTTTGGCCAAGTGCATCATTGTCGCCGTTCTGCGTCTTTTCCTATGCTTTAAGTGCAATTCCAGTCTACCCCCTGAAATCGTTTTCCTGAATTTCTGCCCAGCTTCCAAGTCCTCTTCGCAGACTTACTTCAATATATTTTTGGACGATAGCTGTCATTTATAACTCTGCATGTTTGTGAATTACAGTGCCCCTGAGCTCCTTTCTTCAACTTGTTTTCTTGTGAGCTGGTCGCAAAACCGCAGGATTGCTTCAGGCCCTAGTCTTGTTCCGGCAGGGCATGCTGAGCGTTTTTTTAATTCCTCGTCCTGGTGGGAAATGAGCGTTACATTTGCACGTGCAGACACCTACAGCTAGGCTCTCATTGGTTCTCCCTATTCCTGTTCATCTTGCGCAGAAATTGCAAAATGTGCCAAACAGGAGGTTAAAGGAACTGACTCTCCAAGTGGGGAGAGTGTTAGTTAAGCGTCTGGAATGGTGAACCCGAGTATAAAGGGACGAAAACTGAGATGCATTTGAAAACGTTTCCCAATCACATGGTGGACCACACTCTGGGTTTCCCATACATGATTTAGCGGAAGGAAGAATCCCTTAAACCTGGAGAGTTGGGACCCATGGAATGGGTACCATGCAGTATGACTTCAAAGGGTCTGCATTTGCTCACCAAACCTCACCAAAGCTATCAGGCCGAAGTGTCCGGCCTTATGTCTCCCCAGCTCTTTGTGTAGATGTGGTAAATCCAGGTTGCATCAGAAGCCCTGAGTGAATTATTTAAGAATTGCTCTCTATTTCACTGTCATTGTGTTTTGTTTTTGAAATTTATTTTGATAATGTGATTTATCGGATTTTCACTGCTGCGTTTAGGCCACTGAACACATGCTTGATTCTCTTACGGAGACATATAAATCCATGGGTTTTAAGATTCTTCCTAGGCAGGTATATTCCTAGGCGTTGAATATGGGGTGTTGAGTCTATTTCATTGAGCAAGGAGTAGGTCTTGTCTATTACATATTTGGCGTATGGAACGGTGTCTGTGCGAATTTCCATCTCTGTTTTTATGCAGCACCCCAACTCACCTTTCCCAAAAAGCAAGCATAAGTTGGTTTTCTAAATTGGCGACCCTGTTCTGTTTTGTAATTCAGTTCATGTGTAGCCAAGTTTACATTCCGTGTATTAGTGATATCTTATGATGTTTCTTTTTCTGTGTGACTTATTTCTCGTAGAATCCTCGTATCTGAATCCACTCATTATGCCGCTACGGGCCTGATGACGTAGATTTCATTGCTGAGTGTTATTCCATTATACGTACGTACCACAACTTCTTTATCCATTTTTTGCTTTCTCGGATATTTAACTTGCACCGTAGACGAGGTTCTTGTAAACAGAGCCGTCCCAAACTTTGGGGTGGCTGTGTGTTTTTGATTTTAATTTCCCTAAGCTATAGGACCATAAGTGGAAGTGCCATAGGCTGTGTTGCTTTGTTTCCTACGTGTTTCAGGAAACACCATACACTTCTCCAGAGTGGCTGTTGGCCATTTACATTCCGCCCATCAGTATAACAAGGCTCCCTGTTCTCCATGACCTGTCCTGCCTTTCTGGATTTTACACTTTTTTCAGATGGCCCTTTTGACCGGGGAGCAGTGAGACTTCATTGTAGTGTAGATTTCCTTTACACGCTTGCTTGGTTGGCCAAAAATGGGCGTATGCGTTTTTTCCTGAATATATTCAGGATAAAACGCATATGCCCTTTTTGGCCAAATGCATCATTGTCGACCTTCTGCCTCTTTTCCTATGCTTTAAGTGCAATTCCAGTCTACCCCCTGAAATCGTTTTCCTGAAATTCTGTCCCGCTTTCAAGTTCTCTTCGAAGACTTACTTCAATACATTTTTGGACGATAGCTGTCATTCATAACTCTGCAGGTTTGTGAAATACAGTGCCCTTGAGCTCCTTTCTTCAACTCGCTTTCTTGTGAGCTGGCCGCAAAACTGAAGGATTGTTTCAGGCCCTAATCTTTTTTGGCAGGGCATGCTGAGCCTTTGGTTAATTCCTCTTCCTGGTGGGAAATGAGCGTTCCATTTGCCCATGCATAAACCTGGAGCTAGTCTCTCATTGGTTCTCCCTATTCCTGTTCATCTTGCGCAGAAATTGCAAACTGTGCCAAACAGGAGGTTAAAGGCACTGACTCTCCAAGTGGGGAGAGTGTTACTAAACGTCTGGAATGGTGAACCCGAGTACCAGGGGACGAAACCTGAGATGCATTTGAAAACGTTTCCCAATCACATGGTGGACCATACTCTGCGTTTCCCATGCATGTTTTAGCTGAAGGAAGAATCCCTTAAACCTGGAGATTTGGGAACCATGGAATGGGTACCATGCAGTATGACTTCAAAGGGTCTGCGTTTGCTCACCGAACCTCACCAATGCTATCAGCCCGAAGTGTCCAGCCTTATGTCTCACCCAGCTCTGGGTGTAGATGTGGTAAATCCAGGTTGCATCACAAGCCCTGAATGAATTATTTAAGAATTGCTCTCTAATTCACTGTCATTGTGTTTTGTTTTTGAAATTTATTTTGATAATGGGATTTATCGGATTTTCACTGCTGCGTTTAGTCTGCTGTACACACGCTTGATTTCCTTATGGAGACATATAAATCCATGGGTTTTAAGATTCTTACTTGTCAGGTATATTCCCAGTCGTTGAATATGGGGTTTTGAGTCCATTTCGTTGAGCAAGGAGTAGGTCTTGTCTATTATATATTTGGCTTATGGAACGGTATCTGTGCTAATTTCCATCTCTGGTTTTATGCAGCACCCCAACTCACCTTTCCCCATAAGCAAGCATAAGTTGGTTTTCTAAATTTGTGACCCTGTTCTGTTTTGTAATTCAGTTCATGTGTAGCCAAGTTTACATTCCGTGTATTAGTGATATCTTATGATGTTTCTTTTTCTGTGTGACTTATTTCTCGTAGAATCCTCGTACCTGAATCCACTCATTATGCCGCTACGGGCCTGATGACGTAGATTTCATTGCTGAATGATATTACATTGTACGTACGTACCACAACATCTTTATCCATTTTTTGCTTTCTCGGATATTTAACTTGTACCGTAGACGAGGTTCTTGTAAACAGAGCCGTCCCAAACTTTGGGGTGGCTGTGTGTTTTTGATTTTAAATTCCCTAAGCTATAGGACCATAAGTGGAAGTGCCATAGGCTGTGTTGCTTTGTTTCCTACGTGTTTCAGGAAACACCATACACTTCTCCAGAGTGGCTGTTGGCAATTTACATGCCGCCCATCAGCAAAACGAGGCTCCCTGTTCTCCATGACCTGTGCTGCCTTTCTGGATTTTACACTTTTTTCAGATGGCCCTTTTGACCGGGGGGCAGTGAGACTTCATTGTAGTGCAGATTTACTTTACACGCTTGCTTGGTTGGCCGAAAAGAGGCATACGCCCCTTTTTGGCCAAGTGCATCATTGTCGATATTCTGCCTCTTTTCCTATGCTTTAAGTGCAATTCCAGTCTACCCCCTGAAATCGTTTTCCAGAAATTCTACCCCGCTTTCAAGTCCTCTTCGAAGACTTACTTCAATACATTTTGGGACGATAGCTGTCATTCATAACTCTGCAGGTTTGTGAATTACAGTGCCCCTGAGCTCCTTTCTTCAACTCGCTTTCTTGTGAGCTGGCCGCAAAACCGCAGGATTGCTTCAGGCTCTAATCTGTTTCCTGCAGGGCACGCTGAGCTTTTGGTTAATTCCTCTTCCTCGTGGGAAATGGGCGTTCCATTTGCCCGTGCAGACACCTACAGCTAGTCTCTCATTGGTTCTCCCTATTCCTGTTCATCTTGCACAGAAATTGCAAACTGTGCCAAACAGGAGGTTAAAGACACTGACTCTCCAAATGGGGAGAGTGTTAGTAAAGCTTGTAGAAAGGTGAACCCGAGTACCAGGGGACTAAAACTGAGATGCATCTGAAATCATTTCCCGGTCACACGGTTCACCATACTGCGGGTTCCCATGCATGTATTAGCTGAAGGAAGAATCCCTTAAACCTGGAGAGTTGGGACCCATGGAATTGGTACCATGAAGTATGACTTCAAAGGGTCTGCATTTGCTCATCGAACCTCACCAATGCTATCAGCCTGAAGTTCCCCACCTTATGTCTCACACAGCTCTGGGTGTAGATGTGGTAAATCCAGGTTGCATCACAAGCCCTGAATGAATTATTTAAG
Source organism: Delphinapterus leucas (assembly GCF_059928025.1). Lineage (NCBI taxonomy): Eukaryota > Metazoa > Chordata > Mammalia > Artiodactyla > Monodontidae > Delphinapterus > Delphinapterus leucas. The sequence goes on along the minus strand of NW_028322235.1, from coordinate 19,627,898 downwards.
AATTGCTCTCTATTTCACTCTTCTTGGGTTTTGTTTTTGTAATCCATTTTGATAATGGGATTTATCGGATTTTCTCTGCTGATTCATGCTGCTTACAAACGCTTCATTCTCTTAAGGAGACATATAAATCCATGGGTTTGAAGATTCTTACTAGTCAGGTGTATTCCTAGGCGTTGAATATGGGGTGTTTAGTCCATTTCGTTGAGCAAGGGGTAGGTCTTGACTATTACATATTTGGCTTATGGAAAGGTATCTGTGCTAATTTCTATTTCTGGTTTTATGCAGCTCCCCAACTCACCTTTCCCCTTAAGCAAGCATAAGTTGCTTTTCTAAATTGGAGACCCTTTTCTGTTTTATAATTCAGTTCATGTGTAGTCAAGTTTACATTCCGTGTATTAGTGATATCTTATGATGTTTCATTTTCCGTGTGACTTATTTCACTTAGAATCATCGTACCTGAATCCACTCATTATGCCGCGACGGGCCTGATGACATAGATTTCATTGCTGAGTGATATTCCATTGTACGTACGTACCACAACTTCTTTATCCATTTTTCACGTTCTGGGATATTTAAATTGTACCGTAGACGAGGTTCTTGTAAACAGAGCCGTCTGAAACTTTGGCGTGGCTGTGTGTTTTTGATTTTAATTTCCCTAAGCTATAGGACCATAAGTGGAAGTGCTGTAGGCTCCGTTGCTTTGTTTTTTAGGTGTTTGAGGAAACACCATACACTTCTCCAGAGTGGCTGTTGGCAGTTTACATCCCGCCCATCAGCATAACAAGGCTCCCTGTTCTCCATGGCCTGTCCAGCCTTTCTGGATTTTACACTTTTTTCAGATGGCCCTTTTGACTGGGAGGCAGTGAGACTTCATTGAGGTGCAGATTTCTTTAACATGCTTGCTTGGTTGGCCAAAAAGAGCATATGCGTTTTTTCCTGACTATATTCAGGAAAAAACGCATACGCCCTTTTTGGCCAAGTGCATCAATGTTGACATTGTGCCTCTTTTCCTATGCTTCAAATGCAATTCCCGTCCACCCCCTGAAAACGTTTTCCTGCAATTCTGCACCGCTTCCAAGTCCTCTTCGCAGCCTTCCTACAATATATTTTTGGACGATAGCTGTCATTTATAGCTCTGCATCTTTGTGACTTACAGTGCCCCTGAGCTCCTTTCTTCAACTTGCTATCTTGTGAGCTGGCCGCAATCCCGCAGGATTGCTTCAGGCCCTAATCTGGTTCCGGCACGGCATGCTGAGACTTTGGTTAATTCCTCGTCCTGGTGGGAAATGAGCATTAAATTCGCCCGTGCAGACACCTACAGCTAGTCTCTCATTGGTTCTCCCTATTCCTGTTCATCTTGCGCAGAAATTGCAAACTGTGCCAAACAGGAGGTTAAAGGCACTGACTCTCCAAGTGGGGAGAGTGTTAGTAAAGGGTCTGGAATGGTGAACCCGAGTACAATGGGACGAAAACTGAGATGCATTTGAAAACGTTTCCCGGTCACACGGTGCACAATACTGTGGGTTTCCCATGCATGTTTTAGCTGAAGGAAGAATCCCTTAAACCTGGAGAGTTGGGACCCATGGAATGGGTACCATGCAGTATGACTTCAAAGGGTCTGCATTTGCTCATCAAACCTCACCAATGCTATCAGGCCGAAGTGTCTGGCCTTATGTCTCCCCAGCTCTGGGTGTAGATGTGGTAAATCCAGGTTGCATCACAAGCCCTGAGTGAATTATATAAGAATTGCTCTCTATTTCACTGTCATTGTGTTTTGTTTTTGAAATTTATTTTGATAATGGGATTTATTGGATTTTCACTGCTGCGTTTAGGCAACTGAACACATGCTTGATTCTCTTATGGAGACATATAAATCAATGGGTTTTAAGATTCTTACTAGGCAGGTATATTCCTAGGCGTTGAATATGGGGTGTTGAGTCCATTTCGTTGAGCAAGGGGTAGGTCTTGACTATTACATATTTGGCCTATGGAACGGTATCTGTGCGAATTTCAATCTCTTTTTATGCAGCACCCCAAGTCACCTTTCCCAAAAAGCTAGCATAAGTTGGTTTTCTAAATTGGAGACCCTGTTCTGTTTTGTAATTCAGTTCATGTGTAGCCAAGTTTACATTCCGTGTATTAGTGATATCTTATGCTGTTTCTTTTTCTGTGTGACCTATTTCACGTAGAATCATCGTACCTGAATCCACTCATTATGCCCCTATGGGCCTGATGACATAGATTTCATTGCTCTGTGATATTCCATTGTACGTACGTACCACAACTTCTTTATCCATTTTTCACATTCTGGGATATTTAACTTGTACCGTAGACGAGGTTCCTGTAAACAGAGCCGTTCCAAACTTTGGGGTGGCTGTGTCGTTTTGATTTTAATTTCCCTAAGCTATAGGATCATAAGTGGAAGTGCCATAGGCTGTGTTGCTTTGTTTCTTTCGTGTTTCAGGAAACAGCATACACATCTCCAGAGTGGCTGTTGGCAATTCACATCCCGCCCATCAGCAAAACAATGCTCCCTCTTCTCCATGGCCTGTCCTGCCTTTCCGGATTTTACACATTTTTCAGATGGCCCTTTTGACCGGGGGGCAGTGAGACTTCATTGTAGTTCAGATTTCTTACATGCTTGCTTGGTTTCCCAAAAAGGGCGTATGCGTTTTTTCCTGAATATATTCAGGAAAAAACGCATACGCCATTTTTGGCCAAGTGCATCATTGTCGCCGTGCTGCGTCTTTTCCTATGCTTTAAGTGCAATTCCAGTCTACCCCCTGAAATCGTTTTCCTGAATTTCTGCCCAGCTTCCAAGTCCTCTTCGCAGACTTACTTCAATATATTTTTGGACGATAGCTGTCATTTATAACTCTGCATGTTTGTGAATTACAGTGCCCCTGAGCTCCTTTCTTCAACTTGTTTTCTTGTGAGCTGGTCGCAAAACCGCAGGATTGCTTCAGGCCCTAGTCTTGTTCCGGCAGGGCATGCTGAGCGTTTTTTTAATTCCTCGTCCTGGTGGGAAATGAGCGTTACATTTGCACGTGCAGACACCTACAGCTAGGCTCTCACTGGTTCTCCCTATTCCTGTTCATCTTGCGCAGAAATTGCAAAATGTGCCAAACAGGAGGTTAAAGGAACTGACTCTCCAAGTGGGGAGAGTGTTAGTTAAGCGTCTGGAATGGTGAACCCGAGTATAAAGGGACGAAAACTGAGATGCATTTGAAAACGTTTCCCAATCACATGGTGGACCACACTCTGGGTTTCCCATACATGATTTAGCGGAAGGAAGAATCCCTTAAACCTGGAGAGTTGGGACCCATGGAATGGGTACCATGCAGTATGACTTCAAAGGGTCTGCATTTGCTCACCAAACCTCACCAAAGCTATCAGGCCGAAGTGTCCGGCCTTATGTCTCCCCAGCTCTTTGTGTAGATGTGGTAAATCCAGGTTGCATCAGAAGCCCTGAGTGAATTATTTAAGAATTGCTCTCTATTTCACTGTCATTGTGTTTTGTTTTTGAAATTTATTTTGATAATGTGATTTATCGGATTTTCACTGCTGCGTTTAGGCCACTGAACACACGCTTGATTCTCTTACGGAGACATATAAATCCATGGGTTTTAAGATTCTTCCTAGGCAGGTATATTCCTAGGCGTTGAATATGGGGTGTTGAGTCTATTTCATTGAGCAAGGAGTAGGTCTTGTCTATTACATATTTGGCGTATGGAACGGTGTCTGTGCGAATTTCAATCTCTGTTTTTATGCAGCACCCCAACTCACCTTTCCCAAAAAGCAAGCATAAGTTGGTTTTCTAAATTGGCGTCCCTGTTCTGTTTTGTAATTCAGTTCATGTGTAGCCAAGTTTACATTCCGTGTATTAGTGATATCTTATGATGTTTCTTTTTCTGTGTGACTTATTTCTCATAGGATCCTCGTATCTGAATCCACTCATTATGCCGCTACGGGCCTGATGACGTAGTTTTCATTGCTGAGTGTTATTCCATTATACGTACGTACCACAACTTCTTTATCCATTTTTTGCTTTCTCGGATATTTAACTTGTACCGTAGACGAGGTTCTTGTAAACAGAGCCGTCCCAAACTTTGGGGTGGCTGTGTGTTTTTGATTTTAATTTCCCTAAGCTATAGGACCATAAGTGGAAGTGCCATAGGCTGTGTTGCTTTGTTTCCTACGTGTTTCAGGAAACACCATACACTTCTCCAGAGTGGCTGTTGGCCATTTACATTCCGCCCATCAGTATAACAAGGCTCCCTGTTCTCCATGACCTGTCCTGCCTTTCTGGATTTTACACTTTTTTCAGATGGCCCTTTTGACCGTGGGGCAGTGAGACTTCATTGTAGTGCAGATTTCCTAAACACGCTTGCTTGGTTGGCCAAAAATGGGCGTATGCGTTTTTTCCTGAATATATTCAGGATAAAACGCATATGCCCTTTTTGGCCAAATGCATCATTGTCGACGTTCTGCCTATTTTCCTATGCTTTAAGTGCAATTCCAGTCTACCCCCTGAAATCGTTTTCCTGAAATTCTGTCCCGCTTTCAAGTCCTCTTCGAAGACTTACTTCAATACATTTTTGGACGATAGCTGTCATTCATAACTCTGCAGGTTTGTGAAATACAGTGCCCTTGAGCTCCTTTCTTCAGCTCGCTTTCTTGTGAGCTGGCCGCAAAACTGCAGGATTGCTTCAGGCCCTAATCTTTTTTGGCAGGGCATGGTGCGCCTTTGGTTAATTCCTCTTCCTGGTGGGAAATGAGCGTTCCATTTGCCCATGCATAAACCTGGAGCTAGTCTCTCATTGGTTCTCCCTATTCCTGTTCATCTTGCGCAGAAATTGCAAACTGTGCCAAACAGGAGGTTAAAGGCACTGACTCTCCAAGTGGGGAGAGTGTTACTAAACGTCTGGAATGGTGAACCCGAGTACCAGGGGACGAAACCTGAGATGCATTTGAAAACGTTTCCCAATCACACGTTGGACCATACTCTGGGTTTCCCATGCATGTTTTAGCAGAAGGAAGAATCCCTTAAACCTGGAGATTTGGGACCCATGGAATGGGTACCATGCAGTATGACTTCAAAGGGTCTGCGTTTGCTCACCGAACCTCACCAATGCTATCAGCCCGAAGTGTCCAGCCTTATGTCTCACCCAGCTCTGGGTGTAGATGTGGTAAATCCAGGTTGCATCACAAGCCCTGAATGAATTATTTAAGAATTGCTCTCTAATTCACTGTCATTGTGTTTTGTTTTTGAAATTTATTTTGATAATGGGATTTATCGGATTTTCACTGCTGCGTTTAGTCCGCTGTACACACGCTTGATTTCCTTATGGAGACATATAAATCTATGGGTTTTAAGATTCTTACTTGTCAGGTATATTGCCAGTCGTTGAATATGTGGTTTTGAGTCCATTTCCTTGAGCAAGGAGTAGGTCTTGTCTATTATATATTTGGCTTATGGAACGGTATCTGTGCTAGTTTCCATCTCTGGTTTTATGCAGCACCCCAACTCACCTTTCCCCATAAGCAAGCATAAGTTGGTTTTCTAAATTTGTGACCCTGTTCTGTTTTGTAATTCAGTTCATGTGTAGCCAAGTTTACATTCCGTGTATTAGTGATATCTTATGATGTTTCTTTTTCTGTGTGACTTATTTCTCGTAGAATCCTCGTACCTGAATCCACTCATTATGCCGCTACGGGCCTGATGACGTAGATTTCATTGCTGAGTGATATTCCATTGTACGTACGTACCACAACTTCTTTATCCATTTTTCACATTCTGGGATATTTAACTTGTACCGTAGATGAGGTTCTTGTAAACAGAGCCGTCCGACACTTTGGGGTGGCTGTGTGTTTTTGATTTTAATTCCCTAAGCTATAGGACCATAAGTGGAAATGCCGTAGGCTCCGTAGCTTTGTTTTTTCGGTGTTCCGGGAAACACCATACACTTCTCCAGAGTGGCTGTTGGCAATTTACATCCCGCCCATCAGCATAACAAGGCTCCCTGTTCTCCATGGCCTGTGCTGCCTTTCTGGATTTTACACTTTTTTCAGATGGCCCTTTTGACCGGGGGGCAGTGAGACTTCATTGTAGTGCAGATTTCTTTAACATGCTTGCTTGGTTGGCCAAAAAGGGCGTATGCGTTTTTTCCTGAATATATTCAGGAAAAAACGCATACGCCCTTTTTGGCCAAGTGCATCATTGTCGACGTTCTGCCTCTTTTCCTATGCTTTAAATGCAATTCCCGTCTACCCCCTGAAATCGTTTTCCTGCAAATCTGTCCCGCTTACAAGTCATCTTCGCAGCCTTCCTTCAATATATTTTTGGACGATAGCTGTCATTTATAACTCTGCAGGTTTGTGAGTTACAGTGCCCCTGAGCTCCTTTCTTCAACTCGCTATCTTGTGAGCTGGCCGCAAACCCACAGGATTGCGTCAGGCCCTAATCTGGTTCCGGCACGGCATGCTGAGCCTTTGGTTAATTCCTCTTCCTGGTGGGAAATGAGCGTTAAATTTGCCCGTGCAGACACCTAGAGCTAGTCTCTCATTGGTTCTCCCTATTCCTTTTCATCTTGCGCAGAAATTGCAAACTGTGCCCAACAGGAGGTTAAAGGCACTGACTCTCCAAGTGGGGAGAGTGTTCGTAAAGGGTCTGGAATGGTGAACCCGAGTAAAAGGGGACGAAAACTGAGATGCATTTGAAAACGTTTGCCAGTCACACGGTGCACCATACTGTGGGTTTCCCATGCATGTTTTAGCTGAAGGAAGAATCCCTTAAACTTGGAGAGTTGGGACCCATGGAATGGGTACCATGCTGTATGACTTCAAAGGGTCTGCATTTGCTCATCGAACCTCACCAATGCTATCAGCCCGAAGTGCCCAACCTTATGTCTCACTCAGCTGTGTGTGTAGATGTGGTAAATCCAGGTTGCATCACAAGCCCTGAATGAATTATTTAAGAATTGCTCTCTATTTCACTGTCCTTGGGTTTTGTTTGTGTAATTCATTTTGATAATGGGATTTATCGGATTTTCTCTGCTGCATTCATGCCGCTGTACACACACTTCATTCTCTTACGGAGACATATAAATCCATGGATTTGAAGATTCTTACTAGTCAGGTGTATTCCTAGGCGTTGAATATGGGGTGTTTAGTCCATTTCGTTGAACAAGGGGTAGGTCTTGACTATTACATATTTGGCTTATGGAAAGGTATCTGTGCTAATTTCTATCTCTGGTTTTATGCAGCACCCCAACTCACCTTTCCCCTTAAGCAAGCATAAGTTGGTTTTCTAAATTTCAGACCCTGTTCTGTTTTGTAATTCAGTTCATGTGTAGCCAAGTTTACATTCCGTGTAGTAGTGATATCTTATGATGTTTCATTTTCTGTGTGACTTATTTCACTTAGAATCATCGTACCTGAATCCACTCATTATGCCGCGACGGGCCTGATGACATAGATTTCATTGCTGAGTGATAGTCCATTGTACGTACGTACCACAACTTCTTTATCCATTTTTCACATTCTGGGATATTTAACTTGTACCGTAGACGAGGTTCTTGTAAACAGAGCCGTCCGACACTTTGGGGTGGCTGTGTGTTTTTGATTTTAATTTCCCTAAGCTATAGGACCATAAGTGGAAGTGCCGTAGGCTCCGTAGCTTTGTTTTTTCGGTGTTCCGGGAAACACCATACACTTCTCCAGAGTGGCTGTTGGCAATTTACATCCCGCCCATCAGCATAACAAGGCTCCCTGTTCTCCATGGCCTGTGCTGCCTTTCTGGATTTTACACTTTTTTCAGATGGCCCTTTTGACCGGGGGGCCGTGAGACTTCATTGTAGTGCAGATTTCTTTAACATGCTTGCTTGGTTGGCCAAAAAGGGCATATGTGTTTTTTCCTGAATATATTCAGGAAAAAACGCATACGCCCTTTTTGGCCAAGAGCATCATTGTCGACGTTCTGCCTCTTTTCCTATGCTTTAAATGCAATTCCCGTCTACCCCCTGAAATCGTTTTCCTGCAAATCTGTCCCGCTCACAAGTCGTCTTCGCAGCCTTCCTTCAATATATTTTTGGACGATAGCTGTCATTTATAACTCTGCAGGTTTGTGAGTTACAGTGCCCCTGAGCTCCTTTCTTCAACTCGCTATCTTGTGAGCTGGCCGCAAACCCACAGGATTGCTTCAGGCCCTAATCTGGTTCCGGCACGGCATGCTGAGCCTTTGGTTAATTCCTCTTCCTGGTGGGAAATGAGCGTTAAATTTGCCCTTGCAGACACCTAGAGCTAGTCTCTCACTCGTTCTCCCTATTCCTTTTCATCTTGCGCAGAAATTGCAAACTGTGCCCAACAGGAGGTTAAAGGCACTGACTCTCCAAGTGGGGAGAGTGTTCGTAAAGGGTCTGGAATGGTGAACCCGAGTAAAAGGGGACGAAAACTGAGAATCATTTGAAAACGTTTGCCAGTCACACGGTGCACCATACTGTGGGTTTCCCATGCATGTTTTAGCTGAAGGAAGAATCCCTTAAACTTGGAGAGTTGGGACCCATGGAATGGGTACCATGCTGTATGACTTCAAAGGGTCTGCATTTGCTCATCGAACCTCACCAATGCTATCAGCCCGAAGTGCCCAACCTTATGTCTCACTCAGCTCTAGTTGTAGATGTGGTAAATCCAGGTTGCATCACAAGCCCTGAATGAATTATTTAAGAATTGCTCTCTAATTCACTGTCATTGTGTTTTGTTTTTGAAATTTATTTTGATAATGGGATTTATCGGATTTTCACTGCTGCGTTTAGTCCGCTGTACACACGCTTGATTTCCTTATGGAGACATATAAATCTATGGGTTTTAAGATTCTTACTTGTCAGGTATATTGCCAGTCGTTGAATATGTGGTTTTGAGTCCATTTCCTTGAGCAAGGAGTAGGTCTTGTCTATTATATATTTGGCTTATGGAACGGTATCTGTGCTAGTTTCCATCTCTGGTTTTATGCAGCACCCCAACTCACCTTTCCCCATAAGCAAGCATAAGTTGGTTTTCTAAATTTGTGACCCTGTTCTGTTTTGTAATTCAGTTCATGTGTAGCCAAGTTTACATTCCGTGTAGTAGTGATATCTTATGATGTTTCTTTTTCTGTGTGACTTATTTCTCGTAGAATCCTCGTACCTGAATCCACTCATTATGCCGCTACGGGCCTGATGACGTAGATTTCATTGCTGAGTGATATTCCATTGTACGTACGTACCACAACTTCTTTATCCATTTTTCACATTCTGGGATATTTAACTTGTACCGTAGATGAGGTTCTTGTAAACAGAGCCGTCCGACACTTTGGGGTGGCTGTGTGTTTTTGATTTTAATTCCCTAAGCTATAGGACCATAAGTGGAAGTGCCGTAGGCTCCGTAGCTTTGTTTTTTCGGTGTTCCGGGAAACACCATACACTTCTCCAGAGTGGCTGTTGGCAATTTACATCCCGCCCATCAGCATAACAAGGCTCCCTGTTCTCCATGGCCTGTGCTGCCTTTCTGGATTTTACACTTTTTTCAGATGGCCCTTTTGACCGGGGGGCAGTGAGACTTCATTGTAGTGCAGATTTCTTTAACATGCTTGCTTGGTTGGCCAAAAAGGGCGTATGCGTTTTTTCCTGAATATATTCAGGAAAAAACGCATACGCCCTTTTTGGCCAAGTGCATCATTGTCGACGTTCTGCCTCTTTTCCTATGCTTTAAATGCAATTCCCGTCTACCCCCTGAAATCGTTTTCCTGCAATTCTGCCCCACTTACAAGTCGTCTTCGCAGCCTTCCTTCAATATATTTTTGGACGATAGCTGTCATTTATAACTCTGCAGGTTTGTGAGTTACAGTGCCCCTGAGCTCATTTCTTCAACTCGCTATCTTGTGAGCTGGCGGCAAACCCACAGGATTGCTTCAGGCCCTAATCTGGTTCTGGCACGGCATGCTGAGCCTTTGGTTAATTCCTCTTCCTGGTGGGAAATGAGCGTTAAATTTGCCCGTGCAGACACCTAGAGCTAGTCTCTCATTCGTTCTCCCTATTCCTTTTCATCTTGCGCAGAAATTGCAAACTGTGCCCAACAGGAGGTTAAAGGCACCGACTCTCCAAGTGGGGAGAGTGTTCGTAAAGGGTCTGGAATGGTGAACCCGAGTAAAAGGGGACGAAAACTGAGATGCATTTGAAAACGTTTGCCAGTCACACGGTGCACCATACTGTGGGTTTCCCATGCATGTTTTAGCTGAAGGAAGAATCCCTGAAACTTGGAGAGTTGGGACCCATGGAATGGGTACCATGCTGTATGACTTCAAAGGGTCTGCATTTGCTCATCGAACCTCACCAATGCTATCAGCCCGAAGTGCCCAACCTTATGTCTCACTCAGCTCTGGGTGTAGATGTGGTAAATGCAGGTTGCATCACAAGCCCTGAATGAATTATTTAAGAATTGCTCTCTATTTCACTGTCCTTGGGTTTTGTTTGTGTAATTCATTTTGATAATGGGATTTATCGGATTTTCTCTGCTGCATTCATGCCGCTGTACACACGCTTCATTCTCTTACGGAGACATATAAATCCATGGGTTTGAAGATTCTTACTAGTCAGGTGTATTCCTAGGCATTGAATATGGGGTGTTTAGTCCATTTCGTTGAGCAAGGGGTAGGTCTTGACTATTACATATTTGGCTTATGGAAAGGTATCTGTGCTAATTTCTAACTCTGGTTTTATGCAGCACCCCAACTCACCTTTCCCCTTAAGCAAGCATAAGTTGGTTTTCTAAATTTGAGACCCTGTTCTGTTTTGTAATTCAGTTCATGTGTAGCCAAGTTTACATTCCGTGTATTAGTGATATCTTATGATGTTTCATTTTCTGTGTGACTTATTTCCCTTAGAGTCATCGTACCTGAATCCACTCATTATGCCGCGACAGGCCTGATGACATAGATTTCATTGCTGAGTGATATTCCAGTGTACGTACGTACCACAACTTCTTTATCCATTTTTCACATTCTGGGATATTTAACTTGTTCCGTAGACGAGGTTCTTGTAAACAGAGCCGTCCGACACTTTGGGGTGGCTGTGTGTTTTTGATTTTAATTTCCCTAAGCTATAGGACCATAAGTGGAAGTGCCGTAGGCTCCGTAGCTTTGTTTTTTCGGTGTTCCGGGAAACACCATACACTTCTACAGAGTGGCTGTTGGCAATTTACATCCCGCCCATCAGCATAACAAGGCTCCCTGTTCTCCATGGCCTGTGCTGCCTTTCTGGATTTTACACTTTTTTCAGATGGCCCTTTTGACCGGGGGGCAGTGAGACTTCATTGTAGTGCAGATTTCTTTAACGTGCTTGCTTGGTTGGCCAAAAAGGGCGTATGCGTTTTTTCCTGAATATATTCAGGAAAAAACGCATACGCCCTTTTTGGCCAAGAGCATCATTGTCGACGTTCTGCCTCTTTTCCTATGCTTTAAATGCAATTCCCGTCTACCCCCTGAAATCGTTTTCCTGCAATTCTGCCCCACTTACAAGTCGTCTTCGCAGCCTTCCTTCAATATATTTTTGGACGATAGCTGTCATTTATAACTCTGCAGGTTTGTGAATTACAGTGCCCCTGAGCTCATTTCTTCAACTCGCTATCTTGTGAGCTGGCGGCAAACCCACAGGATTGCTTCAGGCCCTAATCTGGTTCCGGCACGGCATGCTGAGCCTTTGGTTAATTCCTCTTCCTGGTGGGAAATGAGCGTTAAATTTGCCCGTGCAGACACCTAGAGCTAGTCTCTCATTCGTTCTCCCTATTCCTTTTCATCTTGCGCAGAAATTGCAAACTGTGCCCAACAGGAGGTTAAAGGCACCGACTCTCCAAGTGGGGAGAGTGTTCGTAAAGGGTCTGGAATGGTGAACCCGAGTAAAAGGGGACGAAAACTGAGATGCATTTGAAAACGTTTGCCAGTCACACGGTGCACCATACTGTGGGTTTCCCATGCATGTTTTAGCTGAAGGAAGAATCCCTTAAACCTGGAGAGTTGGGACCCATGGAATGGGTACCATGCTGTATGACTTCAAAGGGTCTGCATTTGCTCATCGAACCTCACCAATGCTATCAGCCCGAAGTGCCCAACCTTATGTCTCACTCAGCTCTGGGTGTAGATGTGGTAAATCCAGGTTGCATCACAAGCCCTGAATGAATTATTTAAGAATTGCTCTCTATTTCACTGTCCTTGGGTTTTGTTTGTGTAATTCATTTTGATAATGGGATTTATCGGATTTTCTCTGCTGCATTCATGCCGCTGTACACACACTTCATTCTCTTACGGAGACATATAAATCCATGGATTTGAAGATTCTTACTAGTCAGGTGTATTCCTAGGCGTTGAATATGGGGTGTTTAGTCCATTTCGTTGAACAAGGGGTAGGTCTTGACTATTACATATTTGGCTTATGGAAAGGTATCTGTGCTAATTTCTATCTCTGGTTTTATGCAGCACCCCAACTCACCTTTCCCCTTAAGCAAGCATAAGTTGGTTTTCTAAATTTGAGACCCTGTTCTGTTTTGTAATTCAGTTCATGTGTAGCCAAGTTTACATTCCGTGTAGTAGTGATATCTTATGATGTTTCATTTTCTGTGTGACTTATTTCACTTAGAATCATCGTACCTGAATCCACTCATTATGCCGCGACGGGCCTGATGACATAGATTTCATTGCTGAGTGATAGTCCATTGTACGTACGTACCACAACTTCTTTATCCATTTTTCACATTCTGGGATATTTAACTTGTACCGTAGACGAGGTTCTTGTAAACAGAGCCGTCCGACACTTTGGGGTGGCTGTGTGTTTTTGATTTTAATTTCCCTAAGCTATAGGACCATAAGTGGAAGTGCCGTAGGCTCCGTAGCTTTGTTTTTTCGGTGTTCCGGGAAACACCATACACTTCTCCAGAGTGGCTGTTGGCAATTTACATCCCGCCCATCAGCATAACAAGGCTCCCTGTTCTCCATGGCCTGTGCTGCCTTTCTGGATTTTACACTTTTTTCAGATGGCCCTTTTGACCGGGGGGCCGTGAGACTTCATTGTAGTGCAGATTTCTTTAACATGCTTGCTTGGTTGGACAAAAAGGGCATATGCGTTTTTTCCTGAATATATTCAGGAAAAAACGCATACGCCCTTTTTGGCCAAGAGCATCATTGTCGACGTTCTGCCTCTTTTCCTATGCTTTAAATGCAATTCCCGTCTACCCCCTGAAATCGTTTTCCTGCAAATCTGTCCCGCTCACAAGTCGTCTTCGCAGCCTTCCTTCAATATATTTTTGGACGATAGCTGTCATTTATAACTCTGCAGGTTTGTGAGTTACAGTGCCCCTGAGCTCCTTTCTTCAACTCGCTATCTTGTGAGCTGGCCGCAAACCCACAGGATTGCTTCAGGCCCTAATCTGGTTCCGGCACGGCATGCTGAGCCTTTGGTTAATTCCTCTTCCTGGTGGGAAATGAGCGTTAAATTTGCCCTTGCAGACACCTAGAGCTAGTCTCTCACTCGTTCTCCCTATTCCTTTTCATCTTGCGCAGAAATTGCAAACTGTGCCCAACAGGAGGTTAAAGGCACTGACTCTCCAAGTGGGGAGAGTGTTCGTAAAGGGTCTGGAATGGTGAACCCGAGTAAAAGGGGACGAAAACTGAGAATCATTTGAAAACGTTTGCCAGTCACACGGTGCACCATACTGTGGGTTTCCCATGCATGTTTTAGCTGAAGGAAGAATCCCTTAAACTTGGAGAGTTGGGACCCATGGAATGGGTACCATGCTGTATGACTTCAAAGGGTCTGCATTTGCTCATCGAACCTCACCAATGCTATCAGCCCGAAGTGCCCAACCTTATGTCTCACTCAGCTCTGGGTGTAGATGTGGTAAATCCAGGTTGCATCACAAGCCCTGAATGAATTATTTAAGAATTGCTCTCTAATTCACTGTCATTGTGTTTTGTTTTTGAAATTTATTTTGATAATGGGATTTATCGGATTTTCACTGCTGCGTTTAGTCCGCTGTACACACGCTTGATTTCCTTATGGAGACATATAAATCTATGGGTTTTAAGATTCTTACTTGTCAGGTATATTGCCAGTCGTTGAATATGTGGTTTTGAGTCCATTTCCTTGAGCAAGGAGTAGGTCTTGTCTATTATATATTTGGCTTATGGAACGGTATCTGTGCTAGTTTCCATCTCTGGTTTTATGCAGCACCCCAACTCACCTTTCCCCATAAGCAAGCATAAGTTGGTTTTCTAAATTTGTGACCCTGTTCTGTTTTGTAATTCAGTTCATGTGTAGCCAAGTTTACATTCCGTGTAGTAGTGATATCTTATGATGTTTCTTTTTCTGTGTGACTTATTTCTCGTAGAATCCTCGTACCTGAATCCACTCATTATGCCGCTACGGGCCTGATGACGTAGATTTCATTGCTGAGTGATATTCCATTGTACGTACGTACCACAACTTCTTTATCCATTTTTCACACTCTGGGATATTTAACTTGTACCGTAGATGAGGTTCTTGTAAACAGAGCCGTCCGACACTTTGGGGTGGCTGTGTGTTTTTGATTTTAATTCCCTAAGCTATAGGACCATAAGTGGAAGTGCCGTAGGCTCCGTAGCTTTGTTTTTTCGGTGTTCCGGGAAACACCATACACTTCTCCAGAGTGGCTGTTGGCAATTTACATCCCGCCCATCAGCATAACAAGGCTCCCTGTTCTCCATGGCCTGTGCTGCCTTTCTGGATTTTACACTTTTTTCAGATGGCCCTTTTGACCGGGGGGCAGTGAGACTTCATTGTAGTGCAGATTTCTTTAACATGCTTGCTTGGTTGGCCAAAAAGGGCGTATGCGTTTTTTCCTGAAAATATTCAGGAAAAAACGCATACGCCCTTTTTGGCCAAGTGCATCATTGTCGACGTTCTGCCTCTTTTCCTATGCTTTAAATGCAATTCCCGTCTACCCCCTGAAATCGTTTTCCTGCAAATCTGTCCCGCTTACAAGTCATCTTCGCAGCCTTCCTTCAATATATTTTTGGACGATAGCTGTCATTTATAACTCTGCAGGTTTGTGAGTTACAGTGCCCCTGAGCTCCTTTCTTCAACTCGCTATCTTGTGAGCTGGCCGCAAACCCACAGGATTGCGTCAGGCCCTAATCTGGTTCCGGCACGGCATGCTGAGCCTTTGGTTAATTCCTCTTCCTGGTGGGAAATGAGCGTTAAATTTGCCCGTGCAGACACCTAGAGCTAGTCTCTCATTGGTTCTCCCTATTCCTTTTCATCTTGCGCAGAAATTGCAAACTGTGCCCAACAGGAGGTTAAAGGCACTGACTCTCCAAGTGGGGAGAGTGTTCGTAAAGGGTCTGGAATGGTGAACCCGAGTAAAAGGGGACGAAAACTGAGATGCATTTGAAAACGTTTGCCAGTCACACGGTGCACCATACTGTGGGTTTCCCATGCATGTTTTAGCTGAAGGAAGAATCCCTTAAACTTGGAGAGTTGGGACCCATGGAATGGGTACCATGCTGTATGACTTCAAAGGGTCTGCATTTGCTCATCGAACCTCACCAATGCTATCAGCCCGAAGTGCCCAACCTTATGTCTCACTCAGCTGTGTGTGTAGATGTGGTAAATCCAGGTTGCATCACAAGCCCTGAATGAATTATTTAAGAATTGCTCTCTATTTCACTGTCCTTGGGTTTTGTTTGTGTAATTCATTTTGATAATGGGATTTATCGGATTTTCTCTGCTGCATTCATGCCGCTGTACACACACTTCATTCTCTTACGGAGACATATAAATCCATGGATTTGAAGATTCTTACTAGTCAGGTGTATTCCTAGGCGTTGAATATGGGGTGTTTAGTCCATTTCGTTGAACAAGGGGTAGGTCTTGACTATTACATATTTGGCTTATGGAAAGGTATCTGTGCTAATTTCTATCTCTGGTTTTATGCAGCACCCCAACTCACCTTTCCCCTTAAGCAAGCATAAGTTGGTTTTCTAAATTTGAGACCCTGTTCTGTTTTGTAATTCAGTTCATGTGTAGCCAAGTTTACATTCCGTGTAGTAGTGATATCTTATGATGTTTCATTTTCTGTGTGACTTATTTCACTTAGAATCATCGTACCTGAATCCACTCATTATGCCGCGACGGGCCTGATGACATAGATTTCATTGCTGAGTGATAGTCCATTGTACGTACGTACCACAACTTCTTTATCCATTTTTCACATTCTGGGATATTTAACTTGTACCGTAGACGAGGTTCTTGTAAACAGAGCCGTCCGACACTTTGGGGTGGCTGTGTGTTTTTGATTTTAATTTCCCTAAGCTATAGGACCATAAGTGGAAGTGCCGTAGGCTCCGTAGCTTTGTTTTTTCGGTGTTCCGGGAAACACCATACACTTCTCCAGAGTGGCTGTTGGCAATTTACATCCCGCCCATCAGCATAACAAGGCTCCCTGTTCTCCATGGCCTGTGCTGCCTTTCTGGATTTTACACTTTTTTCAGATGGCCCTTTTGACCGGGGGGCCGTGAGACTTCATTGTAGTGCAGATTTCTTTAACATGCTTGCTTGGTTGGCCAAAAAGGGCATATGCGTTTTTTCCTGAATATATTCAGGAAAAAACGCATACGCCCTTTTTGGCCAAGAGCATCATTGTCGACGTTCTGCCTCTTTTCCTATGCTTTAAATGCAATTCCCGTCTACCCCCTGAAATCGTTTTCCTGCAAATCTGTCCCGCTCACAAGTCGTCTTCGCAGCCTTCCTTCAATATATTTTTGGACGATAGCTGTCATTTATAACTCTGCAGGTTTGTGAGTTACAGTGCCCCTGAGCTCCTTTCTTCAACTCGCTATCTTGTGAGCTGGCCGCAAACCCACAGGATTGCTTCAGGCCCTAATCTGGTTCCGGCACGGCATGCTGAGCCTTTGGTTAATTCCTCTTCCTGGTGGGAAATGAGCGTTAAATTTGCCCTTGCAGACACCTAGAGCTAGTCTCTCACTCGTTCTCCCTATTCCTTTTCATCTTGCGCAGAAATTGCAAACTGTGCCCAACAGGAGGTTAAAGGCACTGACTCTCCAAGTGGGGAGAGTGTTCGTAAAGGGTCTGGAATGGTGAACCCGAGTAAAAGGGGACGAAAACTGAGAATCATTTGAAAACGTTTGCCAGTCACACGGTGCACCATACTGTGGGTTTCCCATGCATGTTTTAGCTGAAGGAAGAATCCCTTAAACTTGGAGAGTTGGGACCCATGGAATGGGTACCATGCTGTATGACTTCAAAGGGTCTGCATTTGCTCATCGAACCTCACCAATGCTATCAGCCCGAAGTGCCCAACCTTATGTCTCACTCAGCTCTAGTTGTAGATGTGGTAAATCCAGGTTGCATCACAAGCCCTGAATGAATTATTTAAGAATTGCTCTCTAATTCACTGTCATTGTGTTTTGTTTTTGAAATTTATTTTGATAATGGGATTTATCGGATTTTCACTGCTGCGTTTAGTCCGCTGTACACACGCTTGATTTCCTTATGGAGACATATAAATCTATGGGTTTTAAGATTCTTACTTGTCAGGTATATTGCCAGTCGTTGAATATGTGGTTTTGAGTCCATTTCCTTGAGCAAGGAGTAGGTCTTGTCTATTATATATTTGGCTTATGGAACGGTATCTGTGCTAGTTTCCATCTCTGGTTTTATGCAGCACCCCAACTCACCTTTCCCCATAAGCAAGCATAAGTTGGTTTTCTAAATTTGTGACCCTGTTCTGTTTTGTAATTCAGTTCATGTGTAGCCAAGTTTACATTCCGTGTAGTAGTGATATCTTATGATGTTTCTTTTTCTGTGTGACTTATTTCTCGTAGAATCCTCGTACCTGAATCCACTCATTATGCCGCTACGGGCCTGATGACGTAGATTTCATTGCTGAGTGATATTCCATTGTACGTACGTACCACAACTTCTTTATCCATTTTTCACATTCTGGGATATTTAACTTGTACCGTAGATGAGGTTCTTGTAAACAGAGCCGTCCGACACTTTGGGGTGGCTGTGTGTTTTTGATTTTAATTCCCTAAGCTATAGGACCATAAGTGGAAGTGCCGTAGGCTCCGTAGCTTTGTTTTTTCGGTGTTCCGGGAAACACCATACACTTCTCCAGAGTGGCTGTTGGCAATTTACATCCCGCCCATCAGCATAACAAGGCTCCCTGTTCTCCATGGCCTGTGCTGCCTTTCTGGATTTTACACTTTTTTCAGATGGCCCTTTTGACCGGGGGGCAGTGAGACTTCATTGTAGTGCAGATTTCTTTAACATGCTTGCTTGGTTGGCCAAAAAGGGCGTATGCGTTTTTTCCTGAATATATTCAGGAAAAAACGCATACGCCCTTTTTGGCCAAGTGCATCATTGTCGACGTTCTGCCTCTTTTCCTATGCTTTAAATGCAATTCCCGTCTACCCCCTGAAATCGTTTTCCTGCAAATCTGTCCCGCTTACAAGTCATCTTCGCAGCCTTCCTTCAATATATTTTTGGACGATAGCTGTCATTTATAACTCTGCAGGTTTGTGAGTTACAGTGCCCCTGAGCTCCTTTCTTCAACTCGCTATCTTGTGAGCTGGCCGCAAACCCACAGGATTGCGTCAGGCCCTAATCTGGTTCCGGCACGGCATGCTGAGCCTTTGGTTAATTCCTCTTCCTGGTGGGAAATGAGCGTTAAATTTGCCCGTGCAGACACCTAGAGCTAGTCTCTCATTGGTTCTCCCTATTCCTTTTCATCTTGCGCAGAAATTGCAAACTGTGCCCAACAGGAGGTTAAAGGCACTGACTCTCCAAGTTGGGAGAGTGTTCGTAAAGGGTCTGGAATGGTGAACCCGAGTAAAAGGGGACGAAAACTGAGATGCATTTGAAAACGTTTGCCAGTCACACGGTGCACCATACTGTGGGTTTCCCATGCATGTTTTAGCTGAAGGAAGAATCCCTTAAACTTGGAGAGTTGGGACCCATGGAATGGGTACCATGCTGTATGACTTCAAAGGGTCTGCATTTGCTCATCGAACCTCACCAATGCTATCAGCCCGAAGTGCCCAACCTTATGTCTCACTCAGCTGTGTGTGTAGATGTGGTAAATCCAGGTTGCATCACAAGCCCTGAATGAATTATTTAAGAATTGCTCTCTATTTCACTGTCCTTGGGTTTTGTTTGTGTAATTCATTTTGATAATGGGATTTATCGGATTTTCTCTGCTGCATTCATGCCGCTGTACACACACTTCATTCTCTTACGGAGACATATAAATCCATGGATTTGAAGATTCTTACTAGTCAGGTGTATTCCTAGGCGTTGAATATGGGGTGTTTAGTCCATTTCGTTGAACAAGGGGTAGGTCTTGACTATTACATATTTGGCTTATGGAAAGGTATCTGTGCTAATTTCTATCTCTGGTTTTATGCAGCACCCCAACTCACCTTTCCCCTTAAGCAAGCATAAGTTGGTTTTCTAAATTTCAGACCCTGTTCTGTTTTGTAATTCAGTTCATGTGTAGCCAAGTTTACATTCCGTGTAGTAGTGATATCTTATGATGTTTCATTTTCTGTGTGACTTATTTCACTTAGAATCATCGTACCTGAATCCACTCATTATGCCGCGACGGGCCTGATGACATAGATTTCATTGCTGAGTGATAGTCCATTGTACGTACGTACCACAACTTCTTTATCCATTTTTCACATTCTGGGATATTTAACTTGTACCGTAGACGAGGTTCTTGTAAACAGAGCCGTCCGACACTTTGGGGTGGCTGTGTGTTTTTGATTTTAATTTCCCTAAGCTATAGGACCATAAGTGGAAGTGCCGTAGGCTCCGTAGCTTTGTTTTTTCGGTGTTCCGGGAAACACCATACACTTCTCCAGAGTGGCTGTTGGCAATTTACATCCCGCCCATCAGCATAACAAGGCTCCCTGTTCTCCATGGCCTGTGCTGCCTTTCTGGATTTTACACTTTTTTCAGATGGCCCTTTTGACCGGGGGGCAGTGAGACTTCATTGTAGTGCAGATTTCTTTAACATGCTTGCTTGGTTGGCCAAAAAGGGCGTATGCGTTTTTTCCTGAATATATTCAGGAAAAAACGCATACGCCCTTTTTGGCCAAGTGCATCATTGTCGACGTTCTGCCTCTTTTCCTATGCTTTAAATGCAATTCCCGTCTACCCCCTGAAATCGTTTTCCTGCAATTCTGCCCCACTTACAAGTCGTCTTCGCAGCCTTCCTTCAATATATTTTTGGACGATAGCTGTCATTTATAACTCTGCAGGTTTGTGAGTTACAGTGCCCCTGAGCTCATTTCTTCAACTCGCTATCTTGTGAGCTGGCGGCAAACCCACAGGATTGCTTCAGGCCCTAATCTGGTTCTGGCACGGCATGCTGAGCCTTTGGTTAATTCCTCTTCCTGGTGGGAAATGAGCGTTAAATTTGCCCGTGCAGACACCTAGAGCTAGTCTCTCATTCGTTCTCCCTATTCCTTTTCATCTTGCGCAGAAATTGCAAACTGTGCCCAACAGGAGGTTAAAGGCACCGACTCTCCAAGTGGGGAGAGTGTTCGTAAAGGGTCTGGAATGGTGAACCCGAGTAAAAGGGGACGAAAACTGAGATGCATTTGAAAACGTTTGCCAGTCACACGGTGCACCATACTGTGGGTTTCCCATGCATGTTTTAGCTGAAGGAAGAATCCCTGAAACTTGGAGAGTTGGGACCCATGGAATGGGTACCATGCTGTATGACTTCAAAGGGTCTGCATTTGCTCATCGAACCTCACCAATGCTATCAGCCCGAAGTGCCCAACCTTATGTCTCACTCAGCTCTGGGTGTAGATGTGGTAAATGCAGGTTGCATCACAAGCCCTGAATGAATTATTTAAGAATTGCTCTCTATTTCACTGTCCTTGGGTTTTGTTTGTGTAATTCATTTTGATAATGGGATTTATCGGATTTTCTCTGCTGCATTCATGCCGCTGTACACACGCTTCATTCTCTTACGGAGACATATAAATCCATGGGTTTGAAGATTCTTACTAGTCAGGTGTATTCCTAGGCATTGAATATGGGGTGTTTAGTCCATTTCGTTGAGCAAGGGGTAGGTCTTGACTATTACATATTTGGCTTATGGAAAGGTATCTGTGCTAATTTCTATCTCTGGTTTTATGCAGCACCCCAACTCACCTTTCCCCTTAAGCAAGCATAAGTTGGTTTTCTAAATTTGAGACCCTGTTCTGTTTTGTAATTCAGTTCATGTGTAGCCAAGTTTACATTCCGTGTATTAGTGATATCTTATGATGTTTCATTTTCTGTGTGACTTATTTCCCTTAGAGTCATCGTACCTGAATCCACTCATTATGCCGCGACAGGCCTGATGACATAGATTTCATTGCTGAGTGATATTCCAGTGTACGTACGTACCACAACTTCTTTATCCATTTTTCACATTCTGGGATATTTAACTTGTTCCGTAGACGAGGTTCTTGTAAACAGAGCCGTCCGACACTTTGGGGTGGCTGTGTGTTTTTGATTTTAATTTCCCTAAGCTATAGGACCATAAGTGGAAGTGCCGTAGGCTCCGTAGCTTTGTTTTTTCGGTGTTCCGGGAAACACCATACACTTCTACAGAGTGGCTGTTGGCAATTTACATCCCGCCCATCAGCATAACAAGGCTCCCTGTTCTCCATGGCCTGTGCTGCCTTTCTGGATTTTACACTTTTTTCAGATGGCCCTTTTGACCGGGGGGCAGTGAGACTTCATTGTAGTGCAGATTTCTTTAACGTGCTTGCTTGGTTGGCCAAAAAGGGCGTATGCGTTTTTTCCTGAATATATTCAGGAAAAAACGCATACGCCCTTTTTGGCCAAGAGCATCATTGTCGACGTTCTGCCTCTTTTCCTATGCTTTAAATGCAATTCCCGTCTACCCCCTGAAATCGTTTTCCTGCAATTCTGCCCCACTTACAAGTCGTCTTCGCAGCCTTCCTTCAATATATTTTTGGACGATAGCTGTCATTTATAACTCTGCAGGTTTGTGAATTACAGTGCCCCTGAGCTCATTTCTTCAACTCGCTATCTTGTGAGCTGGCGGCAAACCCACAGGATTGCTTCAGGCCCTAATCTGGTTCCGGCACGGCATGCTGAGCCTTTGGTTAATTCCTCTTCCTGGTGGGAAATGAGCGTTAAATTTGCCCGTGCAGACACCTAGAGCTAGTCTCTCATTCGTTCTCCCTATTCCTTTTCATCTTGCGCAGAAATTGCAAACTGTGCCCAACAGGAGGTTAAAGGCACCGACTCTCCAAGTGGGGAGAGTGTTCGTAAAGGGTCTGGAATGGTGAACCCGAGTAAAAGGGGACGAAAACTGAGATGCATTTGAAAACGTTTGCCAGTCACACGGTGCACCATACTGTGGGTTTCCCATGCATGTTTTAGCTGAAGGAAGAATCCCTTAAACCTGGAGAGTTGGGACCCATGGAATGGGTACCATGCTGTATGACTTCAAAGGGTCTGCATTTGCTCATCGAACCTCACCAATGCTATCAGCCCGAAGTGCCCAACCTTATGTCTCACTCAGCTCTGGGTGTAGATGTGGTAAATCCAGGTTGCATCACAAGCCCTGAATGAATTATTTAAGAATTGCTCTCTATTTCACTGTCCTTGGGTTTTGTTTGTGTAATTCATTTTGATAATGGGATTTATCGGATTTTCTCTGCTGCATTCATGCCGCTGTACACACGCTTCATTCTCTTACGGAGACATATAAATCCATGGGTTTGAAGATTCTTACTAGTCAGGTGTATTCCTAGGCGTTGAATATGGGGTGTTTAGTCCATTTCGTTGAGCAAGTGGTAGGTCTTGACTATTACATATTTGGCTTATGGAAAGGTATCTGTGCTAATTTCTATCTCTGGTTTTATGCAGCACCCCAACTCACCTTTCCCCTTAAGCAAGCATAAGTTGGTTTTCTAAATTTGAGACCCTGTTCTGTTTTGTAATTCAGTTCATGTGTAGCCAAGTTGACATTCCGTGTAGTAGTGATATCTTATGATGTTTCATTTTCTGTGTGACTTATTTCACTTAGAATATCGTACCTGAATCCACTCATTATGCCGCGACGGGCCTGATGACATACATTTCATTGCTGAGTGATATTCCATTGTACGTACGTACCACAACTTCTTTATCCATTTTTCACATTCTGGGATATTTAACTTGTACCGTAGACGAGGTTCTTGTAAACAGAGCCTTCCGACACTTTGGGGTGGCTGTGTGTTTTTGATTTTAATTTCCCTAAGCTATAGGACCATAAGTGGAAGTGCCGTAGGCTCCGTAGCTTTGTTTTTTCGGTGTTCCGGGAAACACCATACTCTTCTCCAGAGTGGCTGTTGGCAATTTACATCCCGCCCATCAGCATAACAAGGCTCCCTGTTCTCCATGGCCTGTGCTGCCTTTCTGGATTTTACACTTTTTTCAGATGGCCCTTTTGACCGGGGGGCAGTGAGACTTCATTGTAGTGCAGATTTCTTTAACATGCTTGCTTGGTTGGCCAAAAAGGGCGTATGCGTTTTTTCCTGAATATATTCAGGAAAAAACGCATACGCCCTTTTTGGCCAAGAGCATCATTGTCGACGTTCTGCCTCTTTTCCTATGCTTTAAATGCAATTCCCGTCTACCCCCTGAAATCGTTTTCCTGCAAATCTGTCCCGCTTACAAGTCGTCTTCGCAGCCTTCCTTCAATATATTTTTGGACGATAGCTGTCATTTATAACTCTGCAGGTTTGTGAGTTACAGTGCCCCTGAGCTCCTTTCTTCAACTCGCTATCTTGTGAGCTGGCCGCAAACCCACAGGATTGCTTCAGGCCCTAATCTGGTTCCGGCATGGCATGCTGAGCCTTTGGTTAATTCCTCTTCCTGGTGGGAAATGAGCGTTAAATTTGCCCGTGCAGACACCTAGAGCTAGTCTCTCATTCGTTCTCCCTATTCCTTTTCATCTTGCTCAGAAATTGCAAACTGTGCCCAACAGGAGGTTAAAGGCACCGACTCTCCAAGTGGGGAGAGTGTTAGTAAAGGGTCTGGAATAGTGAACCCGAATAAAAGGGGACGAAAACTGAGATTCATTTGAAAACGTTTCCCGGTCACACGGTGCACCATACTGTGGGATTGCCATGCATGTTTTAGCTGAAGGAAGAATCGCTTAAACCTGGAGAGTTGGGACCCATGGAATGGGTTCCATGCAGTATGACTTCAAATGGTCTTCATTTGCTCATCGAACCTCACCAATGCTATCAGCCCGAAGTGTCCAACCTTATGTCTCACTCAGCTCTGGGTGTAGATGAGGTAAATCCATGTTGCATCACAAGCCCTGAATGAATTATTTAAGAATTGCTCTCCATTTCACTGTCATTGTGTTTTGTTTTTGTAATTCATTTTGATAATGGGATTTACCGGATTTTATCTGCCAGCTTCATGCAGCTGTACACACGCTTGATTCTCTTATGGAGACATATAAATCCATGGGTTTGAAGATTCTTACTAGTCAGGTGTATTACTAGGCGTTGAATATAGGGTGTTTAGCCCATTTCGTTGAACAAGAGGTAGGTCTTGACTATTACGTATTTGACGTATGGAATGGTATTTGTGCTAATTTCTATCTCTGGTTTTATGCAGCACCCCAACTCACCTTTCCCCTTAAGCAAACATAAGTTGGTTTTCTAAATTTGAGACCCTGTTCTGTTTTGCAATTCAGTTCATGTGTAGCCAAGATTACATTCCGTGTATTAGTGATATCTTATGATGTTTCATTTTCTGTGTGACTTATTTCACTTAGAATCATTGTACCTGAATCCAATCATTATGCCACGACGGGCCTGATGATATAGGTTTCATTGGTGAATGATATTCCATTGTACGTACGTACCACAATTTCTTTATCCATTTTTCGCTTTCTGGGATATTTAACTTGTACCGTAGTCGAGGTTCTTGTAAACAGAGGCGTCTGAAACTTTGGGGTGGCTGTGTGTTTTTGATTTTAATTTCCCTAAGCTATAGGACCATAAGTGCCAGTGCCGTAGGCTCCGTTGCTTTGTTTTTTAGGTGTTT
This sequence comes from Delphinapterus leucas, assembly GCF_059928025.1. Classification (NCBI taxonomy): domain Eukaryota; kingdom Metazoa; phylum Chordata; class Mammalia; order Artiodactyla; family Monodontidae; genus Delphinapterus; species Delphinapterus leucas. The sequence continues at coordinate 19,602,735 of NW_028322235.1, read as the reverse complement.
CAGGAAACACAATACACTTCTCCAGATTGGCTGTTGGCAATTTACATACCAGCCATCAGCATAACAAGGCTCCCTGTTCTCCATGGCCTGTGCTGCCTTTCTGGATTTTACACTTTTTTCAGATGGCCCTTTTGACCGAGGGGCAGTGAGACTTCATTGTAGTGCAGATTTATTTAACATGCATGCTTGGTTGGCCAGAAAGGCCGTATGCGTTTTTTCCTGAATATATTCAGGAAAACACGCATACGCCCTTTTTGGCCAAGTGCATCATTGTGGACATTCTGCCTCTTTTCCTATGCTTTAAATGCAATTGCAGTCTACACCCAGAAATAGTTTTCCTGCAATTCTGCCCCGCTTTCAAGTCCTCTTCACAGCCTTCCTTCAATATATTTTTTGACGATAGCTGTCATTTATAACTCTGCAGGTTCATGAATTACAGTGTCCCAGAGCTCCTTTCTTCAAATCGCTTTCTTGTGAGCTGGCCGCAAACCTGCAGATTTGATTCAGGCCCTAATCTGGTTCCGGCACGGCATGCTGAGCGTTTGGTTAATTCCTCTACCTGGTGGGAAATGAGCGTTAAATTTGCCCGTGCAGACACCTAAGCTAGTCTCTCATTGGTTCTCCCTATTCCTGTTCATCTTGCACAGAAATTGTAAACTGTGCCAAACAGCAGGTTAAAGGCACTGACTCTCCAAGTGGGGTGAGTTTTGGTAAAGGGTCTGGAATTGTGAACCCGAGTAAAAGGGGACGAAAACTGATATGCATTTGAAAACGTTTCCCGGTCACACGGTGCACCATACTGTGGGTTTCCCATGCATGTTTTAGCTGAAGGAAGAATCGCTTAAACCTGGAGAGTTGGGACCCTTGGAATGGGTACCATGCAGTATGACTTCAAATGGTCTGCATTTGCTCATCGAACCTCACCAATGCTATCAGCCCGAAGTGTCCAACCTCATGTCTCACTCAGGTCTGGGTGTAGATGAGGTAAATCCAGGTTGCATCACAAGTCCTGAATGAATTATTTAAGAATTGCTCTCTATTTCACTGTCATTGTGTTTTGTTTTTGTAATTCATTTTGTTAATGGGATTTATCGGATTATCTCTGCTGCCTTCATGCAGCTGTACACACGCTTGATTCTCTTATGGAGACATATAAATCCATGGGTTTGAAGATTCTTACTAGTCAGGTTTATTCCTAGGCGTTGAATATAGGGTGTTTAGCCCATTTCGTTGAGCAAGGGGTAGGTTATGAGTATTACATATTTGACGTATGGAATTGTATCTGTTCTAATTTCTATCTGTGGTTTTGTGCAGAAACCCAACTCACCTTTCCCCTTAAGCAAACATAAGTTGGTTTTCTCAACTTGAGAACCTGTTCTGTTTTGTAATTCAGTTCATGTGTAGCCAAGATTACATTCCGTTTATTAGTGATATTTTATGATGTTTCATTTTCTGTGTGACTTATTTCACTTAGAATCATCGTACCTGAATCCACTCTTTATGCCACAACGGGCCTGATGACATAGATTTCATTGGTGAGTGATATTCCATTGTACGTACGTACCACAATTTCTTTATCCACTTTTCGCTTTCTGGGATATTTAACTTGTACCATAGACGAGGTTCTTGTGAAGAGAGCCGTCTGAAACTTTGGGGTGGCTGTGTGATTTTGATTTTAATTTCCCTACGCTATAGGACCATAAGTGGAAGTGCCATAGGCTCCGTTGCTTTGTTTTTTAGGTGTTTCAGGAAACACCATACACTTCTCCAAAGTGGTTGTTGGTAATTTACATCCCACCCATCAGCATAACAAGGCTCCCTGTTCTCCATGGCCTGTGCTGCCTTTCTGGATTTTACACTTTTTTCTCATGGCCCTTTTGACCGGGGGGCAGTGAGACTTCATTGTAGTGCAGATTTCTTTAACATGCTTGCTTGGTTGGCCAAAAAGAGCGTATGCATTTTTTCTGAATATATTCAGGAAAAAACGCATACGCCCTTTTTGGCCAAGTGCATCATTGTGGACGTTCTACCTCTTTTCCTATGCTTTAAATGCAATTCCAGTCTACCCCCTGAAATCGTTTTCCTGCAATTCTGCCCCGATTTCAAGTCCTCTTCGCAGCCTTCCTTCAATATATTTTTGGACGGTAGCTGTCATTTATAACTCTGCAGCTTTGTGAATTACAGTGCCCCTGAACTCCTTTCTTCAAATCGCTTTCTTGTGAGCTGGCCGCCAACCCGCAGGATTGCTTCAGGCCCTAATCTTGTTGCGGCATGAAATGCTGAGCATTTGGTTAATTCCTCTTCCTGGTGGGAAATGAGCGTTAAATTTGCCGGTGCAGAAACCTACAGCTAGTCTCTCATTGGTTCTCCCTATTCCTTTTCATCTTGTGCAGAAATTGCAAAGTGTGCCAAACAGCAGGTTAAAGGCACTGACTCTCCAAGTGGGGAGAGTGTTAGTAAAGGGTCTGGAATTGTGAACCCGAGTAAATGGGACGAAAACTGAGATGCATTTGAAAACGTTTCCCGGTCACACGGTGCACCATACTGTGGGTTTCCCATGCATGTTTTAGCTGAAAGAAGAATCGCTTAAACCTGGAGAGTTGGGACCCATGGAATGGGTACCATGCAGTATGACTTCAAATGGTCTGCATTTGCTCATCGAACCTCACCAATGCTATCAGCCCGAAGTGTCCAACCTTATGTCTCACTCAGCTCTGGGTGTAGATGAGGTAAATCCAGGTTGCATCACAAGCCCTGAATGAATTATTTAAGAATTGCTTTCTATTTCACTGTCATTGTGTTTTGTTTTTTTAATTCATTTTGATAATGGGATTTATCGGATTTTCTCTGCTGCATTCATGCAGCTGTACACACGCTTGATTCTCTTATGGAGACATATAAATCCATGGGTTTGAAGATTCTTACTAGTCAGGTGTATTCCTAGGCGTTGAATATAGGGTGTTTAGCCCATTTCGTTGAACAAGGGGTAGGTCTTGACTATTACATATTTGACTTATGGAATGGTATCTGTGCTAATTTCTATCTCTGGTTTTATGCAGCACCCCAACTCACCTTTCCCCTTAAGCAAACATAAGTTGGTTTTCTCAACTTGAGACCCTGTTCTGTTTTGTAATTCAGTTCATGTGTAGCCAAGATTACATTCCGTGTATTAGTGATATCTTATGATGTTTCATTTTCTGTGTGACATATTTCACTTAGAATCATCGTACCTGAATCCACTCATTATGCCACGATGGGCCTGATGACATAGATGTCATTGGTGAGTGATATTCCATTGTACGTACCTACCACAACTTCTTTATCCATTTTTCGCTTTCTGGGATATTTAAGTTGTACCATAGACGAGGTTCTTGTAAACAGAGCCGTCTGAAACTTTGGGGTGGCTGTGTGTTTTTGATTTTAATTTCCCTAAGCTATAGGACCACAAGTGGAAGTGCCGTAGGCTCCGTTGCTTTGTTTTTTAGGTGTTTCAGGAAAAACCATGCACTTCTCCAGAGTGGCTCTTGGAAATTTACATCCCACCCATCAGCATAACAAGGCTCCCTGTTCTCCATGGCCTGTGCTACATTTCTGGATTTTACACTTTTTTCAGATGGTCCTTTTGACCGAGGGGCAGTGGGACTTCATTGTAGTGCAGAATTCTTTAACATGCATGCTTGGTTGGCCAAAAAGGGCGTATGCGTGTTTTCCTGAATATATTCAGGAAAACACGCATACGCCCTTTTTGGCCAAGTGCATCATTGTTGACGTTCTGCCTCTTTTCCTATGCTTTAAATGCAATTCCAGTCTACCCCCTGAAATCGTTTTCCTGCAATTCTGCCCCGCTCTCAAGTCCTCTTCGCAGCCTTCCTTCAATATATTTTTGGACGATAGCTGTCATTTATAACTCTGCATGTTTGTGAATTACAGTGCCCCTGAGCTCCTTTCTTCAAATCGCTTTCTTGTGAGCTGGCCGCAATCCCGCAGGATAGATTCAGGCCCTAATCTTGTTCAGGCACGGCATGCTGAGCGTTTGGTTAATTCCTCTTCCTGGTGGGAAATGAGCGTTAAATTTGCCTGTGCAGACAGCCACAGCTAGTCTCTCATTGGTTCTCCCTATTCCTGTTCATCTTGCGCAGAAATTGCAAACTGTGCCAAACAGCAGGTTAAAGGCACTGACTCTCCAAGTGGGGAGAGTGTTAGTAAAGTGTCTGGAATGGTGAACCCGAGTAAAAGGGGACGAAACCTGAGATGCATTTGAAAACGTTTCCCGGTCACACGATGCACCATACTGTGGGTTTCCCATGCATGTTTTACCTGAAGGAAGAATCGCTTAAACCTGGAGAGTTGGGACCCATGGAATGGGCACCATGCAGTATAACTTCAAATGGTCTTCATTTGCTCATCGAACCTCACCAATGCTATCAGCCCGAAGTGTCCAACCTTATGTCTCACTCAGGTCTGGGTGTAGATGAGGTAAATCCATGTTGCATCACAAGCCCTGAATGAATTATTTAAGAATTGCTCTCTATTTCACTGTCATTGTGTTTTGTTTTTGTAATTCATTTTGATAATGGGATTTACCGGATTTTATCTGCCAGCTTCATGCAGCTGTACACACGCTTGATTCTCTTATGGAGACATATAAATCCATGGGTTTGAAGATTCTTACTAGTCAGGTGTATTACTAGGCGTTGAATATAGGGTGTTTAGCCCATTTCGTTGAACAAGAGGTAGGTCTTGACTATTACGTATTTGACGTATGGAATGGTATTTGTGCTAATTTCTATCTCTGGTTTTATGCAGCACCCCAACTCACCTTTCCCCTTAAGCAAACATAAGTTGGTTTTCTAAATTTGAGACCCTGTTCTGTTTTGCAATTCAGTTCATGTGTAGCCAAGATTACATTCCGTGTATTAGTGATATCTTATGATGTTTCATTTTCTGTGTGACTTATTTCACTTAGAATCATTGTACCTGAATCCAATCATTATGCCACGACGGGCCTGATGATATAGGTTTCATTGGTGAATGATATTCCATTGTACGTACGTACCACAATTTCTTTATCCATTTTTCGCTTTCTGCGATATTTAACTTGTACCGTAGTCGAGGTTCTTGTAAACAGAGGCGTCTGAAACTTTGGGGTGGCTGTGTGTTTTTGATTTTAATTTCCCTAAGCTATAGGACCATAAGTGCCAGTGCCGTAGGCTCTGTTGCTTTGTTTTTTAGGTGTTTCAGGAAACACAATACACTTCTCCAGATTGGCTGTTGGCAATTTACATACCACCCATCAGCATAACAAGGCTCCCTGTTCTCCATGGCCTGTGCTGCCTTTCTGGATTTTACACTTTTTTCAGATGGCCCTTTTGACCGAGGGGCAGTGAGACTTCATTGTAGTGCAGATTTATTTAACATGCATGCTTGGTTGGCCAAAAAGGGCGTATGCGTTTTTTCCTGAATATATTCAGGAAAACACGCATACGCCCTTTTTGGCCAAGTGCATCATTGTGGACATTCTGCCTCTTTTCCTATGCTTTAAATGCAATTGCAGTCTACACCCAGAAATAGTTTTCCTGCAATTCTGCCCCGCTTTCAAGTCCTCTTCACAGCCTTCCTTCAATATATTTTTTGACGATAGCTGTCATTTATAACTCTGCAGGTTTATGAATTACAGTGTCCCTGAGCTCCTTTCTTCAAATCGCTTTCTTGTGAGCTGGCCGCAAACCTGCAGATTTGATTCAGGCCCTAATCTGGTTCCGGCACGGCATGCTGAGCGTTTGGTTAATTCCTCTACCTGGTGCGAAATGAGCGTTAAATTTGCCCGTGCAGACACCTAAGCTAGTCTCTCATTGGTTCTCCCTATTCCTGTTCATCTTGCACAGAAATTGTAAACTGTGCCAAACAGCAGGTTAAAGGCACTGACTCTCCAAGTGGGGTGAGTTTTGGTAAAGGGTCTGGAATTGTGAACCCGAGTAAAAGGGGACGAAAACTGATATGCATTTGAAAACGTTTGCCGGTCACACGGTGCACCATACTGTGGGTTTCCCATGCATGTTTTAGCTGAAGGAAGAATCGCTTAAACCTGGAGAGTTGGGACCCTTGGAATGGGTACCATGCAGTATGACTTCAAATGGTCTGCATTTGCTCATCGAACCTCACCAATGCTATCAGCCCGAAGTGTCCAACCTTATGTCTCACTCAGGTCTGGGTGTAGATGAGGTAAATCCAGGTTGCATCACAAGTCCTGAATGAATTATTTAAGAATTGCTCTCTATTTCACTGTCATTGTGTTTTGTTTTTGTAATTCATTTTGATAATGGGATTTATCGGATTATCTCTGCTGCCTTCATGCAGCTGTACACACGCTTGATTCTCTTATGGAGACATATAAATCCATGGGTTTGAAGATTCTTACTAGTCAGGTGTATTCCTAGGCGTTGAATATAGGGTGTTTAGCCCATTTCGTTGAGCAAGGGGTAGGTTATGAGTATTACATATTTGGCGTATGGAATTGTATCTGTTCTAATTTCTATCTGTGGTTTTGTGCAGCAACCCAACTCACCTTTCCCCTTAAGCAAGCATAAGTTGGTTTTCTCAACTTGAGACCCTGTTCTGTTTTGTAATTCAGTTCATGTGTAGCCAAGATTACATTCCGTTTATTAGTGATATTTTATGATGTTTCATTTTCTGTGTGACTTATTTCACTTAGAATCATCGTACCTGAATCCACTCTTTATGCCACAACGGGCCTGATGACATAGATTTCATTGGTGAGTGATATTCCATTGTACGTACGTACCACAATTTCTTTATCCACTTTTCGCTTTCTGGGATATTTAACTTGTACCATAGACGAGGTTCTTGTAAAGAGAGCCGTCTGAAACTTTGGGGTGGCTGTGTGTTTTTGATTTTAATTTCCCTACGCTATAGGACCATAAGTGGAAGTGCCATAGGCTCCGTTGCTTTGTTTTTTAGGTGTTTCAGGAAACACCATACACTTCTCCAAAGTGGTTGTTGGTAATTTACATCCCACCCATCAGCATAACAAGGCTCCCTGTTCTCCATGGCCTGTGCTGCCTTTCTGGATTTTACACTTTTTTCTCATGGCCCTTTTGACCGGGGGGCAGTGAGACTTCATTGTAGTGCAGATTTCTTTAACATGCTTGCTTGGTTGGCCAAAAAGAGCGTATGCATTTTTTCTGAATATATTCAGGAAAAAACGCATACGCCCTTTTTGGCCAAGTGCATCATTGTGGACGTTCTACCTCTTTTCCTATGCTTTAAATGCAATTCCAGTCTACCCCCTGAAATCGTTTTCCTGCAATTCTGCCCCGATTTCAAGTCCTCTTCGCAGCCTTCCTTCAATATATTTTTGGACGGTAGCTGTCATTTATAACTCTGCAGGTTTGTGAATTACAGTGCCCCTGAACTCCTTTCTTCAAATCGCTTTCTTGTGAGCTGGCCGCCAACCCGCAGGATTGCTTCAGGCCCTAATCTTGTTGCGGCATGAAATGCTGAGCATTTGGTTAATTCCTCTTCCTGGTGGGAAATGAGCGTTAAATTTGCCGGTGCAGAAACCTACAGCTAGTCTCTCATTGGTTCTCCCTATTCCTTTTCATCTTGTGCAGAAATTGCAAAGTGTGCCAAACAGCAGGTTAAAGGCACTGACTCTCCAAGTGGGGAGAGTGTTAGTAAAGGGTCTGGAATTGTGAACCCGAGTAAATGGGACGAAAACTGAGATGCATTTGAAAACGTTTCCCGGTCACACGGTGCACCATACTGTGGGTTTCCCATGCATGTTTTAGCTGAAAGAAGAATCCCTTAAACCTGGAGAGTTGGGACCCATGGAATGGGTACCATGCAGTATGACTTCAAAGGGTCTGCATTTGCTCATCGAACCTCACCAATGCTATCAGCCCGAAGTGTCCAACCTTATGTCTCACTCAGCTCTGGGTGTAGATGTGGTAAATCCAGGTTGCATCACAAGCCCTGAATGAATTATTTAAGAAATGCTTTCTATTTCACTGTCATTGTGTTTTGTTTTTTTAATTCATTTTGATAATGGGATTTATCGGATTTTCTCTGCTGCATTCATGCAGCTGTACACACGCTTGATTCTCTTATGGAGACATATAAATCCATGGGTTTGAAGATTCTTACTAGTCAGGTGTATTCCTAGGCGTTGAATATAGGGTGTTTTGCCCATTTCGTTGAACAAGGGGTAGGTCTTGACTATTACATATTTGACTTATGGAATGGTATCTGTGCTAATTTCTATCTCTGGTTTTATGCAGCACCCCAACTCACCTTTCCCCTTAAGCAAGCATAAGTTGGTTTTCTCAACTTGAGACCCTGTTCTGTTTTGTAATTCAGTTCATGTGTAGCCAAGATTACATTCCGTGTATTAGTGATATCTTATGATGTTTCATTTTCTGTGTGACATATTTCACTTAGAATCATCGTACCTGAATCCACTCATTATGCCACGATGGGCCTGATGACATAGATGTCATTGGTGAGTGATATTCCATTGTACGTACCTACCACAACTTCTTTATCCATTTTTCGCTTTCTGGGATATTTAAGTTGTACCATAGACGAGGTTCTTGTAAACAGAGCCGTCTGAAACTTTGGGGTGGCTGTGTGTTTTTGATTTTAATTTCCCTAAGCTATAGGACCATAAGTGGAAGTGCCGTAGGCTCCGTTGCTTTGTTTTTTAGGTGTTTCAGGAAACACCATGCACTTCTCCAGAGTGGCTCTTGGAAATTTACATCCCGCCCATCAGCATAACAAGGCTCCCTGTTCTCCATGGCCTGTGCTGCATTTCTGGATTTTACACTTTTTTCAGATGGTCCTTTTGACCGGGGGGCAGTGGGACTTCATTGTAGTGCAGAATTCTTTAACATGCATGCTTGGTTGGCCAAAAAGGGCGTATGCGTTTTTTCCTGAATATATTCAGGAAAACACGCATACGCCCTTTTTGGCCAAGTGCATCATTGTTGACGTTCTGCCTCTTTTCCTATGCTTTAAATGCAATTCCAGTCTACCCCCTGAAATCGTTTTCCTGCAATTCTGCCCCGCTTTCAAGTCCTCTTCGCAGCCTTCCTTCAATATATTTTTGGACGATAGCTGTCATTTATAACTCTGCATGTTTGTGAATTACAGTGCCCCTGAGCTCCTTTCTTCAAATCGCTTTCTTGTGAGCTGGCCGCAATCCCGCAGGATAGATTCAGGCCCTAATCTGGTTCAGGCACGGCATGCTGAGCGTTTGGTTAATTCCTCTTCCTGGTGGGAAATGAGCGTTAAATTTGCCTGTGCAGACACCCACAGCTAGTCTCTCATTGGTTCTCCCTATTCCTGTTCATCTTGCGCAGAAATTGCAAACTGTGCCAAACAGCAGGTTAAAGGCACTGACTCTCCAAGTGGGGAGAGTGTTAGTAAAGTGTCTGGAATGGTGAACCCGAGTAAAAGGGGACGAAACCTGAGATGCATTTGAAAACGTTTCCCGGTCACACGATGCACCATACTGTGGGTTTCCCATGCATGTTTTACCTGAAGGAAGAATCCCTTAAACCTGGAGAGTTGGGACCCATGGAATGGGTACCATGCAGTATAACTTCAAATGGTCTGCATTTGCTCATCGAACCTCACCAATGCTATCAGGCCGAAGTGTCTGGCCTTATGTCTCCCCAGCTCTGGGTGTAGATGTGGTAAATCCAGGTTGCATCACAAGCCCTGAATGAATTATTTAAGAATTGCTCTCTATTTCACTGTCATTGTGTTTTGTTTTTGAAATTTATTTTGATAATGGGATTTATCGGATTTTCACTGCTGCGTTTAGGCCACTGAACACACGCTTGATTCTCTTATGGAGACATATAAATCAATGGGTTTTAAGATTCTTACTAGGCAGGTATATTCCTAGGCGTTGAATATGGGGTGTTGAGTCCATTTCGTTGAATAAGGAGTAGGTCTTGTCTATTACATATTTGGCGTATGGAACGGTATCTGTGCGAATTTCAATCTCTTTTTATGCAGCACCCCAAGTCACCTTTCCCAAAAAGCTAGCATAAGTTGGTTTTCTAAATTGGAGACCCTGTTCTGTTTTGTAATTCAGTTCATGTGTAGCCAAGTTTACATTCCGTGTATTAGTGATATCTTATGCTGTTTCTATTTCTGTGTGACCTATTTCACGTAGAATCATCGTACCTGAATCCACTCATTATGCCCCTATGGGCCTGATGACATAGATTTCATTGCTCTGTGATATTCCATTGTACGTACGTACCACAACTTCTTTATCCATTTTTCACATTCTGGGATATTTAACTTGTACCATAGACGAGGTTCCTGTAAACAGAGCCGTTCCAAACTTTGGGGTGGCTGTGTGGTTTTGATTTTAATTTCCCAAAGCTATAGGATCATAAGTGGAAGTGCCATAGGCTGTGTTGCTTTGTTTCTTTCGTGTTTCAGGAAACAGCATACACATCTCCAGAGTGGCTGTTGGCAATTCACATCCCGCCCATCAGCAAAACAATGCTCCCTCTTCTCCATGGCCTGTCCTGCCTTTCCGGATTTTACACATTTTTCAGATGGCCCTTTTGACCGGGGGGCAGTGAGACTTCATTGTAGTTCAGATTTCTTACATGCTTGCTTGGTTTCCCAAAAAGGGCGTATGCGTTTTTTCCTGAATATATTCAGGAAAAAACGCATACGCCATTTTTGGCCAAGTGCATCATTGTCGCCGTGCTGCGTCTTTTCCTATGCTTTAAGTGCAATTCCAGTCTACCCCCTGAAATCGTTTTCCTGAATTTCTGCCCAGCTTCCAAGTCCTCTTCGCAGACTTACTTCAATATATTTTTGGACGATAGCTGTCATTTATAACTCTGCATGTTTGTGAATTACAGTGCCCCTGAGCTCCTTTCTTCAACTTGTTTTCTTGTGAGCTGGTCGCAAAACCGCAGGATTGCTTCAGGCCCTAGTCTTGTTCCGGCAGGGCATGCTGAGCGTTTTTTTAATTCCTCGTCCTGGTGGGAAATGAGCGTTACATTTGCACGTGCAGACACCTACAGCTAGGCTCTCACTGGTTCTCCCTATTCCTGTTCATCTTGCGCAGAAATTGCAAAATGTGCCAAACAGGAGGTTAAAGGCACTGACTCTCCAAGTGGGGAGAGTGTTAGTTAAGCGTCTGGAATGGTGAACCCGAGTATAAAGGGACGAAAACTGAGATGCATTTGAAAACGTTTCCCAATCACATGGTGGACCACACTCTGGGTTTCCCATACATGATTTAGCGGAAGGAAGAATCCCTTAAACCTGGAGAGTTGGGACCCATGGAATGGGTACCATGCAGTATGACTTCAAAGGGTCTGCATTTGCTCACCAAACCTCACCAAAGCTATCAGGCCGAAGTGTCCGGCCTTATGTCTCCCCAGCTCTTTGTGTAGATGTGGTAAATCCAGGTTGCATCAGAAGCCCTGAGTGAATTATTTAAGAATTGCTCTCTATTTCACTGTCATTGTGTTTTGTTTTTGAAATTTATTTTGATAATGTGATTTATCGGATTTTCACTGCTGCGTTTAGGCCACTGAACACACGCTTGATTCTCTTACGGAGACATATAAATCCATGGGTTTTAAGATTCTTCCTAGGCAGGTATATTCCTAGGCGTTGAATATGGGGTGTTGAGTCTATTTCATTGAGCAAGGAGTAGGTCTTGTCTATTACATATTTGGCGTATGGAACGGTGTCTGTGCGAATTTCAATCTCTGTTTTTATGCAGCACCCCAACTCACCTTTCCCAAAAAGCAAGCATAAGTTGGTTTTCTAAATTGGCGTCCCTGTTCTGTTTTGTAATTCAGTTCATGTGTAGCCAAGTTTACATTCCGTGTATTAGTGATATCTTATGATGTTTCTTTTTCTGTGTGACTTATTTCTCGTAGGATCCTCGTATCTGAATCCACTCATTATGCCGCTACGGGCCTGATGACGTAGATTTCATTGCTGAGTGTTATTCCATTATACGTACGTACCACAACTTCTTTATCCATTTTTTGCTTTCTCGGATATTTAACTTGTACCGTAGACGAGGTTCTTGTAAACAGAGCCGTCCCAAACTTTGGGGTGGCTGTGTGTTTTTGATTTTAATTTCCCTAAGCTATAGGACCATAAGTGGAAGTGCCATAGGCTGTGTTGCTTTGTTTCCTACGTGTTTCAGGAAACACCATACACTTCTCCAGAGTGGCTGTTGGCCATTTACATTCCGCCCATCAGTATAACAAGGCTCCCTGTTCTCCATGACCTGTCCTGCCTTTCTGGATTTTACACTTTTTTCAGATGGCCCTTTTGACCGGGGGGCAGTGAGACTTCATTGTAGTGCAGATTTCCTAAACACGCTTGCTTGGTTGGCCAAAAATGGGCGTATGCGTTTTTTCCTGAATATATTCAGGATAAAACGCATATGCCCTTTTTGGCCAAATGCATCATTGTCGACGTTCTGCCTATTTTCCTATGCTTTAAGTGCAATTCCAGTCTACCCCCTGAAATCGTTTTCCTGAAATTCTGTCCCGCTTTCAAGTCCTCTTCGAAGACTTACTTCAATACATTTTTGGACGATAGCTGTCATTCATAACTCTGCAGGTTTGTGAAATACAGTGCCCTTGAGCTCCTTTCTTCAGCTCGCTTTCTTGTGAGCTGGCCGCAAAACTGCAGGATTGCTTCAGGCCCTAATCTTTTTTGGCAGGGCATGCTGCGCCTTTGGTTAATTCCTCTTCCTGGTGGGAAATGAGCGTTCCATTTGCCCATGCATAAACCTGGAGCTAGTCTCTCATTGGTTCTCCCTATTCCTGTTCATCTTGCGCAGAAATTGCAAACTGTGCCAAACAGGAGGTTAAAGGCACTGACTCTCCAAGTGGGGAGAGTGTTACTAAACGTCTGGAATGGTGAACCCGAGTACCAGGGGACGAAACCTGAGATGCATTTGAAAACGTTTCCCAATCACACGGTGGACCATACTCTGGGTTTCCCATGCATGTTTTAGCTGAAGGAAGAATCCCTTAAACCTGGAGATTTGGGACCCATGGAATGGGTACCATGCAGTATGACTTCAAAGGGTCTGCGTTTGCTCACCGAACCTCACCAATGCTATCAGCCCGAAGTGTCCAGCCTTATGTCTCACCCAGCTCTGGGTGTAGATGTGGTAAATCCAGGTTGCATCACAAGCCCTGAATGAATTATTTAAGAATTGCTCTCTAATTCACTGTCATTGTGTTTTGTTTTTGAAATTTATTTTGATAATGGGATTTATCGGATTTTCACTGCTGCGTTTAGTCCGCTGTACACACGCTTGATTTCCTTATGGAGACATATAAATCTATGGGTTTTAAGATTCTTACTTGTCAGGTATATTGCCAGTCGTTGAATATGTGGTTTTGAGTCCATTTCCTTGAGCAAGGAGTAGGTCTTGTCTATTATATATTTGGCTTATGGAACGGTATCTGTGCTAGTTTCCATCTCTGGTTTTATGCAGCACCCCAACTCACCTTTCCCCATAAGCAAGCATAAGTTGGTTTTCTAAATTTGTGACCCTGTTCTGTTTTGTAATTCAGTTCATGTGTAGCCAAGTTTACATTCCGTGTATTAGTGATATCTTATGATGTTTCTTTTTCTGTGTGACTTATTTCTCGTAGAATCCTCGTACCTGAATCCACTCATTATGCCGCTACGGGCCTGATGACGTAGATTTCATTGCTGAGTGATATTCCATTGTACGTACGTACCACAACTTCTTTATCCATTTTTCACATTCTGGGATATTTAACTTGTACCGTAGATGAGGTTCTTGTAAACAGAGCCGTCCGACACTTTGGGGTGGCTGTGTGTTTTTGATTTTAATTCCCTAAGCTATAGGACCATAAGTGGAAGTGCCGTAGGCTCCGTAGCTTTGTTTTTTCGGTGTTCCGGGAAACACCATACACTTCTCCAGAGTGGCTGTTGGCAATTTACATCCCGCCCATCAGCATAACAAGGCTCCCTGTTCTCCATGGCCTGTGCTGCCTTTCTGGATTTTACACTTTTTTCAGATGGCCCTTTTGACCGGGGGGCAGTGAGACTTCATTGTAGTGCAGATTTCTTTAACATGCTTGCTTGGTTGGCCAAAAAGGGCGTATGCGTTTTTTCCTGAATATATTCAGGAAAAAACGCATACGCCCTTTTTGGCCAAGTGCATCATTGTCGACGTTCTGCCTCTTTTCCTATGCTTTAAATGCAATTCCCGTCTACCCCCTGAAATCGTTTTCCTGCAAATCTGTCCCGCTTACAAGTCATCTTCGCAGCCTTCCTTCAATATATTTTTGGACGATAGCTGTCATTTATAACTCTGCAGGTTTGTGAGTTACAGTGCCCCTGAGCTCCTTTCTTCAACTCGCTATCTTGTGAGCTGGCCGCAAACCCACAGGATTGCGTCAGGCCCTAATCTGGTTCCGGCACGGCATGCTGAGCCTTTGGTTAATTCCTCTTCCTGGTGGGAAATGAGCGTTAAATTTGCCCGTGCAGACACCTAGAGCTAGTCTCTCATTCGTTCTCCCTATTCCTTTTCATCTTGCGCAGAAATTGCAAACTGTGCCCAACAGGAGGTTAAAGGCACTGACTCTCCAAGTGGGGAGAGTGTTCGTAAAGGGTCTGGAATGGTGAACCCGAGTAAAAGGGGACGAAAACTGAGATGCATTTGAAAACGTTTGCCAGTCACACGGTGCACCATACTGTGGGTTTCCCATGCATGTTTTAGCTGAAGGAAGAATCCCTTAAACTTGGAGAGTTGGGACCCATGGAATGGGTACCATGCTGTATGACTTCAAAGGGTCTGCATTTGCTCATCGAACCTCACCAATGCTATCAGCCCGAAGTGCCCAACCTTATGTCTCACTCAGCTGTGTGTGTAGATGTGGTAAATCCAGGTTGCATCACAAGCCCTGAATGAATTATTTAAGAATTGCTCTCTATTTCACTGTCCTTGGGTTTTGTTTGTGTAATTCATTTTGATAATGGGATTTATCGGATTTTCTCTGCTGCATTCATGCCGCTGTACACACGCTTCATTCTCTTACGGAGACATATAAATCCATGGGTTTGAAGATTCTTACTAGTCAGGTGTATTCCTAGGCATTGAATATGGGGTGTTTAGTCCATTTCGTTGAGCAAGGGGTAGGTCTTGACTATTACATATTTGGCTTATGGAAAGGTATCTGTGCTAATTTCTATCTCTGGTTTTATGCAGCACCCCAACTCACCTTTCCCCTTAAGCAAGCATAAGTTGGTTTTCTAAATTTCAGACCCTGTTCTGTTTTGTAATTCAGTTCATGTGTAGCCAAGTTTACATTCCGTGTAGTAGTGATATCTTATGATGTTTCATTTTCTGTGTGACTTATTTCACTTAGAATCATCGTACCTGAATCCACTCATTATGCCGCGACGGGCCTGATGACATAGATTTCATTGCTGAGTGATAGTCCATTGTACGTACGTACCACAACTTCTTTATCCATTTTTCACATTCTGGGATATTTAACTTGTACCGTAGACGAGGTTCTTGTAAACAGAGCCGTCCGACACTTTGGGGTGGCTGTGTGTTTTTGATTTTAATTTCCCTAAGCTATAGGACCATAAGTGGAAGTGCCGTAGGCTCCGTAGCTTTGTTTTTTCGGTGTTCCGGGAAACACCATACACTTCTCCAGAGTGGCTGTTGGCAATTTACATCCCGCCCATCAGCATAACAAGGCTCCCTGTTCTCCATGGCCTGTGCTGCCTTTCTGGATTTTACACTTTTTTCAGATGGCCCTTTTGACCGGGGGGCAGTGAGACTTCATTGTAGTGCAGATTTCTTTAACATGCTTGTTTGGTTGGCCAAAAAGGGCGTATGCGTTTTTTCCTCAATATATTCAGGAAAAAACGCATACGCCCTTTTTGGCCAAGAGCATCATTGTCGACGTTCTGCCTCTTTTCCTATGCTTTAAATGCAATTCCCGTCTACCCCCTGAAATCGTTTTCCTGCAAATCTGTCCCGCTTACAAGTCGTCTTCGCAGCCTTCCTTCAATATATTTTTGGACGATAGCTGTCATTTATAACTCTGCAGGATTGTGAGTTACAGTGCCCCTGAGCTCCTTTCTTCAACTCGCTATCTTGTGAGCTGGCCGCAAACCCACAGGATTGCTTCAGGCCCTAATCTGGTTCCGGCACGGCATGCTGAGCCTTTGGTTAATTCCTCATCCTGGTGGGAAATGAGCGTTAAATTTGCCCTTGCAGACACCTAGAGCTAGTCTCTCATTCGTTCTCCCTATTCCTTTTCATCTTGTGCAGAAATTGCAAACTGTGCCCAACAGGAGGTTAAAGGCACTGACTCTCCAAGTGGGGAGAGTGTTCGTAAAGTGTCTGGAATGGTGAACCCGAGTAAAAGGGGACGAAAACTGAGATGCATTTGAAAACGTTTGCCAGTCACACGGTGCACCATACTGTGGGTTTCCCATGCATGTTTTAGCTGAAGGAAGAATCCCTTAAACTTGGAGAGTTGGGACCCATGGAATGGGTACCATGCTGTATGACTTCAAAGGGTCTGAATTTGCTCATCGAACCTCACCAATGCTATCAGCCCGAAGTGCCCAACCTTATGTCTCACTCAGCTCTGGGTGTAGATGTGGTAAATCCAGGTTGCATCACAAGCCCTGAATGAATTATTTAAGAATTGCTCTCTATCTCACTGTCCCTGGGTTTTGTTTGTGTAATTCATTTTGATA
Organism: Delphinapterus leucas; assembly: GCF_059928025.1. Classification (NCBI taxonomy): domain Eukaryota; kingdom Metazoa; phylum Chordata; class Mammalia; order Artiodactyla; family Monodontidae; genus Delphinapterus; species Delphinapterus leucas. The sequence goes on along the minus strand of NW_028322235.1, from coordinate 19,585,944 downwards.
ATGGGATTTATCGGATTTTCTCTGCTGCATTCATGCCGCTGTACACACGGTTCATTCTCTTATGGAGACATATAAATCCATGGGTTTGAAGATTCTTACTAGTCAGTGTATTCCTAGGCGTTGAATATGGGGTGTTTAGTCCATTTCGTTGAGCAAGGGGTAGGTCTTGACTATTACATATTTGGCTTATGGAAAGGTATCTGTGCTAATTTCTATCTCTGGTTTTATGCAGCACCCCAACTCACCTTTCCCCTTAAGCAAGCATAAGTTGGTTTTCTAAATTTGAGACCCTGTTCTGTTTTGTAATTCAGTTCATGTGTAGCCAAGTTTACATTCCGTGTATTAGTGATATCTTATGATGTTTCATTTTCTGTGTGACTTATTTCCCTTAGAATCATCGTACCTGAATCCACTCATTATGCCACGATGGGCCTGATGACATAGATTTCATTGCTGAGTGATATTCCAGTGTACGTACGTACCACAACTTCTTTATCCATTTTTCACATTCTGGGATATTTAACTTGTTCCGTAGACGAGGTTCTTGTAAACAGAGCCGTCCGACACTTTGGGGTGGCAGTGTGTTTTTGATTTTAATTTCCCTAAGCTATAGGACCATAAGTGGAAGTGCCGTAGGCTCCGTAGCTTTGTTTTTTCGGTGTTCCGGGAAACACCATACTCTTCTCCAGAGTGGCTGTTGGCAATTTACATCCCGCCCATCAGCATAACAAGGCTCCCTGTTCTCCATGGCCTGTGCTGCCTTTCTGGATTTTACACTTTTTTCAGATGGCCCTTTTGACCGGGGGGCAGTGAGACTTCATTGTAGTGCAGATTTCTTTAACATGCTTGCTTGGTTGGCCAAAAAGGGCGTATGCGTTTTTTCCTGAATATATTCAGGAAAAAACGCATACGCCCTTTTTGGCCAAGAGCATCATTGTCGACGTTCTGCCTCTTTTCCTATGCTTTAAATGCAATTCCCGTCTACCCCCTGAAATCGTTTTCCTGCAAATCTGTCCCGCTTACAAGTCGTCTTCGCAGCCTTCCTTCAATATATTTTTGGACGATAGCTGTCATTTATAACTCTGCAGGTTTGTGAGTTACAGTGCCCCTGAGCTCCTTTCTTCAACTCGCTATCTTGTGAGCTGGCCGCAAACCCACAGGATTGCTTCAGGCCCTAATCTGGTTCCGGCATGGCATGCTGAGCCTTTGGTTAATTCCTCTTCCTGGTGGGAAATGAGCGTTAAATTTGCCCGTGCAGACACCTAGAGCTAGTCTCTCATTCGTTCTCCCTATTCCTTTTCATCTTGCTCAGAAATTGCAAACTGTGCCCAACAGGAGGTTAAAGGCACCGACTCTCCAAGTGGGGAGAGTGTTAGTAAAGGGTCTGGAATAGTGAACCCGAATAAAAGGGGACGAAAACTGAGATTCATTTGAAAACGTTTCCCGGTCACACGGTGCACCATACTGTGGGATTGCCATGCATGTTTTAGCTGAAGGAAGAATCGCTTAAACCTGGAGAGTTGGGACCCATGGAATGGGTTCCATGCAGTATGACTTCAAATGGTCTTCATTTGCTCATCGAACCTCACCAATGCTATCAGCCCGAAGTGTCCAACCTTATGTCTCACTCAGCTCTGGGTGTAGATGAGGTAAATCCATGTTGCATCACAAGCCCTGAATGAATTATTTAAGAATTGCTCTCCATTTCACTGTCATTGTGTTTTGTTTTTGTAATTCATTTTGATAATGGGATTTACCGGATTTTATCTGCCAGCTTCATGCAGCTGTACACACGCTTGATTCTCTTATGGAGACATATAAATCCATGGGTTTGAAGATTCTTACTAGTCAGGTGTATTACTAGGCGTTGAATATAGGGTGTTTAGCCCATTTCGTTGAACAAGAGGTAGGTCTTGACTATTACGTATTTGACGTATGGAATGGTATTTGTGCTAATTTCTATCTCTGGTTTTATGCAGCACCCCAACTCACCTTTCCCCTTAAGCAAACATAAGTTGGTTTTCTAAATTTGAGACCCTGTTCTGTTTTGCAATTCAGTTCATGTGTAGCCAAGATTACATTCCGTGTATTAGTGATATCTTATGATGTTTCATTTTCTGTGTGACTTATTTCACTTAGAATCATTGTACCTGAATCCAATCATTATGCCACGACGGGCCTGATGATATAGGTTTCATTGGTGAATGATATTCCATTGTACGTACGTACCACAATTTCTTTATCCATTTTTCGCTTTCTGGGATATTTAACTTGTACCGTAGTCGAGGTTCTTGTAAACAGAGGCGTCTGAAACTTTGGGGTGGCTGTGTGTTTTTGATTTTAATTTCCCTAAGCTATAGGACCATAAGTGCCAGTGCCGTAGGCTCCGTTGCTTTGTTTTTTAGGTGTTTCAGGAAACACAATACACTTCTCCAGATTGGCTGTTGGCAATTTACATACCAGCCATCAGCATAACAAGGCTCCCTGTTCTCCATGGCCTGTGCTGCCTTTCTGGATTTTACACTTTTTTCAGATGGCCCTTTTGACCGAGGGGCAGTGAGACTTCATTGTAGTGCAGATTTATTTAACATGCATGCTTGGTTGGCCAGAAAGGCCGTATGCGTTTTTTCCTGAATATATTCAGGAAAACACGCATACGCCCTTTTTGGCCAAGTGCATCATTGTGGACATTCTGCCTCTTTTCCTATGCTTTAAATGCAATTGCAGTCTACACCCAGAAATAGTTTTCCTGCAATTCTGCCCCGCTTTCAAGTCCTCTTCACAGCCTTCCTTCAATATATTTTTTGACGATAGCTGTCATTTATAACTCTGCAGGTTCATGAATTACAGTGTCCCAGAGCTCCTTTCTTCAAATCGCTTTCTTGTGAGCTGGCCGCAAACCTGCAGATTTGATTCAGGCCCTAATCTGGTTCCGGCACGGCATGCTGAGCGTTTGGTTAATTCCTCTACCTGGTGGGAAATGAGCGTTAAATTTGCCCGTGCAGACACCTAAGCTAGTCTCTCATTGGTTCTCCCTATTCCTGTTCATCTTGCACAGAAATTGTAAACTGTGCCAAACAGCAGGTTAAAGGCACTGACTCTCCAAGTGGGGTGAGTTTTGGTAAAGGGTCTGGAATTGTGAACCCGAGTAAAAGGGGACGAAAACTGATATGCATTTGAAAACGTTTCCCGGTCACACGGTGCACCATACTGTGGGTTTCCCATGCATGTTTTAGCTGAAGGAAGAATCGCTTAAACCTGGAGAGTTGGGACCCTTGGAATGGGTACCATGCAGTATGACTTCAAATGGTCTGCATTTGCTCATCGAACCTCACCAATGCTATCAGCCCGAAGTGTCCAACCTCATGTCTCACTCAGGTCTGGGTGTAGATGAGGTAAATCCAGGTTGCATCACAAGTCCTGAATGAATTATTTAAGAATTGCTCTCTATTTCACTGTCATTGTGTTTTGTTTTTGTAATTCATTTTGTTAATGGGATTTATCGGATTATCTCTGCTGCCTTCATGCAGCTGTACACACGCTTGATTCTCTTATGGAGACATATAAATCCATGGGTTTGAAGATTCTTACTAGTCAGGTTTATTCCTAGGCGTTGAATATAGGGTGTTTAGCCCATTTCGTTGAGCAAGGGGTAGGTTATGAGTATTACATATTTGACGTATGGAATTGTATCTGTTCTAATTTCTATCTGTGGTTTTGTGCAGAAACCCAACTCACCTTTCCCCTTAAGCAAACATAAGTTGGTTTTCTCAACTTGAGAACCTGTTCTGTTTTGTAATTCAGTTCATGTGTAGCCAAGATTACATTCCGTTTATTAGTGATATTTTATGATGTTTCATTTTCTGTGTGACTTATTTCACTTAGAATCATCGTACCTGAATCCACTCTTTATGCCACAACGGGCCTGATGACATAGATTTCATTGGTGAGTGATATTCCATTGTACGTACGTACCACAATTTCTTTATCCACTTTTCGCTTTCTGGGATATTTAACTTGTACCATAGACGAGGTTCTTGTGAAGAGAGCCGTCTGAAACTTTGGGGTGGCTGTGTGATTTTGATTTTAATTTCCCTACGCTATAGGACCATAAGTGGAAGTGCCATAGGCTCCGTTGCTTTGTTTTTTAGGTGTTTCAGGAAACACCATACACTTCTCCAAAGTGGTTGTTGGTAATTTACATCCCACCCATCAGCATAACAAGGCTCCCTGTTCTCCATGGCCTGTGCTGCCTTTCTGGATTTTACACTTTTTTCTCATGGCCCTTTTGACCGGGGGGCAGTGAGACTTCATTGTAGTGCAGATTTCTTTAACATGCTTGCTTGGTTGGCCAAAAAGAGCGTATGCATTTTTTCTGAATATATTCAGGAAAAAACGCATACGCCCTTTTTGGCCAAGTGCATCATTGTGGACGTTCTACCTCTTTTCCTATGCTTTAAATGCAATTCCAGTCTACCCCCTGAAATCGTTTTCCTGCAATTCTGCCCCGATTTCAAGTCCTCTTCGCAGCCTTCCTTCAATATATTTTTGGACGGTAGCTGTCATTTATAACTCTGCAGCTTTGTGAATTACAGTGCCCCTGAACTCCTTTCTTCAAATCGCTTTCTTGTGAGCTGGCCGCCAACCCGCAGGATTGCTTCAGGCCCTAATCTTGTTGCGGCATGAAATGCTGAGCATTTGGTTAATTCCTCTTCCTGGTGGGAAATGAGCGTTAAATTTGCCGGTGCAGAAACCTACAGCTAGTCTCTCATTGGTTCTCCCTATTCCTTTTCATCTTGTGCAGAAATTGCAAAGTGTGCCAAACAGCAGGTTAAAGGCACTGACTCTCCAAGTGGGGAGAGTGTTAGTAAAGGGTCTGGAATTGTGAACCCGAGTAAATGGGACGAAAACTGAGATGCATTTGAAAACGTTTCCCGGTCACACGGTGCACCATACTGTGGGTTTCCCATGCATGTTTTAGCTGAAAGAAGAATCGCTTAAACCTGGAGAGTTGGGACCCATGGAATGGGTACCATGCAGTATGACTTCAAATGGTCTGCATTTGCTCATCGAACCTCACCAATGCTATCAGCCCGAAGTGTCCAACCTTATGTCTCACTCAGCTCTGGGTGTAGATGAGGTAAATCCAGGTTGCATCACAAGCCCTGAATGAATTATTTAAGAATTGCTTTCTATTTCACTGTCATTGTGTTTTGTTTTTTTAATTCATTTTGATAATGGGATTTATCGGATTTTCTCTGCTGCATTCATGCAGCTGTACACACGCTTGATTCTCTTATGGAGACATATAAATCCATGGGTTTGAAGATTCTTACTAGTCAGGTGTATTCCTAGGCGTTGAATATAGGGTGTTTAGCCCATTTCGTTGAACAAGGGGTAGGTCTTGACTATTACATATTTGACTTATGGAATGGTATCTGTGCTAATTTCTATCTCTGGTTTTATGCAGCACCCCAACTCACCTTTCCCCTTAAGCAAACATAAGTTGGTTTTCTCAACTTGAGACCCTGTTCTGTTTTGTAATTCAGTTCATGTGTAGCCAAGATTACATTCCGTGTATTAGTGATATCTTATGATGTTTCATTTTCTGTGTGACATATTTCACTTAGAATCATCGTACCTGAATCCACTCATTATGCCACGATGGGCCTGATGACATAGATGTCATTGGTGAGTGATATTCCATTGTACGTACCTACCACAACTTCTTTATCCATTTTTCGCTTTCTGGGATATTTAAGTTGTACCATAGACGAGGTTCTTGTAAACAGAGCCGTCTGAAACTTTGGGGTGGCTGTGTGTTTTTGATTTTAATTTCCCTAAGCTATAGGACCACAAGTGGAAGTGCCGTAGGCTCCGTTGCTTTGTTTTTTAGGTGTTTCAGGAAAAACCATGCACTTCTCCAGAGTGGCTCTTGGAAATTTACATCCCACCCATCAGCATAACAAGGCTCCCTGTTCTCCATGGCCTGTGCTACATTTCTGGATTTTACACTTTTTTCAGATGGTCCTTTTGACCGAGGGGCAGTGGGACTTCATTGTAGTGCAGAATTCTTTAACATGCATGCTTGGTTGGCCAAAAAGGGCGTATGCGTGTTTTCCTGAATATATTCAGGAAAACACGCATACGCCCTTTTTGGCCAAGTGCATCATTGTTGACGTTCTGCCTCTTTTCCTATGCTTTAAATGCAATTCCAGTCTACCCCCTGAAATCGTTTTCCTGCAATTCTGCCCCGCTCTCAAGTCCTCTTCGCAGCCTTCCTTCAATATATTTTTGGACGATAGCTGTCATTTATAACTCTGCATGTTTGTGAATTACAGTGCCCCTGAGCTCCTTTCTTCAAATCGCTTTCTTGTGAGCTGGCCGCAATCCCGCAGGATAGATTCAGGCCCTAATCTTGTTCAGGCACGGCATGCTGAGCGTTTGGTTAATTCCTCTTCCTGGTGGGAAATGAGCGTTAAATTTGCCTGTGCAGACAGCCACAGCTAGTCTCTCATTGGTTCTCCCTATTCCTGTTCATCTTGCGCAGAAATTGCAAACTGTGCCAAACAGCAGGTTAAAGGCACTGACTCTCCAAGTGGGGAGAGTGTTAGTAAAGTGTCTGGAATGGTGAACCCGAGTAAAAGGGGACGAAACCTGAGATGCATTTGAAAACGTTTCCCGGTCACACGATGCACCATACTGTGGGTTTCCCATGCATGTTTTACCTGAAGGAAGAATCGCTTAAACCTGGAGAGTTGGGACCCATGGAATGGGCACCATGCAGTATAACTTCAAATGGTCTTCATTTGCTCATCGAACCTCACCAATGCTATCAGCCCGAAGTGTCCAACCTTATGTCTCACTCAGCTCTGGGTGTAGATGAGGTAAATCCATGTTGCATCACAAGCCCTGAATGAATTATTTAAGAATTGCTCTCCATTTCACTGTCATTGTGTTTTGTTTTTGTAATTCATTTTGATAATGGGATTTACCGGATTTTATCTGCCAGCTTCATGCAGCTGTACACACGCTTGATTCTCTTATGGAGACATATAAATCCATGGGTTTGAAGATTCTTACTAGTCAGGTGTATTACTAGGCGTTGAATATAGGGTGTTTAGCCCATTTCGTTGAACAAGAGGTAGGTCTTGACTATTACGTATTTGACGTATGGAATGGTATTTGTGCTAATTTCTATCTCTGGTTTTATGCAGCACCCCAACTCACCTTTCCCCTTAAGCAAACATAAGTTGGTTTTCTAAATTTGAGACCCTGTTCTGTTTTGCAATTCAGTTCATGTGTAGCCAAGATTACATTCCGTGTATTAGTGATATCTTATGATGTTTCATTTTCTGTGTGACTTATTTCACTTAGAATCATTGTACCTGAATCCAATCATTATGCCACGACGGGCCTGATGATATAGGTTTCATTGGTGAATGATATTCCATTGTACGTACGTACCACAATTTCTTTATCCATTTTTCGCTTTCTGGGATATTTAACTTGTACCGTAGTCGAGGTTCTTGTAAACAGAGGCGTCTGAAACTTTGGGGTGGCTGTGTGTTTTTGATTTTAATTTCCCTAAGCTATAGGACCATAAGTGCCAGTGCCGTAGGCTCCGTTGCTTTGTTTTTTAGGTGTTTCAGGAAACACAATACACTTCTCCAGATTGGCTGTTGGCAATTTACATACCAGCCATCAGCATAACAAGGCTCCCTGTTCTCCATGGCCTGTGCTGCCTTTCTGGATTTTACACTTTTTTCAGATGGCCCTTTTGACCGAGGGGCAGTGAGACTTCATTGTAGTGCAGATTTATTTAACATGCATGCTTGGTTGGCCAGAAAGGCCGTATGCGTTTTTTCCTGAATATATTCAGGAAAACACGCATACGCCCTTTTTGGCCAAGTGCATCATTGTGGACATTCTGCCTCTTTTCCTATGCTTTAAATGCAATTGCAGTCTACACCCAGAAATAGTTTTCCTGCAATTCTGCCCCGCTTTCAAGTCCTCTTCACAGCCTTCCTTCAATATATTTTTTGACGATAGCTGTCATTTATAACTCTGCAGGTTCATGAATTACAGTGTCCCAGAGCTCCTTTCTTCAAATCGCTTTCTTGTGAGCTGGCCGCAAACCTGCAGATTTGATTCAGGCCCTAATCTGGTTCCGGCACGGCATGCTGAGCGTTTGGTTAATTCCTCTACCTGGTGGGAAATGAGCGTTAAATTTGCCCGTGCAGACACCTAAGCTAGTCTCTCATTGGTTCTCCCTATTCCTGTTCATCTTGCACAGAAATTGTAAACTGTGCCAAACAGCAGGTTAAAGGCACTGACTCTCCAAGTGGGGTGAGTTTTGGTAAAGGGTCTGGAATTGTGAACCCGAGTAAAAGGGGACGAAAACTGATATGCATTTGAAAACGTTTCCCGGTCACACGGTGCACCATACTGTGGGTTTCCCATGCATGTTTTAGCTGAAGGAAGAATCGCTTAAACCTGGAGAGTTGGGACCCTTGGAATGGGTACCATGCAGTATGACTTCAAATGGTCTGCATTTGCTCATCGAACCTCACCAATGCTATCAGCCCGAAGTGTCCAACCTCATGTCTCACTCAGGTCTGGGTGTAGATGAGGTAAATCCAGGTTGCATCACAAGTCCTGAATGAATTATTTAAGAATTGCTCTCTATTTCACTGTCATTGTGTTTTGTTTTTGTAATTCATTTTGTTAATGGGATTTATCGGATTATCTCTGCTGCCTTCATGCAGCTGTACACACGCTTGATTCTCTTATGGAGACATATAAATCCATGGGTTTGAAGATTCTTACTAGTCAGGTTTATTCCTAGGCGTTGAATATAGGGTGTTTAGCCCATTTCGTTGAGCAAGGGGTAGGTTATGAGTATTACATATTTGACGTATGGAATTGTATCTGTTCTAATTTCTATCTGTGGTTTTGTGCAGAAACCCAACTCACCTTTCCCCTTAAGCAAACATAAGTTGGTTTTCTCAACTTGAGAACCTGTTCTGTTTTGTAATTCAGTTCATGTGTAGCCAAGATTACATTCCGTTTATTAGTGATATTTTATGATGTTTCATTTTCTGTGTGACTTATTTCACTTAGAATCATCGTACCTGAATCCACTCTTTATGCCACAACGGGCCTGATGACATAGATTTCATTGGTGAGTGATATTCCATTGTACGTACGTACCACAATTTCTTTATCCACTTTTCGCTTTCTGGGATATTTAACTTGTACCATAGACGAGGTTCTTGTGAAGAGAGCCGTCTGAAACTTTGGGGTGGCTGTGTGATTTTGATTTTAATTTCCCTACGCTATAGGACCATAAGTGGAAGTGCCATAGGCTCCGTTGCTTTGTTTTTTAGGTGTTTCAGGAAACACCATACACTTCTCCAAAGTGGTTGTTGGTAATTTACATCCCACCCATCAGCATAACAAGGCTCCCTGTTCTCCATGGCCTGTGCTGCCTTTCTGGATTTTACACTTTTTTCTCATGGCCCTTTTGACCGGGGGGCAGTGAGACTTCATTGTAGTGCAGATTTCTTTAACATGCTTGCTTGGTTGGCCAAAAAGAGCGTATGCATTTTTTCTGAATATATTCAGGAAAAAACGCATACGCCCTTTTTGGCCAAGTGCATCATTGTGGACGTTCTACCTCTTTTCCTATGCTTTAAATGCAATTCCAGTCTACCCCCTGAAATCGTTTTCCTGCAATTCTGCCCCGATTTCAAGTCCTCTTCGCAGCCTTCCTTCAATATATTTTTGGACGGTAGCTGTCATTTATAACTCTGCAGCTTTGTGAATTACAGTGCCCCTGAACTCCTTTCTTCAAATCGCTTTCTTGTGAGCTGGCCGCCAACCCGCAGGATTGCTTCAGGCCCTAATCTTGTTGCGGCATGAAATGCTGAGCATTTGGTTAATTCCTCTTCCTGGTGGGAAATGAGCGTTAAATTTGCCGGTGCAGAAACCTACAGCTAGTCTCTCATTGGTTCTCCCTATTCCTTTTCATCTTGTGCAGAAATTGCAAAGTGTGCCAAACAGCAGGTTAAAGGCACTGACTCTCCAAGTGGGGAGAGTGTTAGTAAAGGGTCTGGAATTGTGAACCCGAGTAAATGGGACGAAAACTGAGATGCATTTGAAAACGTTTCCCGGTCACACGGTGCACCATACTGTGGGTTTCCCATGCATGTTTTAGCTGAAAGAAGAATCGCTTAAACCTGGAGAGTTGGGACCCATGGAATGGGTACCATGCAGTATGACTTCAAATGGTCTGCATTTGCTCATCGAACCTCACCAATGCTATCAGCCCGAAGTGTCCAACCTTATGTCTCACTCAGCTCTGGGTGTAGATGAGGTAAATCCAGGTTGCATCACAAGCCCTGAATGAATTATTTAAGAATTGCTTTCTATTTCACTGTCATTGTGTTTTGTTTTTTTAATTCATTTTGATAATGGGATTTATCGGATTTTCTCTGCTGCATTCATGCAGCTGTACACACGCTTGATTCTCTTATGGAGACATATAAATCCATGGGTTTGAAGATTCTTACTAGTCAGGTGTATTCCTAGGCGTTGAATATAGGGTGTTTAGCCCATTTCGTTGAACAAGGGGTAGGTCTTGACTATTACATATTTGACTTATGGAATGGTATCTGTGCTAATTTCTATCTCTGGTTTTATGCAGCACCCCAACTCACCTTTCCCCTTAAGCAAACATAAGTTGGTTTTCTCAACTTGAGACCCTGTTCTGTTTTGTAATTCAGTTCATGTGTAGCCAAGATTACATTCCGTGTATTAGTGATATCTTATGATGTTTCATTTTCTGTGTGACATATTTCACTTAGAATCATCGTACCTGAATCCACTCATTATGCCACGATGGGCCTGATGACATAGATGTCATTGGTGAGTGATATTCCATTGTACGTACCTACCACAACTTCTTTATCCATTTTTCGCTTTCTGGGATATTTAAGTTGTACCATAGACGAGGTTCTTGTAAACAGAGCCGTCTGAAACTTTGGGGTGGCTGTGTGTTTTTGATTTTAATTTCCCTAAGCTATAGGACCACAAGTGGAAGTGCCGTAGGCTCCGTTGCTTTGTTTTTTAGGTGTTTCAGGAAAAACCATGCACTTCTCCAGAGTGGCTCTTGGAAATTTACATCCCACCCATCAGCATAACAAGGCTCCCTGTTCTCCATGGCCTGTGCTACATTTCTGGATTTTACACTTTTTTCAGATGGTCCTTTTGACCGAGGGGCAGTGGGACTTCATTGTAGTGCAGAATTCTTTAACATGCATGCTTGGTTGGCCAAAAAGGGCGTATGCGTGTTTTCCTGAATATATTCAGGAAAACACGCATACGCCCTTTTTGGCCAAGTGCATCATTGTTGACGTTCTGCCTCTTTTCCTATGCTTTAAATGCAATTCCAGTCTACCCCCTGAAATCGTTTTCCTGCAATTCTGCCCCGCTCTCAAGTCCTCTTCGCAGCCTTCCTTCAATATATTTTTGGACGATAGCTGTCATTTATAACTCTGCATGTTTGTGAATTACAGTGCCCCTGAGCTCCTTTCTTCAAATCGCTTTCTTGTGAGCTGGCCGCAATCCCGCAGGATAGATTCAGGCCCTAATCTTGTTCAGGCACGGCATGCTGAGCGTTTGGTTAATTCCTCTTCCTGGTGGGAAATGAGCGTTAAATTTGCCTGTGCAGACAGCCACAGCTAGTCTCTCATTGGTTCTCCCTATTCCTGTTCATCTTGCGCAGAAATTGCAAACTGTGCCAAACAGCAGGTTAAAGGCACTGACTCTCCAAGTGGGGAGAGTGTTAGTAAAGTGTCTGGAATGGTGAACCCGAGTAAAAGGGGACGAAACCTGAGATGCATTTGAAAACGTTTCCCGGTCACACGATGCACCATACTGTGGGTTTCCCATGCATGTTTTACCTGAAGGAAGAATCGCTTAAACCTGGAGAGTTGGGACCCATGGAATGGGCACCATGCAGTATAACTTCAAATGGTCTGCATTTGCTCATCGAACCTCACCAATGCTATCAGGCCGAAGTGTCTGGCCTTATGTCTCCCCAGCTCTGGGTGTAGATGTGGTAAATCCAGGTTGCATCACAAGCCCTGAATGAATTATTTAAGAATTGCTCTCTATTTCACTGTCATTGTGTTTTGTTTTTGAAATTTATTTTGATAATGGGATTTATCGGATTTTCACTGCTGCGTTTAGGCCACTGAACACACGCTTGATTCTCTTATGGAGACATATAAATCAATGGGTTTTAAGATTCTTACTAGGCAGGTATATTCCTAGGCGTTGAATATGGGGTGTTGAGTCCATTTCGTTGAATAAGGAGTAGGTCTTGTCTATTACATATTTGGCGTATGGAACGGTATCTGTGCGAATTTCAATCTCTTTTTATGCAGCACCCCAAGTCACCTTTCCCAAAAAGCTAGCATAAGTTGGTTTTCTAAATTGGAGACCCTGTTCTGTTTTGTAATTCAGTTCATGTGTAGCCAAGTTTACATTCCGTGTATTAGTGATATCTTATGCTGTTTCTATTTCTGTGTGACCTATTTCACGTAGAATCATCGTACCTGAATCCACTCATTATGCCCCTATGGGCCTGATGACATAGATTTCATTGCTCTGTGATATTCCATTGTACGTACGTACCACAACTTCTTTATCCATTTTTCACATTCTGGGATATTTAACTTGTACCATAGACGAGGTTCCTGTAAACAGAGCCGTTCCAAACTTTGGGGTGGCTGTGTGGTTTTGATTTTAATTTCCCAAAGCTATAGGATCATAAGTGGAAGTGCCATAGGCTGTGTTGCTTTGTTTCTTTCGTGTTTCAGGAAACAGCATACACATCTCCAGAGTGGCTGTTGGCAATTCACATCCCGCCCATCAGCAAAACAATGCTCCCTCTTCTCCATGGCCTGTCCTGCCTTTCCGGATTTTACACATTTTTCAGATGGCCCTTTTGACCGGGGGGCAGTGAGACTTCATTGTAGTTCAGATTTCTTACATGCTTGCTTGGTTTCCCAAAAAGGGCGTATGCGTTTTTTCCTGAATATATTCAGGAAAAAACGCATACGCCATTTTTGGCCAAGTGCATCATTGTCGCCGTGCTGCGTCTTTTCCTATGCTTTAAGTGCAATTCCAGTCTACCCCCTGAAATCGTTTTCCTGAATTTCTGCCCAGCTTCCAAGTCCTCTTCGCAGACTTACTTCAATATATTTTTGGACGATAGCTGTCATTTATAACTCTGCATGTTTGTGAATTACAGTGCCCCTGAGCTCCTTTCTTCAACTTGTTTTCTTGTGAGCTGGTCGCAAAACCGCAGGATTGCTTCAGGCCCTAGTCTTGTTCCGGCAGGGCATGCTGAGCGTTTTTTTAATTCCTCGTCCTGGTGGGAAATGAGCGTTACATTTGCACGTGCAGACACCTACAGCTAGGCTCTCACTGGTTCTCCCTATTCCTGTTCATCTTGCGCAGAAATTGCAAAATGTGCCAAACAGGAGGTTAAAGGCACTGACTCTCCAAGTGGGCAGAGTGTTAGTTAAGCGTCTGGAATGGTGAACCCGAGTATAAAGGGACGAAAACTGAGATGCATTTGAAAACGTTTCCCAATCACATGGTGGACCACACTCTGGGTTTCCCATACATGATTTAGCGGAAGGAAGAATCCCTTAAACCTGGAGAGTTGGGACCCATGGAATGGGTACCATGCAGTATGACTTCAAAGGGTCTGCATTTGCTCACCAAACCTCACCAAAGCTATCAGGCCGAAGTGTCCGGCCTTATGTCTCCCCAGCTCTTTGTGTAGATGTGGTAAATCCAGGTTGCATCAGAAGCCCTGAGTGAATTATTTAAGAATTGCTCTCTATTTCACTGTCATTGTGTTTTGTTTTTGAAATTTATTTTGATAATGTGATTTATCGGATTTTCACTGCTGCGTTTAGGCCACTGAACACACGCTTGATTCTCTTACGGAGACATATAAATCCATGGGTTTTAAGATTCTTCCTAGGCAGGTATATTCCTAGGCGTTGAATATGGGGTGTTGAGTCTATTTCATTGAGCAAGGAGTAGGTCTTGTCTATTACATATTTGGCGTATGGAACGGTGTCTGTGCGAATTTCAATCTCTGTTTTTATGCAGCACCCCAACTCACCTTTCCCAAAAAGCAAGCATAAGTTGGTTTTCTAAATTGGCGTCCCTGTTCTGTTTTGTAATTCAGTTCATGTGTAGCCAAGTTTACATTCCGTGTATTAGTGATATCTTATGATGTTTCTTTTTCTGTGTGACTTATTTCTCGTAGGATCCTCGTATCTGAATCCACTCATTATGCCGCTACGGGCCTGATGACGTAGATTTCATTGCTGAGTGTTATTCCATTATACGTACGTACCACAACTTCTTTATCCATTTTTTGCTTTCTCGGATATTTAACTTGTACCGTAGACGAGGTTCTTGTAAACAGAGCCGTCCCAAACTTTGGGGTGGCTGTGTGTTTTTGATTTTAATTTCCCTAAGCTATAGGACCATAAGTGGAAGTGCCATAGGCTGTGTTGCTTTGTTTCCTACGTGTTTCAGGAAACACCATACACTTCTCCAGAGTGGCTGTTGGCCATTTACATTCCGCCCATCAGTATAACAAGGCTCCCTGTTCTCCATGACCTGTCCTGCCTTTCTGGATTTTACACTTTTTTCAGATGGCCCTTTTGACCGGGGGGCAGTGAGACTTCATTGTAGTGCAGATTTCCTAAACACGCTTGCTTGGTTGGCCAAAAATGGGCGTATGCGTTTTTTCCTGAATATATTCAGGATAAAACGCATATGCCCTTTTTGGCCAAATGCACCATTGTCGACGTTCTGCCTATTTTCCTATGCTTTAAGTGCAATTCCAGTCTACCCCCTGAAATCGTTTTCCTGAAATTCTGTCCCGCTTTCAAGTCCTCTTCGAAGACTTACTTCAATACATTTTTGGACGATAGCTGTCATTCATAGCTCTGCAGGTTTGTGAAATACAGTGCCCTTGAGCTCCTTTCTTCAGCTCGCTTTCTTGTGAGCTGGCCGCAAAACTGCAGGATTGCTTCAGGCCCTAATCTTTTTTGGCAGGGCATGCTGCGCCTTTGGTTAATTCCTCTTCCTGGTGGGAAATGAGCGTTCCATTTGCCCATGCATAAACCTGGAGCTAGTCTCTCATTGGTTCTCCCTATTCCTGTTCATCTTGCGCAGAAATTGCAAACTGTGCCAAACAGGAGGTTAAAGGCACTGACTCTCCAAGTGGGGAGAGTGTTACTAAACGTCTGGAATGGTGAACCCGAGTACCAGGGGACGAAACCTGAGATGCATTTGAAAACGTTTCCCAATCACACGGTGGACCATACTCTGGGTTTCCCATGCATGTTTTAGCTGAAGGAAGAATCCCTTAAACCTGGAGATTTGGGACCCATGGAATGGGTACCATGCAGTATGACTTCAAAGGGTCTGCGTTTGCTCACCGAACCTCACCAATGCTATCAGCCCGAAGTGTCCAGCCTTATGTCTCACCCAGCTCTGGGTGTAGATGTGGTAAATCCAGGTTGCATCACAAGCCCTGAATGAATTATTTAAGAATTGCTCTCTAATTCACTGTCATTGTGTTTTGTTTTTGAAATTTATTTTGATAATGGGATTTATCGGATTTTCACTGCTGCGTTTAGTCCGCTGTACACACGCTTGATTTCCTTATGGAGACATATAAATCTATGGGTTTTAAGATTCTTACTTGTCAGGTATATTGCCAGTCGTTGAATATGTGGTTTTGAGTCCATTTCCTTGAGCAAGGAGTAGGTCTTGTCTATTATATATTTGGCTTATGGAACGGTATCTGTGCTAGTTTCCATCTCTGGTTTTATGCAGCACCCCAACTCACCTTTCCCCATAAGCAAGCATAAGTTGGTTTTCTAAATTTGTGACCCTGTTCTGTTTTGTAATTCAGTTCATGTGTAGCCAAGTTTACATTCCGTGTATTAGTGATATCTTATGATGTTTCTTTTTCTGTGTGACTTATTTCTCGTAGAATCCTCGTACCTGAATCCACTCATTATGCCGCTACGGGCCTGATGACGTAGATTTCATTGCTGAGTGATATTCCATTGTACGTACGTACCACAACTTCTTTATCCATTTTTCACATTCTGGGATATTTAACTTGTACCGTAGATGAGGTTCTTGTAAACAGAGCCGTCCGACACGTTGGGGTGGCTGTGTGTTTTTGATTTTAATTCCCTAAGCTATAGGACCATAAGTGGAAGTGCCGTAGGCTCCGTAGCTTTGTTTTTTCGGTGTTCCGGGAAACACCATACACTTCTCCAGAGTGGCTGTTGGCAATTTACATCCCGCCCATCAGCATAACAAGGCTCCCTGTTCTCCATGGCCTGTGCTGCCTTTCTGGATTTTACACTTTTTTCAGATGGCCCTTTTGACCGGGGGGCAGTGAGACTTCATTGTAGTGCAGATTTCTTTAACATGCTTGCTTGGTTGGCCAAAAAGGGCGTATGCGTTTTTTCCTGAATATATTCAGGAAAAAACGCATACGCCCTTTTTGGCCAAGTGCATCATTGTCGACGTTCTGCCTCTTTTCCTATGCTTTAAATGCAATTCCCGTCTACCCCCTGAAATCGTTTTCCTGCAAATCTGTCCCGCTTACAAGTCATCTTCGCAGCCTTCCTTCAATATATTTTTGGACGATAGCTGTCATTTATAACTCTGCAGGTTTGTGAGTTACAGTGCCCCTGAGCTCCTTTCTTCAACTCGCTATCTTGTGAGCTGGCCGCAAACCCACAGGATTGCGTCAGGCCCTAATCTGGTTCCGGCACGGCATGCTGAGCCTTTGGTTAATGCCTCTTCCTGGTGGCAAATGAGCGTTAAATTTGCCCGTGCAGACACCTAGAGCTAGTCTCTCATTCGTTCTCCCTATTCCTTTTCATCTTGCGCAGAAATTGCAAACTGTGCCCAACAGGAGGTTAAAGGCACTGACTCTCCAAGTGGGGAGAGTGTTCGTAAAGGGTCTGGAATGGTGAACCCGAGTAAAAGGGGACGAAAACTGAGATGCATTTGAAAACGTTTGCCAGTCACACGGTGCACCATACTGTGGGTTTCCCATGCATGTTTTAGCTGAAGGAAGAATCCCTTAAACTTGGAGAGTTGGGACCCATGGAATGGGTACCATGCTGTATGACTTCAAAGGGTCTGCATTTGCTCATCGAACCTCACCAATGCTATCAGCCCGAAGTGCCCAACCTTATGTCTCACTCAGCTGTGTGTGTAGATGTGGTAAATCCAGGTTGCATCACAAGCCCTGAATGAATTATTTAAGAATTGCTCTCTATTTCACTGTCCTTGGGTTTTGTTTGTGTAATTCATTTTGATAATGGGATTTATCGGATTTTCTCTGCTGCATTCATGCCGCTGTACACACGCTTCATTCTCTTACGGAGACATATAAATCCATGGGTTTGAAGATTCTTACTAGTCAGGTGTATTCCTAGGCATTGAATATGGGGTGTTTAGTCCATTTCGTTGAGCAAGGGGTAGGTCTTGACTATTACATATTTGGCTTATGGAAAGGTATCTGTGCTAATTTCTATCTCTGGTTTTATGCAGCACCCCAACTCACCTTTCCCCTTAAGCAAGCATAAGTTGGTTTTCTAAATTTCAGACCCTGTTCTGTTTTGTAATTCAGTTCATGTGTAGCCAAGTTTACATTCCGTGTAGTAGTGATATCTTATGATGTTTCATTTTCTGTGTGACTTATTTCACTTAGAATCATCGTACCTGAATCCACTCATTATGCCGCGACGGGCCTGATGACATAGATTTCATTGCTGAGTGATAGTCCATTGTACGTACGTACCACAACTTCTTTATCCATTTTTCACATTCTGGGATATTTAACTTGTACCGTAGACGAGGTTCTTGTAAACAGAGCCGTCCGACACTTTGGGGTGGCTGTGTGTTTTTGATTTTAATTTCCCTAAGCTATAGGACCATAAGTGGAAGTGCCGTAGGCTCCGTAGCTTTGTTTTTTCGGTGTTCCGGGAAACACCATACACTTCTCCAGAGTGGCTGTTGGCAATTTACATCCCGCCCATCAGCATAACAAGGCTCCCTGTTCTCCATGGCCTGTGCTGCCTTTCTGGATTTTACACTTTTTTCAGATGGCCCTTTTGACCGGGGGGCAGTGAGACTTCATTGTAGTGCAGATTTCTTTAACATGCTTGTTTGGTTGGCCAAAAAGGGCGTATGCGTTTTTTCCTCAATATATTCAGGAAAAAACGCATACGCCCTTTTTGGCCAAGAGCATCATTGTCGACGTTCTGCCTCTTTTCCTATGCTTTAAATGCAATTCCCGTCTACCCCCTGAAATCGTTTTCCTGCAAATCTGTCCCGCTTACAAGTCGTCTTCGCAGCCTTCCTTCAATATATTTTTGGACGATAGCTGTCATTTATAACTCTGCAGGATTGTGAGTTACAGTGCCCCTGAGCTCCTTTCTTCAACTCGCTATCTTGTGAGCTGGCCGCAAACCCACAGGATTGCTTCAGGCCCTAATCTGGTTCCGGCACGGCATGCTGAGCCTTTGGTTAATTCCTCATCCTGGTGGGAAATGAGCGTTAAATTTGCCCTTGCAGACACCTAGAGCTAGTCTCTCATTCGTTCTCCCTATTCCTTTTCATCTTGTGCAGAAATTGCAAACTGTGCCCAACAGGAGGTTAAAGGCACTGACTCTCCAAGTGGGGAGAGTGTTCGTAAAGTGTCTGGAATGGTGAACCCGAGTAAAAGGGGACGAAAACTGAGATGCATTTGAAAACGTTTGCCAGCCACACGGTGCACCATACTGTGGGTTTCCCATGCATGTTTTAGCTGAAGGAAGAATCCCTTAAACTTGGAGAGTTGGGACCCATGGAATGGGTACCATGCTGTATGACTTCAAAGGGTCTGAATTTGCTCATCGAACCTCACCAATGCTATCAGCCCGAAGTGCCCAACCTTATGTCTCACTCAGCTCTGGGTGTAGATGTGGTAAATCCAGGTTGCATCACAAGCCCTGAATGAATTATTTAAGAATTGCTCTCTATCTCACTGTCCCTGGGTTTTGTTTGTGTAATTCATTTTGATAATGGGATTTATCGGATTTTCTCTGCTGCATTCATGCCGCTGTACACACGGTTCATTCTCTTATGGAGACATATAAATCCATGGGTTTGAAGATTCTTACTAGTCAGTGTATTCCTAGGCGTTGAATATGGGGTGTTTAGTCCATTTCGTTGAGCAAGGGGTAGGTCTTGACTATTACATATTTGGCTTATGGAAAGGTATCTGTGCTAATTTCTATCTCTGGTTTTATGCAGCACCCCAACTCACCTTTCCCCTTAAGCAAGCATAAGTTGGTTTTCTAAATTTGAGACCCTGTTCTGTTTTGTAATTCAGTTCATGTGTAGCCAAGTTTACATTCCGTGTATTAGTGATATCTTATGATGTTTCATTTTCTGTGTGACTTATTTCCCTTAGAATCATCGTACCTGAATCCACTCATTATGCCACGATGGGCCTGATGACATAGATTTCATTGCTGAGTGATATTCCAGTGTACGTACGTACCACAACTTCTTTATCCATTTTTCACATTCTGGGATATTTAACTTGTTCCGTAGACGAGGTTCTTGTAAACAGAGCCGTCCGACACTTTGGGGTGGCAGTGTGTTTTTGATTTTAATTTCCCTAAGCTATAGGACCATAAGTGGAAGTGCCGTAGGCTCCGTTGCTTTGTTTTTTCGGTGTTCCGGGAAACACCATACACTTCTACAGAGTGGCTGTTGGCAATTTACATCCCGCCCATCAGCATAACAAGGCTCCCTGTTCTCCATGGCCTGTGCTGCCTTTCTGGATTTTACACTTTTTTCAGATGGCCCTTTTGACCGGGGGGCAGTGAGACTTCATTGTAGTGCAGATTTCTTTAACATGCTTGCTTGGTTGGCCAAAAAGGGCGTATGCGTTTTTTCCTGAATATATTCAGGAAAAAACGCATACGCCCTTTTTGGCCAAGTGCATCATTGTCGACGTTCTGCCTCTTTTCCTATGCTTTAAATGCAATTCCCGTCTACCCCCTGAAATCGTTTTCCTGCAATTCTGCCCCACTTACAAGTCGTCTTCGCAGCCTTCCTTCAATATATTTTTGGACGATAGCTGTCATTTATAACTCTGCAGGTTTGTGAGTTACAGTGCCCCTGAGCTCATTTCTTCAACTCGCTATCTTGTGAGCTGGCGGCAAACCCACAGGATTGCTTCAGGCCCTAATCTGGTTCCGGCACGGCATGCTGAACCTTTGGTTAATTCCTCTTCCTGGTGGGAAATGAGCGTTAAATTTGCCCGTGCAGACACCTAGAGCTAGTCTCTCATTCGTTCTCCCTATTCCTTTTCATCTTGCGCAGAAATTGCAAACTGTGCCCAACAGGAGGTTAAAGGCACCGACTCTCCAAGTGGGGAGAGTGTTCGTAAAGGGTCTGGAATGGTGAACCCGAGTAAAAGGGGACGAAAACTGAGATGCATTTGAAAACGTTTGCCAGTCACACGGTGCACCATACTGTGGGTTTCCCATGCATGTTTTAGCTGAAGGAAGAATCCCTTAAACTTGGAGAGTTGGGACCCATGGAATGGGTACCATGCTGTATGACTTCAAAGGGTCTGCATTTGCTCATCGAACCTCACCAATGCTATCAGCCCGAAGTGCCCAACCTTATGTCTCACTCAGCTCTGGGTGTAGATGTGGTAAATCCAGGTTGCATCACAAGCCCTGAATGAATTATTTAAGAATTGCTCTCTATTTCACTGTCCTTGGGTTTTGTTTGTGTAATTCATTTTGATAATGGGATTTATCGGATTTTCTCTGCTGCATTCATGCCGCTGTACACACGGTTCATTCTCTTATGGAGACATATAAATCAATGGGTTTGAAGATTCTTACTAGTCAGGTGTATTCCTAGGCATTGAATATGGGGTGTTTAGTCCATTTCGTTGAGCAAGGGGTAGGTCTTGACTATTACATATTTGGCTTATGGAAAGGTATCTGTGCTAATTTCTATCTCTGGTTTTATGCAGCACCCCAACTCACCTTTCCCCTTAAGCAAGCATAAGTTGGTTTTCTAAATTTGAGACCCTGTTCTGTTTTGTAATTCAGTTCATGTGTAGCCAAGTTTACATTCCGTGTAGTAGTGATATCTTATGATGTTTCATTTTCTGTGTGACTTATTTCCCTTAGAATCATCGTACCTGAATCCACTCATTATGCCGCGACGGGCCTGATGACATAGATTTCATTGCTGAGTGATATTCCAGTGTACGTACGTACCACAACTTCTTTATCCATTTTTCACATTCTGGGATATTTAACTTGTTCCGTAGACGAGGTTCTTGTAAACAGAGCCGTCCGACACTTTGGGGTGGCTGTGTGTTTTTGATTTTAATTTCCCTAAGCTATAGGACCATAAGTGGAAGTGCCGTAGGCTCCGTTGCTTTGTTTTTTCGGTGTTCCGGGAAACACCATACACTTTTAGGTGTTTCAGGAAAAACCATGCACTTCTCCAGAGTGGCTCTTGGAAATTTACATCCCACCCATCAGCATAACAAGGCTCCCTGTTCTCCATGGCCTGTGCTACATTTCTGGATTTTACACTTTTTTCAGATGGTCCTTTTGACCGAGGGGCAGTGGGACTTCATTGTAGTGCAGAATTCTTTAACATGCATGCTTGGTTGGCCAAAAAGGGCGTATGCGTGTTTTCCTGAATATATTCAGGAAAACACGCATACGCCCTTTTTGGCCAAGTGCATCATTGTTGACGTTCTGCCTCTTTTCCTATGCTTTAAATGCAATTCCAGTCTACCCCCTGAAATCGTTTTCCTGCAATTCTGCCCCGCTTTCAAGTCCTCTTCGCAGCCTTCCTTCAATATATTTTTGGACGATAGCTGTCATTTATAACTCTGCATGTTTGTGAATTACAGTGCCCCTGAGCTCCTTTCTTCAAATCGCTTTCTTGTGAGCTGGCCGCAATCCCGCAGGATAGATTCAGGACCTAATCTTGTTCAGGCATGGCATGCTGAGCGTTTGGTTAATTCCTCTTCCTGGTGGGAAATGAGCGTTAAATTTGCCTGTGCAGACAGCCACAGCTAGTCTCTCATTGGTTCTCCCTATTCCTGTTCATCTTGCGCAGAAATTGCAAACTGTGCCAAACAGCAGGTTAAAGGCACTGACTCTCCAAGTGGGGAGAGTGTTAGTAAAGTGTCTGGAATGGTGAACCCGAGTAAAAGGGGACGAAACCTGAGATGCATTTGAAAACGTTTCCCGGTCACACGATGCACCATACTGTGGGTTTCCCATGCATGTTTTACCTGAAGGAAGAATCGCTTAAACCTGGAGAGTTGGGACCCATGGAATGGGCACCATGCAGTATAACTTCAAATGGTCTGCATTTGCTCATCGAACCTCACCAATGCTATCAGCCCGAAGTGTCCAACCTGATGCCTCACTTAGGTCTGGCTGTAGATGAGGTAAATCCAGGTTGCATCACATGCCCTGAATGAATTATTTAAGAATTGCTCTCTATTTCACTGTCATTGTGTTTTGTTTTTATAATTCATTTTGATAATGGGATTTATCGGATTTTCTCTGCTGCCTTATTGCAGCTGTACACACGCTTGCTTCTCTTATGGAGACATATAAATCCATGGGTTTGAAGATTCTTACTAGTCAGGTGTATTCTCAGGCGTTGAATATAGGGTGTTTAGACCATTTATTTGAGAAAGGGTAGGTCTTGACTATTACATATTTGACTTATGGAATGGTATCTGTGCTAATTTCTATCTCTGGTTTTATGCAGCACCCCAACTCACCTTTCCCCTTAAGCAAACATAAGTTGCTTTCCTAAATTTGAGACCCTGTTCTGTTTTGTAATTCAATTCATGTGTAGCCAAGCTTACATTCCGTGTATTAGTGATATCTTATGATATTTCATTTTCTGTGTGACTTATTTCACTTAGAATCATCGTACCTGAATCCACTCATTATGCCACGACGGGCCTGATGACATAGATTTCATTGGAGAGTGATATTCCATTGCACATACGTAGCACAATGTCTTTATCCATTTTTTGCTTTCTGCGATATTTAACTTGACCGTAGACGAGGTTCTTGGAAACAGAGCCGTCTGAAACTTTGGGGTGGCTGTGTGTTTCTGATTTTAATTTCCATATGCTATAGGACCATAAGTGGAAGTGCCGTAGGCTCTGTTGCTTTGTTTTTTAGGTGTTTCAGGAAACACCATACACCTCTCCAGATTGGCTGTTGGCAATTTATATCCCACACATCAGCATAACAAGGCTCCCTGTTCTCCATGGCCTGTGCTGCATTTCTGGATTTTACACTTTTTTCAGATGGCCCTTTTGACCGGGGGGCAGTGAGACTTCCTTGTAGTGCAGGTTTCTTTAACATGCTTGCTTGGTTGGCCAAAAAGTGCGTATGCGTTTTTTCCTGAATATATTCAGGAAAAAACGCATACGCACTTTTTGGCCAAGTGCATCATTGTCGACGTTCTGCCTCTTTTCCTATGCTTTAAATGCAATTCCAGTCTACCCCCTGAAATCATTTTCCTGCAATTCTGCCCCGCTTACAAGTCGTCTTCGCAGCCTTCCTTCAATATATTTTTGGACGATAGCTGTCATTTATAACTCTGCAGGTTTTTGAGTTACCGTGTCCCTGAGCTCCTTTCTTCAACTTGCTTTCTTGTAAGCTGGCCGCAAAACTGCTGGATTGCTTCAGGCCCTAAACTGGTTCTGGCACGGCACGCTGAGCCTTTGGTTAATTCCTCTTCCTGGTGCGAAATGAGCATTAAATTTGCTCGTGCAGACACCTACAGCTAGTCTCTCATTGGTTCTCCCTATTCCTGTTCATCTTGCGCAGAAATTGCAAACTGTGCCAAACAGGAGGTTAAAGGTACAGACTCTCCAAGTGGTGAGAGTGTTAGTAAAGGGTCTGGAATGGTGAACCCAAGTAAAAGGGGACAAAAACTGAGATGCATTTGAAAACGTTTGTCGGTCACACGGTGCACCATACTGTGGGTCTCCCATGCATGTTTTAGCTGAAGGAAGAATCCCTTAAATCTGGAGAGGTGGGAACCATGGAATGGGTACCATGCAGTATGACTTCAAAGGGTCTGCATTTGCTCATCGAACCTCACCAATGCTATCAGCCCGAAGTGCCCAACCTTATGTCTCACTCAGCTCTGGGTGTAGATGTGGTAAATCCAGGGTGCATCACAAGCCCTGAATGAATTATTTAAGAATTGCTCTCTATTTCACTGTCCTTGTGTTTTGTTTTTGTAATTCATTTTGATAATGGGATTTATCGGATTTTCTCTGCTGCGTTCATGCCGCTGTACACACGCTTCATTCTCTTACGGAGACATATAAATGCATGGGTTTGAAGATTCTTACTAGTCAGGTGTATTCCTAGGCGTTGAATATGGGGTGTTTAGTCCATTTCGTTGAGCAAGGTGTAGGTCTGGGCTATTACATATTTGGCTTATGGAAAGGTATCTGTGCTAATTTCTATCTCTGGTTTTATGCAGCACCCCAACTCACCTTTCCCCTTAAGCAAGCATAAGTTGGTTTTCTAAATTTGAGACCCTGTTCTGTTTTATAATTCAGTTCATGTGTAGCAAAGTTTATATTCCATGTATTAGTGATATCTTATGATGTTTCATTTTCTGTGTGACGTATTTCCCTTAGAATCATCGTACCTGAATCCACTCGTTATGCCGCGATGGGCCTGATGGCATAGCTTTCATTGCTGAGTGATATTCCATTGTACGTACGTACCACAACTTCTTTATCCATTTTTCACATTCTGGGATATTTAACTTGTACCGTAGAAGAGGTTCTTGTAAACAGAGCCGTCCGAAACTTTGGGGTGGCTGTGTGTTTTTGATTTTAATTTCCCTAAGCTATAGGACCATAAGTGGAAGTGCCGTAGGCTCCGTTGCTTTGTTTTTCAGGGGTTCCAGGAAACACCATACACTTCTCCAGAGTGGCTGTTGGCAATTTACATCCCGCCCATCAGCATAACAAGGCTCCCTGTTCTCCATGGCCTGTGCTGCCTTTCTGGATTTTACACTTTATTCAGATGGCTCTTTTGACTGGAGGGCAGTGAGACTTCATTGTAGTGCAGATTTCTTTAAAATGATTCTTTGGTTGGCCAAAAAGGGCGTATGCGTTTTTTCCTGAATATATTCAGGAAAAAACGCATACACCCTTTTTGGCCAAGAGCATCATTGTCGACCTTCTGCCTCTTTTCTTATGCTTTAAATGCAATTCCCGTCCACCCCCTGAAAACGTTTTCCTGCAATTCTGCCCCGCTTCCAAGTCCTCTTCGCAGCCTTCCTTCAATATATTTTTGGACGATAGCTGTCACTTATAACTCTGCAGTTTTGTGAGTTACAGTGCCCCTGAGCTCCTTTCTTCAACTCGCTATCTTGTGAGCTGGCCGCAAACCCGCAGGATTGCTTCAGGCCCTAATCTGGTTCCGGCATGGCATGCTGAGCCTTTGGTTAATTCCTCTTCCTGGTGGGAAATGAGCGTTAAATTTGCCCGTGCAGACACCTACAGCTAGTCTCTCATTGGTTCTCCCTATTCCTGTACATCTTGCGCAGAAATTGCAAACTGTGCCCAACAGGAGGTTAAAGGCACTGACTCTCCAAGTGGGGAGAGTGTTAGTAAAGTGTGTGGAATGGAGAACCCGAGTAAAAGGGGACGAAAACTGAGGTGCATTTGAAAACGTTCCCCGTTCACACGGTGCACCATACTGTGGGGTTCCCATGCATGTTTTAGCTGAAGGTAAAATCCCTTAAACCTGGAGAGTTGGGACCCATGGAATGGGTACCATGCAGTATGACTTCAAAGGGTCTGCATTTGCTCATCGAACCTCACCAATGCTATCAGCCCGAAGTGCCCAAACTTCTGTCTCACTCAGCTCTGGGTGTAGATGTGGTAAATCCATGTTGCATCACAAGCCCTGAATGAATTATTTAAGAAATGCTCTCTATTTCACTGTCCTTGGGTTTTGATTTTGGAATTCATTTTGATAATGGGATTTATCGGATTTTCTCTGCTGCATTCATGCCGCTGTACACACGCTTCATTCTCTTAAGGAGACATATAAATCCATGAGTTTGAAGATTCTTACTAGTCAGGTGTATTCCTAGGCGTTGAATACGGGGTGTTTTGTCCATTTCGTTAAGCAAGGGGTAGGTCTTGACTATAATATATTTGGCTTATGGAAAGGTTTCTGTGCTAATTTCTATCTCCGAGTTTATGCAGCGCCCCAACTCACCTTTCCCCTTAAGCAAGCATAAGTTGTTTTTTTAAATTTGAGACCCTGTTCTGCTTTGTAATTCAGTTCATGTGTAGCCAAGTTTACATTCCGTGTATTAGTGATATCTTATGATGTTTCATTTTCTGTGTGACTTATTTCAGTTAGAATAATCGTACCTGAATCCACTCATTATGCCGCGACGGGCCTGATGACATAGAGTTCATTGGTGAGTGATATTCCATTGTACGTACGTACCACAACTTCTTTATCCATTTTTCACGTTCTGGGATATTTAACTTGTACCGTAGACGAGGTTCTTGTAAACAGAGCCGTCCCAAACATTGGGGTGGCTGTGTGTTTTTGATTTTAATTTCCCTAAGCTATAGGACCATAAGTGGAAGTGCCGTAGGATCCACTGCTTTGTTTTTTAGGTGTTCCAGGAAACACCATACACTTGTCCAGAGATGCTGTTGGCAATTTACATCCCGCCCATCAGCATAACAAGGCTCCGTGTTCTCCATGGCCTGTGCTGCCTTTCTGGATTTTACACTCTTTTCAGATGGCTCTTTTAACCGGGGGGCTGTGAGACTTCATTTTAATGTAGATTTCTTTCACATGCTTGCTTGGTTGGCCAAAAAGGGCGTATGCGTTTTTTCCTGAATATATTCAGGAAAAAACGCATACGCCCTTTTTGGCCAAGAGCATCATTGTCGACGTTCTGCCTCTTTTCCTATGCTTTAAATGCAATTTCCGTCTACACCCTGAAATCATTTTCCTGCAATTCTGCACCGTTTACAAGTCGTCTTCGCAGCCTTCCTTCAATATATTTTTGGGCAATAGCTGTCATTTATAACTCTGCAGGTTTGTGAGTTACAGTGCCCCTGAGCTCCTTTCTTCAACTTGCTATCTTGTGAGCTGGCCGCAAACCCGCAGGATTGCTTCAGGCCCTAATCTGGTTCCGGCACGGCATGCTGAGCCTTTGGTTAATTCCTCGTCCTGGTGGGAAATGAGCATTAAATTCGCCCGTGCAGACACCTACAGCTAGTCTCTCATTGGTTCTCCCTATTCCTGTTCATCTTGCGCAGAAATTGCAAACTGTGCCAAACAGGAGGTTAAAGGCACTGACTCTCCAAGTGGGGAGAGTGTTAGTAAAGGGTCTGGAATGGTGAACCCGAGTACAATGGGACGAAAACTGAGATGCATTTGAAAACGTTTCCCGGTCACACGGTGCACAATACTGTGGGTTTCCCATGCATGTTTTAGCTGAAGGAAGAATCCCTTAAACCTGGAGAGTTGGGACCCATGGAATGGGTACCATGCAGTATGACTTCAAAGGGTCTGCATTTGCTCATCGAACCTCACCAATGCTATCAGGCCGAAGTGTCTGGCCTGATGTCTCCCCAGCTCTGGGTGTAGATGTGGTAAATCCAGGTTGCATCAGAAGCCCTGAGTGAATTATTTAAGAATTGCTCTCTATTTCACTGTCATTGTGTTTTGTTTTTGAAATTTATTTTGATAATGGGATTTATCGGATTTTCACTGCTGCGTTTAGGCCACTGAACACACGCTTGATTCTCTTATGGAGACATATAAATCAATGGGTTTTAAGATTCTTACTAGGCAGGTATATTCCTAGGCGTTGAATATGGGGTGTTGAGTCCATTTCGTTGAATAAGGAGTAGGTCTTGTCTATTACATATTTGGCGTATGGAACGGTATCTGTGCGAATTTCAATCTCTTTTTATGCAGCACCCCAAGTCACCTTTCCCAAAAAGCTAGCATAAGTTGGTTTTCTAAATTGGAGACCCTGTTCTGTTTTGTAATTCAGTTCATGTGTAGCCAAGTTTACATTCCGTGTATTAGTGATATCTTATGCTGTTTCTATTTCTGTGTGACCTATTTCACGTAGAATCATCGTACCTGAATCCACTCATTATGCCCCTATGGGCCTGATGACATAGATTTCATTGCTCTGTGATATTCCATTGTACGTACGTACCACAACTTCTTTATCCATTTTTCACATTCTGGGATATTTAACTTGTACCGTAGACGAGGTTCCTGTAAACAGAGCCGTTCCAAACTTTGGGGTGGCTGTGTGGTTTTGATTTTAATTTCCCAAAGCTATAGGATCATAAGTGGAAGTGCCATAGGCTGTGTTGCTTTGTTTCTTTCGTGTTTCAGGAAACAGCATACACATCTCCAGAGTGGCTGTTGGCAATTCACATCCCGCCCATCAGCAAAACAATGCTCCCTCTTCTCCATGGCCTGTCCTGCCTTTCTGGATTTTACACATTTTTCAGATGGCCCTTTTGACCGGGGGGCAGTGAGACTTCATTGTAGTTCAGATTTCTTACATGCTTGCTTGGTTTCCCAAAAAGGGCGTATGCGTTTTTTCCTGAATATATTCAGGAAAAAACGCATACGCCATTTTTGGCCAAGTGCATCATTGTCGCCGTTCTGCGTCTTTTCCTATGCTTTAAGTGCAATTCCAGTCTACCCCCTGAAATCGTTTTCCTGAATTTCTGCCCAGCTTCCAAGTCCTCTTCGCAGACTTACTTCAATATATTTTTGGACGATAGCTGTCATTTATAACTCTGCATGTTTGTGAATTACAGTGCCCCTGAGCTCCTTTCTTCAACTTGTTTTCTTGTGAGCTGGTCGCAAAACCGCAGGATTGCTTCAGGCCCTAGTCTTGTTCCGGCAGGGCATGCTGAGCGTTTTTTTAATTCCTCGTCCTGGTGGGAAATGAGCGTTACATTTGCACGTGCAGACACCTACAGCTAGGCTCTCATTGGTTCTCCCTATTCCTGTTCATCTTGCGCAGAAATTGCAAAATGTGCCAAACAGGAGGTTAAAGGAACTGACTCTCCAAGTGGGGAGAGTGTTAGTTAAGCGTCTGGAATGGTGAACCCGAGTATAAAGGGACGAAAACTGAGATGCATTTGAAAACGTTTCCCAATCACATGGTGGACCACACTCTGGGTTTCCCATACATGATTTAGCGGAAGGAAGAATCCCTTAAACCTGGAGAGTTGGGACCCATGGAATGGGTACCATGCAGTATGACTTCAAAGGGTCTGCATTTGCTCACCAAACCTCACCAAAGCTATCAGGCCGAAGTGTCCGGCCTTATGTCTCCCCAGCTCTTTGTGTAGATGTGGTAAATCCAGGTTGCATCAGAAGCCCTGAGTGAATTATTTAAGAATTGCTCTCTATTTCACTGTCATTGTGTTTTGTTTTTGAAATTTATTTTGATAATGTGATTTATCGGATTTTCACTGCTGCGTTTAGGCCACTGAACACACGCTTGATTCTCTTACGGAGACATATAAATCCATGGGTTTTAAGATTCTTCCTAGGCAGGTATATTCCTAGGCGTTGAATATGGGGTGTTGAGTCTATTTCATTGAGCAAGGAGTAGGTCTTGTCTATTACATATTTGGCGTATGGAACGGTGTCTGTGCGAATTTCCATCTCTGTTTTTATGCAGCACCCCAACTCACCTTTCCCAAAAAGCAAGCATAAGTTGGTTTTCTAAATTGGCGACCCTGTTCTGTTTTGTAATTCAGTTCATGTGTAGCCAAGTTTACATTCCGTGTATTAGTGATATCTTATGATGTTTCTTTTTCTGTGTGACTTATTTCTCGTAGAATCCTCGTATCTGAATCCACTCATTATGCCGCTACGGGCCTGATGACGTAGATTTCATTGCTGAGTGTTATTCCATTATACGTACGTACCACAACTTCTTTATCCATTTTTTGCTTTCTCGGATATTTAACTTGCACCGTAGAAGAGGTTCTTGTAAACAGAGCCGTCCCAAACTTTGGGGTGGCTGTGTGTTTTTGATTTTAATTTCCCTAAGCTATAGGACCATAAGTGGAAGTGCCATAGGCTGTGTTGCTTTGTTTCCTACGTGTTTCAGGAAACACCATACACTTCTCCAGAGTGGCTGTTGGCCATTTACATTCCGCCCATCAGTATAACAAGGCTCCCTGTTCTCCATGACCTGTCCTGCCTTTCTGGATTTTACACTTTTTTCAGATGGCCCTTTTGACCGGGGAGCAGTGAGACTTCATTGTAGTGTAGATTTCCTTTACACGCTTGCTTGGTTGGCCAAAAATTGGCGTATGCGTTTTTTCCTGAATATATTCAGGATAAAACGCATATGCCCTTTTTGGCCAAATGCATCATTGTCGACCTTCTGCCTCTTTTCCTATGCTTTAAGTGCAATTCCAGTCTACCCCCTGAAATCGTTTTCCTGAAATTCTGTCCCGCTTTCAAGTTCTCTTCGAAGACTTACTTCAATACATTTTTGGACGATAGCTGTCATTCATAACTCTGCAGGTTTGTGAAATACAGTGCCCTTGAGCTCCTTTCTTCAACTCGCTTTCTTGTGAGCTGGCCGCAAAACTGAAGGATTGTTTCAGGCCCTAATCTTTTTTGGCAGGGCATGCTGAGCCTTTGGTTAATTCCTCTTCCTGGTGGGAAATGAGCGTTCCATTTGCCCATGCATAAACCTGGAGCTAGTCTCTCATTGTTTCTCCCTATTCCTGTTCATCTTGCGCAGAAATTGCAAACTGTGCCAAACAGGAGGTTAAAGGCACTGACTCTCCAAGTGGGGAGAGTGTTACTAAACGTCTGGAATGGTGAACCCGAGTACCAGGGGACGAAACCTGAGATGCATTTGAAAACGTTTCCCAATCACACGGTGGACCATACTCTGCGTTTCCCATGCATGTTTTAGCTGAAGGAAGAATCCCTTAAACCTGGAGATTTGGGAACCATGGAATGGGTACCATGCAGTATGACTTTAAAGGGTCTGCGTTTGCTCACCGAACCTCACCAATGCTATCAGCCCGAAGTGTCCAGCCTTATGTCTCACCCAGCTCTGGGTGTAGATGTGGTAAATCCAGGTTGCATCACAAGCCCTGAATGAATTATTTAAGAATTGCTCTCTAATTCACTGTCATTGTGTTTTGTTTTTGAAATTTATTTTGATAATGGGATTTATCGGATTTTCACTGCTGCGTTTAGTCTGCTGTACACACGCTTGATTTCCTTATGGAGACATATAAATCCATGGGTTTTAAGATTCTTACTTGTCAGGTATATTCCCAGTCGTTGAATATGGGGTTTTGAGTCCATTTCGTTGAGCAAGGAGTAGGTCTTGTCTATTATATATTTGGCTTATGGAACGGTATCTGTGCTAATTTCCATCTCTGGTTTTATGCAGCACCCCAACTCACCTTTCCCCATAAGCAAGCATAAGTTGGTTTTCTAAATTTGTGACCCTGTTCTGTTTTGTAATTCAGTTCATGTGTAGCCAAGTTTACATTCCGTGTATTAGTGATATCTTATGATGTTTCTTTTTCTGTGTGACTTATTTCTCGTAGAATCCTCGTACCTGAATCCACTCATTATGCCGCTACGGGCCTGATGACGTAAATTTCATTGCTGAATGATATTCCATTGTACGTACGTACCACAACATCTTTATCCATTTTTTGCTTTCTCGGATATTTAACTTGTACCGTAGACGAGGTTCTTGTAAACAGAGCCGTCCCAAACTTTGGGGTGGCTGTGTGTTTTTGATTTTAAATTCCCTAAGCTATAGGACCATAAGTGGAAGTGCCATAGGCTGTGTTGCTTTGTTTCCTACGTGTTTCAGGAAACACCATACACTTCTCCAGATTGGCTGTTGGCAATTTACATGCCGCCCATCAGCAAAACGAGGCTCCCAGTTCTCCATGACCTGTCCTGCCTTTCTGGATTTTACACTTTTTTCAGATGGCCCTTTTGACCGGGGGGCAGTGAGACTTCATTGTAGTGCAGATTTACTTTACACGCTTGCTTGGTTGGCCGAAAAGAGGCATACGCCCCTTTTTGGCCAAGTGCATCATTGTCGATATTCTGCCTCTTTTCCTATGCTTTAAGTGCAATTCCAGTCTACCCCCTGAAATCGTTTTCCAGAAATTCTACCCCGCTTTCAAGTCCTCTTCGAAGACTTACTTCAATACATTTTGGGACGATAGCTGTCATTCATAACTCTGCAGGTTTGTGAATTACAGTGCCCCTGAGCTCCTTTCTTCAACTCGCTTTCTTGTGAGCTGGCCGCAAAACCGCAGGATTGCTTCAGGCTCTAATCTGTTTCCTGCAGGGCACGCTGAGCTTTTGGTTAATTCCTCTTCCTCGTGGGAAATGGGCGTTCCATTTGCCCGTGCAGACACCTACAGCTAGTCTCTCATTGGTTCTCCCTATTCCTGTTCATCTTGCACAGAAATTGCAAACTGTGCCAAACAGGAGGTTAAAGACACTGACTCTCCAAATGGGGAGAGTGTTAGTAAAGCTTCTAGAAAGGTGAACCCGAGTACCAGGGGACTAAAACTGAGATGCATCTGAAATCATTTCCCAGTCACACGGTTCACCATACTGCGGGTTCCCATGCATGTATTAGCTGAAGGAAGAATCCCTTAAACCTGGAGAGTTGGGACCCATGGAATTGGTACCATGAAGTATGACTTCAAAGGGTCTGCATTTGCTCATCGAACCTCACCAATGCTATCAGCCTGAAGTTCCCCACCTTATGTCTCACACAGCTCTGGGTGTAGATGTGGTAAATCCAGGTTGCATCACAAGCCCTGAATGAATTATTTAAGAATTGCTCTCTATTTCACTCTTCTTGGGTTTTGTTTTTGTAATCCATTTTGATAATGGGATTTATCGGATTTTCTCTGCTGATTCATGCTGCTTACAAACGCTTCATTCTCTTAAGGAGACATATAAATCCATGGGTTTGAAGATTCTTACTAGTCAGGTGTATTCCTAGGCGTTGAATATGGGGTGTTTAGTCCATTTCGTTGAGCAAGGGGTAGGTCTTGACTATTACATATTTGGCTTATGGAAAGGTATCTGTGCTAATTTCTATCTCTGGTTTTATGCAGCTCCCCAACTCACCTTTCCCCTTAAGCAAGCATAAGTTGCTTTTCTAAATTGGAGACCCTTTTCTGTTTTATAATTCAGTTCATGTGTAGTCAAGTTTACATTCCGTGTATTAGTGATATCTTATGATGTTTCATTTTCCGTGTGACTTATTTCACTTAGAATCATCGTACCTGAATCCACTCATTATGCCGCGACGGGCCTGATGACATAGATTTCATTGCTGAGTGATATTCCATTGTACGTACGTACCACAACTTCTTTATCCATTTTTCACGTTCTGGGATATTTAAATTTTACTGTAGACGAGGTTCATGTAAACAGAGCCGTCCGACACTTTGGGGTGGCTGTGCATATTTGATTTTAATTCCCCTAAGCTATAGGACCATAAGTGGAAGTGCCGTAGGCTCCATTGCTTTGTTTTTTAGGTGTTCCCTGAAACACCATACACTTCTCCAGAGTGGGTGTTGGCAATTTACAACCCACCCATCAGCATAACAAGGCTCCCTGTTCTCCATGGCCTGTGCTGCCTTTCTGGATTTTACACTTTTTTCAGATGACCCTTTTGACTGGGGGGCAGTGAGACTTCATTGTAGTGCAGATTTCTTTAACATGCTTGCTTGGTTGGCCAAAAACGGCGTATGCGTTTTTTCCTGAATATATTCAGGAAAAAACGCATACGCCCTTTTTGGCCAAGAGCATCATTGTCGACGTTCTGCCTCTTTTCCTATGCTTTAAATGCAATTCCCGTATACACCCTGAAATCGTTTTCCTGCAATTCTGCCCCGCTTACAAGTCGTCTTCGCAGCCTTCCTTCAATATATTTTTGGACGATAGCTGTCATTTATAACTGCAGGTTTGTGTGTTACAGTGCCCGTGAGCTCCTTTCTTCAACTCGCTATCTTGTGAGCTGGCCGCAAACACGCTGGATTTCTCCAGGCCCTAATCTTGTTCCGGCACGGCATGCTGACCCTTTGGTTAATTCATCATCCTAGTGCGAAATGAGCGTTAAATTTGCCCGTGCAGACACCTACAGCTAGTCTCTCATTGGTTCTCCCTATACCTGTTTATCTTGCGCAGAAATTGCAAACTGTGCCAAACCAGAAGTTAAAGGCACTGACTCTCCAATTGGGGAGAGTGTTAGTAAAGGGTTTGGAATGGTGAACCCGAGTAAAAGGGGACGAAAACTGGGATGCATTTGAAAACGTTTGCCGGTGACACGGTGCACCATACTGTGGTTTTCACATACATGTTTTAGCTGAAGGAAGAATCCCTTAAACCTGGAGTGTTGGGACCCATGGAATGGGTACCATGCAGTATGACTTCAAAGGGTCTGAATTTGCTCATCGAAACTCACTAATGCTATGAGCCCGAAGTGCCCAACCTTATGTCTCACTCAGCTGTGGGTGTAGATGTGACAAATATAGGTTGCATCACAAGCCCTGAATGAATTATTTAAGAATTGCTCTCTATTTCAGTGTCCTTGGGTTTTGTTTGTGTAATTCATTTTGATAATGGGATTTATCGGATTTTCTCTGCTGCATTCATGCCGCTGTACACACGCTTCGTTCTCTTACGGAGACATATAAATCCATGTGTTTGAAGATTCTTACTAGTCAGGTGTATTCCTAGGCGTTGAATATGGGGTGTTTAGTCCATTTCGTTGAGCAAGGGGTAGGTCTTGACTATTACATATTTGGCTTATGGAAAGGTATCTGTGCTAATTTCTATCTCTGGTTTTATGCAGCACCCCAACTCACCTTTCCCCTTAAGCAAGCATAAGTTGGTTTTCTAAATTTGAGACCCTGTTCTGTTTTGTAATTCAGTTCATGTGTAGCCAAGTTTACATTCCGTGTAGTAGTGATATCTTATGATGTTTCATTTTCTGTGTGACTTATTTCACTTAGAATCATCGTACCTGAATCCACTCATTATGCCGCGACGGGCCTGATGACATAGATTTCATTGCTGAGTGATATTCCATTGTACGTACGTACCACAACTTCTTTATCCATTTTTCACATTCTGGGATATTTAACTTGTACCGTAGACGAGGTTCTTGTAAACAGAGCCGTCCGACACTTTGGGGTGGCTGTGTGTTTTTGATTTTAATTTCCCTAAGCTATAGGACCATAAGTGGAAGTGCCGTAGGCTCCGTAGCTTTGTTTTTTCGGTGTTCCGGGAAACACCATACACTTCTCCAGAGTGGCTGTTGGCAATTTACATCCCGCCCATCAGCATAACAAGGCTCCCTGTTCTCCATGGCCTGTGCTGCCTTTCTGGATTTTACACTTTTTTCAGATGGCCCTTTTGACCGGGGGGCAGTGAGACTTCATTGTAGTGCAGATTTCTTTAACATGCTTGCTTGGTTGGCCAAAAACGGCGTATGCGTTTTTTCCTGAATATATTCAGGAAAAAACGCATACGCCCTTTTTGGCCAAGAGCATCATTGTCGACGTTCTGCCTCTTTTCCTATGCTTTAAATGCAATTCCCGTATACACCCTGAAATCGTTTTCCTGCAATTCTGCCCCGCTTACAAGTCGTCTTCGCAGCCTTCCTTCAATATATTTTTGGACGATAGCTGTCATTTATAACTGCAGGTTTGTGTGTTACAGTGCCCGTGAGCTCCTTTCTTCAACACGCTATCTTGTGAGCTGGCCGCAAACACGCTGGATTGCTTCAGGCCCTAATCTTGTTCCGGCACGGCATGCTGACCCTTTGGTTAATTCATTATCCTAGTGCGAAATGAGCGTTAAATTTGCCCGTGCAGACACCTACAGCTAGTCTCTCATTGGTTCTCCCTATACCTGTTTATCTTGCGCAGAAATTGCAAACTGTGCCAAACCAGAAGTGAAAGGCACTGACTCTCCAATTGGGGAGAGTGTTAGTAAAGGGTTTGGAATGGTGAACCCGAGTAAAAGCGGACGAAAACTGGGATGCATTTGAAAACGTTTGCCGGTGACACGGTGCACCATACTGTGGTTTTCACATACATGTTTTAGCTGAAGGAAGAATCCCTTAAACCTGGAGTGTTGGGACCCATGGAATGGGTACCATGAAGTATGACTTCAAAGGGTCTGCATTTGCTCATCGAAACTCACTAATGCTATGAGCCCGAAGTGCCCAACCTTATGTCTCACTCAGCTCTGGGTGTAGATGTGACAAATATAGGTTGCATCACAAGCCCTGAATGAATTATTTAAGAATTGCTCTCTATTTCACTGTCCTTGTGTTTTGTTTTTGTAATTCATTTTGATAATGGGATTTATCGGATTATCTCTGCTGCATTCATGCCGCTGTACACACGCTTCATTCACTTATGGAGACATATAAATCCATGTGTTTGAAGATTCTCACTAGTCAGGTGTATTCCTAGGCGTTGAATATGGGTTGTTTAGTCCATTTCGTTGAGCAAGGTGTAGGCATTGACTATTACATATTTGGCTTATGGGAATTTATCTGTGCTAATTTCTATCTCTGGTTTGATGCAGCACCCCAACTCACCTTTCCCCTTAAGCAAGCATAAGTTGGTTTTCTAAATTTGAGACCCTGTTCTGTTTTGTAATTCAGTTCATGTGTAGCCAACTTTACATTCCATGTATTAGTGATATCTTATGATGTTTCATTTTCTGTGTGACTTATTTCACTTAGAATCATCGTACCTGAATCCACTCATTATGCCACGACTGGCCTGATGACATAGAGTTCATTCCTGAGTGATATTCCATTGTACGTACGTACCACAGCTTCTTTATCCATTTTTCACATTCTGGGATATTTAAATTTTACTGTAGAGGAGGTTCTTGTAAACAGAGCCGTCCGACACTTTGGGGTGGCTGTGCATATTTGATTTTAATTTCCCTAAGCTATAGGACCATAAGTGGAAGTGCCGTAGGCTCCGTAGCTTTGTTTTTTCGGTGTTCCGGGAAACACCATACACTTCTCCAGAGTGGCTGTTGGCAATTTACATCCCGCCCATCAGCATAACAAGGCTCCCTGTTCTCCATGGCCTGTGCTGCCTTTCTGGATTTTACACTTTTTTCAGATGGCCCTTTTGACCGGGGGGCAGTGAGACTTCATTGTAGTGCAGATTTCTTTAACATGCTTGCTTGGTTGGCCAAAAAGGGCGTATGCGTTTTTTCCTGAATATATTCAGGAAAAAACCCATACGCCCTTTGTGGCCAAGAGCATCATTGTCGACGTTCTGCCTCTTTTCCTATGCTTTAAATGAAATTCCCGTCTACCCCCTGAATTCGTTTTCCTGCAAATCTGTCCCGCTTACAAGTCGTCTTCGCAGCCTTCCTTCAATATATTTTTGGACGATAGCTGTCATTTACAACTCTGCAGGTTTGTGAGTTACAGTGCCCCTGAGCTCATTTCTTCAACTCGCTATCTTGTGAGCTGGCCGCAAACCCACAGGATTGCCTCAGGCCCTAATCTGGTTCCGGCATGGCATGCTGAGCCTTTGGTTAATTCCTCTTCCTGCTGGGAAATGAGCATTAAATTTTCCCGTGCAGACACCTAGAGCTAGTCTCTCATTCGTTCTCCCTATTCCTTTTCATCTTGCGCAGAAATTGCAAACTGTGCCCAACAGGAGGTTAAAGGCACTGACTCTCCAAGTGGGGAGAGTGTTCGTAAAGGGTCTGGAATGGTGAACCCGAGTAAAAGGGGATGAAAACTGAGATGCATTTGAAAACGTTTGCCAGTCACACGGTGCACCATACTGTGGGTTTCCCATGCATGTTTTAGCTGAAGGAAGAATCCCTTAAACTTGGAGAGTTGGGACCCATGGAATGGGTACCATGCTGTATGACTTCAAAGGGTCTGCATTTGCTCATCGAACCTCACCAATGCTATCAGCCCGAAGTGCCCAACCTTATGTCTCACTCAGCTGTGTGTGTAGATGTGGTAAATCCAGGTTGCATCACAAGCCCTGAATGAATTATTTAAGAATTGCTCTCTATTTCACTGTCCTTGGGTTTTGTTTGGGTAATTCATTTTGATAATGGGATTTATCGGATTTTCTCTGCTGCATTCATGCCACTGAACACACGCTTCATTCTCTTACAGAGACATATAAATCCATGGGTTTGAAGATTCTTACTAGTCAGGTGTATTCCTAGGCGTTGAATATGGGGTGTTTAGTCCATTTCGTTGAGTAAGGGGTAGGTCTTGACTATTACATATTTGGCTTATGGAAAGGTATCTGTGTTAATTTCTATCTCTGGTTTTATGCAGCACAACAACTCACCTTTCCCCTTAAGCAAGCATAAGTTGGTTTTCTAAATTTGAGACCCTGTTCTGTTTTGTAATTCAGTTCATGTGTAGCCAAGTTTACATTCCGTGTATTAGTGATATCTTATGATGTTTCATTTTCTGTGTGGCTTATTTCACTTAGAATCATCGTACCTGTATCCACTCATTATGCCGCGACGGGCCTGATGACATAGATTTCATTGCTGAGTGATATTCCATTGTACGTACGTACCACAACTTCTTTATCCATTTTTCACATTCTGGGATATTTAACTTGTACCGTAGACGAGGTTCTTGTAAACAGAGCCGTCCGACACTTTGGGGTGGCTGTGTGTTTTTGATTTTAATTTCCCTAAGCTATAGGATCATAAGTGGAAGTGCCGTAGGCTCCGTAGCTTTGTTTTTTCGGTGTTCCGGGAAACACCATACACTTCTCCAGAGTGGCTGTTGGCAATTTACATCCCGCCCATCAGCATAACAAGGCTCCCTGTTCTCCATGGTCTGTGCTGCCTTTCTGGATTTTACACTTTTTTCAGATGGCCCTTTTGACCGGGGGGCTGTGAGACTTCATTGTAGTGCAGATTTCTTTAACATGCTTGCTTGGTTGGCCAAAAAGGGCGTATGCGTTTTTTCCTGAATATATTCAGGAAAAAACGCATACGCCCTTTTTGGCCAAGAGCATCATTGTCGACGTTCTGCCTCTTTTCCTATGCTTTAAATGAAATTCCCGTCTACCCCCTGAAATCGTTTTCCTGCAAATCTGTCCCACTTACAAGTCGTCTTCGCAGCCTTCCTTCAATATATTTTTGGACGATAGCTGTCATTTATAACTCTGCAGGTTTGTGAGTTACATTGCCCCTGAGCTCCTTTCTTCAACTCGCTATCTTGTGAGCTGGCCGCAAACCCTCAGGATTGCCTCAGGCCCTAATCTGGTTCCGGCACGGCATGCTGAGCCTGTGGTTAATTCCTCTTCCTGGTGGGAAATGAGCGTGAAATTTGCCCGTGCAGACACCTAGAGCTAGTCTCTCATTCGTTCTCCCTATTCCTTTTCATCTTGCGCCGAAATTGCAAACTGTGCCCAACAGGAGGTTAAAGGCACTGACTCTCCAAGTGGGGAGAGTGTTCGTAAAGGGTCTGGAATTGTGAACCCGAGTAAAAGGGGACGAAAACTGAGATGCATTTGAAAACGTTTGCCAGTCACACGGTGCACCATACTGTGGGTTTCCCATGCATGTTTTAGCTGAAGGAAGAATCCCTTAAACTTGGAGAGTTGGGACCCATGGAATGGGTACCATGCTGTATGACTTGAAAGGGTCTGCATTTGCTCATCGAACCTCACCAATGCTATCAGCCCGAAGTGCCCAACCTTATGTCTCACTCAGCTCTGGGTGTACATGTGGTAAATCCAGGTTGCATCACAAGCCCTGTATGAATTATTTAAGAATTGCTCTCTATTTCACTGTCATTGTGTTTTGTTTTTTAATTCATTTTGATAATGGTTTTTATCGGATTTTCTCTGCTGCCTTCATGCAGCTGTACACACGCTTGATTCTCTTATGGAGACATATAAATCCATTGGTTTGAAGATTCTTACTAGTCAGGTGTATTCCTAGGCGTTGAATATAGGGTGCTTAGCCCATTTTGTTGAGCAACGGGTAGGTTTGTCTATTACGTATTTGATGTATGGAATGGTATCTGTGCTAATTTCTATCTCTGGTTTTATGCAGCACCCCAACTCACCTTTCCCCTTAAGCAAACATAAGTTGGTTTTCTAAATTTGAGACCCTGTTCTGTTTTGTAATTCAGTTCATGTGTAGCCAAGATTACATTCCGTGTATTAGTGATATCTTATGATGTTTCATTTTCTGTGTGACTTATGTCACTTAGAATCATTGTACCTGAATCCACTCATTATGCCATGACGGGCCAGATGACATAGACTTCATTGGTGAGTGATATACCATTGTACGTACGTACCACAACTTGTTTATCCATTTTTCGCTTTCTGGGATATTTAACTTGTACCGTAGACGAGGTTCTTGTAAACAGAGCCGTCGGAAACTTTGGGGTGGCTGTTTGTTTTTGATTTTAATTTCCCTAAGCTATAGGACCATAAGTGGAAGTGCCGTAGGCTCCGTTGCTTTGTTTCTTAGGTGTTTCAGGAAACACCATACACTTCTCCAGAGTGGCTCTTGGCAATTTATATCCCACCCATCAGCATAACAAGGCTCCCTGTTCTCCATGGCCTGTGCTGCATTTCTGGATTTTACACTTTTTTCAGATGGCCCTTTTGATCGGGGGGCAGTGAGACTTCATTGTAGTGCAGATTTCTTTAACATGC
Source organism: Delphinapterus leucas (assembly GCF_059928025.1). Classification (NCBI taxonomy): domain Eukaryota; kingdom Metazoa; phylum Chordata; class Mammalia; order Artiodactyla; family Monodontidae; genus Delphinapterus; species Delphinapterus leucas. The sequence goes on along the minus strand of NW_028322235.1, from coordinate 19,544,957 downwards.
TTCCTTGGTTGGCCAAAAAGGGCGTATGCGTTTTTTCCTGAATATATTCAGGAAAAAACGCATACGCCCTTTTGGCCAAGTGCATCATTGTCGACGTTCTGCCTCTTTTCCTATGCTTTAAATGCAATTCCAGTCTACCCCCTGAAATCGTTTTCCTGCAATTTTGCCCCGCTTTCAAGTCCTCTTCGCAGCCTTCCTTCAATATATTTTTGGACGATAGCTGTCATTTATAACACTGCAGGTTTGTGAATTACAGTGCCCCTGAGCTCCTTTCTTCAAATTGCTTTCTTGTGAGCTTGCCGCAAACCCGCAGGATTGCTTCAGGCACTAATATGGTTCCGGCACGGCATGCTGAGCCTTTGGTTAATTCCTCTTCCTGGTGGGAAATGAGCGTTAAATTTGCCCCTGCAGACACCTACAGCTAGTCTCTCATTGGTTCTACCTATTCCTGTTCATCATGTGCAGAAATTGCAAACTGTGCCAAACAGCAGGTTAAAGGCACTGACTCTCCAAGTGGGGAGAGTGTTAGTAAATGGTCTGGAATTGTGAACCCGAGTAAAAGGGGAGGAAAACTGAGATGCATTTGAAAACGTTTCCCGGTCACACAGTGCACCATACTGTGGGTTTCCCATGCATGTTTTAGCTGAAGGAAGAATCGCTTAAACCTGGAGAGTTGGGACCAATGGAATGGGAACCATGCAGTATGACTTCAAATTGTCTGCATTTGCTCAACGAACCTCACCAATGCTATCAGCCCGAAGTGTCCAACATTATGTCTCACTCAGCTCTGGGTGTAGATGAGGTAAATCCAGGTTGCATCACAAGCCCTGAATGAATTATTTAAGAATTGCTCTCTATTTCACTGTGATTGTGTTTTGTTTTTGTAATTCATTTTGATAATGGGATTTACCGGATTTTCTCTGCTGCATTCATGCAGCTGTACACACGCTTGATTCTCTTATGGAGACATATAAATCCATGGGTTTGAAAATTCTTTCTAGTCAGGTGTATTCCTAGGCGTTGAATATAGGGTGTTTAGCCCATTTCGTTGAGCAAGGGGTAGGTCTTGACTATTACATATTTGACGTATGGAATGGTATCTGTGCTAATTTCTATCTCTGGTTTTATGCAGCACCCAACTCACCTTTCCCCTTAAGCAAACATAAGTTGGTTTTCTAAATTTGAGACCCTGTTCTGTTTTGTAATTCAGTTCATGTGTAGCCAAGATTACATTCCGTGTATTAGTGATATCTTATGATGTTTCATTTTCTGTGTGACTTATTTCACTTAGAATCATCGTACATGAATCCACTTATTATGCCGCGATGGGCCTGATGACATAGATTTCATTGGAGAGTGATATTCTATTGCACATACGTACCACAACGTCTTTATCCATTTTTTGCTTTCTGCGATATTTAAATTGTACCGTAGACGAGGTTCTTGAAAACAGAGCCGTATGAAATTTTGGGGTGGCTGTGTGTTTTTGATTTTAATTTCCCTAAGCTATAGGACCATAAGTGGAAGTGCCGTAGGCTCCGTTGCTTTGTGTTTTAGGTGTTTCAGGAAACACCATACACTTCTCCAGAGTGCCTGTTGGCAATTAACATCACACCCATAAGCATAACAAGGCTCCCTGTTCTCCATGGCCTGTGCTGCCTTTCTGGATTATACACTTTTTCAGATGGACCTTTGACCGGGGAGCAGTGAGACTTCATTGTAGTGCAGATTTCTTTAACATGCTTGCTTGGTTGGCCAAAAAGGGCATATACATTTTTTCCTGAATATATTCAGGAAAAAACGCATACGCCCTTTTTGGCCAAGTGCATCATTTTCGACGTTCTGCCTCTTTTCCTATACTTTAAATGCAATTGCAGTCTACCCCCTGAAATCGTTTTCCTGCAATTCTGCGCCGCTTTCAAGTCCTCTTCGCAGCCTTCCTTCAATATATTTTTTGACGATAGCTGTCATTTATAACTCTGCAGTTGTGTGAATTACAGTGCCCCTGAGCTCCTTTCTTCAAATCGCTTTCTTGTGAGCTGGCCGCAAACCCGCAGGATTGCTTCAGGCCCTAATATGGTTCCGGCACGGCATGCTGAGCGTTTGGTTAATTCCTCTTCCTGGTTGGAAATGAGCGTTAAATTTGCCCGTGCAGACACCTACAGCTAGTCTCTCATTGGTTCTCCCTATTCCTGTTCATCTTGCGCAGAAATTGCAAACTGTGCCAATCAGCAGGTTAAAGGCACTGACTCTCCAAGTGGGGAGAGTGTTAGTAAAGGATCTGGAATTGTGAACCCAAGTAAAATGGGACAAAAACTGAGATGCATTTGAAAACGTTTCCCGGTCACACAGTGCACCATACTGTGGGTTTCCCATGCATGTTTTAGCTGAAGGAAGAATCGCTTAAACCTGGAGAGTTGGGACCCATGGAATGGGTACCATGTAGTATGACTTCAAATGGTCTGCATTTGCTCATCGAGCCTCACCAATGCTATCAGCCCGAAGTGTCCAACCTTATGTCTCACTCAGCTCTGGGTTTAGTTGAGGTAAATCCAGGTTGCATCACAAGCCCTGATTGAATTATTTAAGAATTGCTCTCTATTTCACTGTCATTGTGTTTTGTTTTTGTAATTCATTTTGATAATAGGGTTTATCGGATTTTTTCTGCTGCCTTCATGCAGCTGTACACACGCTTGATTCTCTTATGGAGACATATAAATCTATGGGTTTGAAGATTCTTACTACTCAGGTGTATTGCTAGGCTTTGAATATAGGGTGTTTAGTCCATCTCGTTGAGAAAGTGTAGGTCTTGACTATTATATATTTGACATATGGAATGGTATCTGTGCTAATTTCTATCTCTGGTTTTATACAGCACCCCAACTCACCTTTCCCCTTAAGCAAACATAAGTTGGTTTTCTAAATTTGAGACCCTGTTCTGTTTTGTAATTCTGTTCATGTGTAGCCAAGATTACATTCCGTATATTAGTGATATCTTATGATGTTTCATTTTCTGTGTGACTTATTTCACTTAGAATCATCGTACCTGAATCCACTCATTATGCCGCGACGGGCCTAATGACATAGATTTCATTGGAGATTGATATTCCATTGTACATACGTACCACCACTTCTTTATCCATTTTTTGCTTTCTGCGATATTTAACTTGTACCGTAGACGAGATTCTTGTAAACAGAGCCGGCTGAAACATTGGGGTGGCTGTGTGTTTCTGATTTTAATTTCCCTAAGCTATAGGACCATAAGTGGAAGTGCTGTAGGCTCCGTTGCTTTGTTTTTTAGGTGTTTGAGGACACACCATACACTTCTCCAGAGTGGCTCTTGGCAATTTACATCCCGCCCATCAGCATAACAAGGCTCCCTATTCTCCATGGCCTGTGCTTCCTTTCTGAATTTTACACTTTTTTCAGATGGCCCTTTTGACCGGGGGGCAGTGAGACTTCACTGTAGTGCAGATTTCTTTAACATGCTTGCTTGGTTGGCCAAAAAGGGCATATGCGTTTTTTCCTGAATATATTCAGGAAAATACGTATACCCCCTTTTTGGCCAAGTGCATCACTGACGACGTTCTGCCTCTTTTCGTATGCTTTAAATGCAATTCCAGTCTACCCCCTGAAATCGTTTTCCTGCAATTCTGCCCCGCTTTCAAGTCCTCTTCGCAGCCTTCCTTCAATATATTTTTGGACGATAGCTGTCATTCATAACTCTGCAGGTTTGTGAATTACAGTGCCCCTGAGCTCCTTTCTTCAAATCGCTTTCTTGTGAGCTGGCCACAAACCCGGAGGATTGCTTCAGGCCCTAATCTGATTCCGGAACGGCATGCTGAGCCTTTGGTTAATTCCTCTTCCTGGTGGGAAATGAGCGTTAAATTTGCCCGTGCAGACACCTACAGCTAGTCTCTCATTGGTTCTCCCTATTCCTGTACATCTTGCGCAGAAATTGCAAACTGTGCCAAACAGGAGGTTAAAGGCACTGACTCTCCAAGTGTGGAGAGTGTTAGTAAAGGGTCTGGAATGGTGAACCCGAGTAAAAGGGGACGAAAACTGAGATTCATTTGAAAACGTTTTCCGGTCACACGGTGCACCATATTGTGGGTTTCCCATGCATGTTTTAGCTGAAGGAAGAATCCCTTAAACCTGGAGATTTGGGACCCATGGAATGGGTACTATGCAGTATGACTACAAATGGTCTGCATTTGCTCATCGAACCTCATCCATGCTGTCAGCCCGAAGTGTCCAACCTTATGTCTCACTCAGCTCTGGGTGTAGATGAGGTAAATCCAGGTTGCATCACAAGCCCTGAATGAATTATTTAAGAATTGCTCTCTATTTCACTGTCATTTTTTTTGTTTTTGAAATTTATTTTGATAATGGGATTTAGCTGATTTTCACTGCTGCGTTTTTGTCACTGTACACACGCTTGATTCTCTTATGGAGACATATAAATCCATAGGTATTAAGACTCTTACTCATCCTGTATATTCCTAGGCACTGAATATGGGGTGTTGAGTCCATTTCGTTGACCAGGAAGTAGGTTTTTTCTATTACATATTTGGCTTATGGAACGGTATCTGTGCTAATTTCAATCTCTGGTTTTATGCAGCACCCCAACTCTCCTTGATCCTTAAGCAAGCATAAGTTGGTTTTCTAAATTTGAGACCCCGTTCTCTTTTGTAATTCAGTTCATTTGTAGCCACGTTTACATTCCATGTATTAGTAATATCGTATGTCTTTGTCTTTTTGAATTATGTGACTTCAAATGATCATACGTAACTCCTCTGGGGTTGTTACAACTGGCCATGTTTCATTGATTTTCAGGCTGAGTAATATTCCACTCTACATAAGTGCCACACCTCTGTCCATTTTTTCCCTCCAGTGACATATAAATTATATCCTAATCGAGGATATATTAAACAGAGAGGCGGTAAACATTGGGGTGCCTGTGTCCTCTCGATTTTTCTTTTTCCCAAGATATACGTCCATGAGTGCAAGTGCCCTGTGCTCTGTAGCTCATTCTTTAGATGCTTTAGTAATCACAATACACTTTTCCAGAGTGACCGTTGGCAATATACATTTCCACTATAAGCCTCACAGGGCTCCCTTTTCTCCTTGCCCTGTCCTGCATTTCTGGTGTTTACACTTTATGAGGAAGGCTCTTCTGACTGATGCGAAGTGATATGTTTTGTAGTATTGATTTCCAGTGCCCACCTGTTTGGTTGGCTAAAAAAGTGTATGCCCTTTTCTTGAATATATACAGAAAAAGATGCATACACCCTTTTTGGCCAACTGCAATGTTGGCAATGTTCAGCCCCTTTTCTTGTGCTTAATGGCGAGTCCTTTCTACCTCATCCAATCCCTTTCCTGCCATTCTCCGTTGCTTACAAGTCCTTTTCTCTGACTTTCCTCAAGACATTTTTCAGTGATAGATATTTTCAACTCTGCAGTTTCGTGAATTTTAGTGTCCCTGAGTTCCATTTTTCAACTTGTGTTTATGGGAACTGGCCACAAAGCAGCGGGATTTCCTCAAGCCCTATTCTGTTTCCATGGGCAACCCTAGCCTTTGGTCAATTCGTCTTCCTGATTGGAAATTAGAGTGACATATGTCTGTCCGAAAACCTAGGACTTGTCTCTCATTGTTCCTCCTCCTTCTGCTTCATCCTTGGACAAATTCCAAACTGTGTGCAACAGGATGTTGACAGTGCTGACATCTCCAAGTGGGGAGACTGTTAGTAAAGACGCCGGAGTGGTGAACCCGAGCACCAGGAGATGAGGAGATGAGATGCCTTTTCCAAACTCTTCCCGATCAGACGATATACCATCCTCTGGGTGTGACAGGCATGTTTTAGCTGTAGGAAGTGTCCCGTTCATGTGAGGAGAACACCAGGGCTTTTTCAAAATCAGTGTCTCTCCGCTACCCAAACTGGGGAATTTTTTAAGCTACGGCTACACATATGTTCATTAAGGGCCTTGGGAAGTAGGCAGAGTCCAAACTTTAGATGATTGAAGTCTTCAGGGTCAGAAGCACTGACCACCGGCTTCCCTTAGGTTCCATTTTAACTGTCATTGATAGATGATGTCAATAAAAATATCTATTCTTTTTCAGATTATTTCCCCTTATAGGTTATTGCAAAATATTGAGTGTAGTTCCCTGTGCTATAGAGTAGTTCCTTGTTGACGATCTATTTTATACATAGCAGTGTGTATGTGTTAATCCCAAACTGTTAATTTATCCCTCCTCCCACCTTTCCACTTTGGTAATAATAAATTATAAGATTTTATACTTCTCAGAAATGGGGGAGCTGAATGAGAGGTATCATTTTCAATGGAAAAGCATTTAAAACAAGATTGAAGCTTTAACCAAGATTATTAGATGTACATCCTTGGAAAGAAATCACTTCGCTTCTCTAATATTGACCTGACAAATAAGACAAACCTTTTCACTGAACTTGCTTATAATAAAGCGATGGAAATATCAAATGGAAGTGTTAGAAACATCTTATTTTACCTGAGCCTTATACACTGTTCTATGTTAATTATAGTTTGGCTCACACATCTGTTCATTGAAGTTACAGCGTTCTCAATTTCTGTTACTGATCCTCCAGAGTGGACCCCAACAAGTGTCCCCACGCCCAGTGTCATTGGAGCCAAAAGATCGAGACTGAGTTTGGTTCAGAAGCAAAGGAAACTTTATATTTTGATCAGAGAATGGAGAGGTGAGAGCATGTGCTACCCCGTGGGCTGTGGGCTGGGCTGCTGTGTAGAGATCCTGTCAGATTCAGTGGGAGGGAGGGGGCAGAGCTCTCGAGGGCCCTGTTGGCTGCAGCTCAGGCTCTATATCGCGGAGTCTGCACTGGGCCCCAGGACCTGATGTGTCGACCCAGCCATTCTGTACTAGGAAATCTGGTCTGAAGTGCCGGGTGTGGAACCTCTGTATGCGGGACCCTAGGGGCACATGAAATTAGACAAAGCACAAAGGATAAAAAAGGTTAGACTTTATTTTATTGCCCAGATTCTATTTTTATCTCCCAGGGATTTTTAATGGGCTTTGCCTGGGACAAACCCCTCTTCTGCCTTTTGTCCTCTTCCTCATTCTTGGAGTGTTGAGTGTGCAACCCTTCTTCTGTAACTGCTGAGTGCTGAGTTAGGAGCCCTTATACCCGTGGGCGAGGGTCAGAACTTCTCCCCAGCAGCCTCTAGGTGACGTTGATTGTCCCCAGGCCTCCAGCCTCCCTGTTCATCTGCCTGAGCACGAGCATTGGAAGTGTTATAGATTCTAATGACCTTTAAGGGTCCGGGAAGGAAATGTGCAGTGACGCTGTGAGGTCCACTTTCACCCCGCCACACATTTGTTCAGACACTTTAGGCTGACCGTTTCTGCCAGCCTAGATGCTCTGACTAGTAGTCTGCACTTTCTTCAATTAGGCCTCTGAATTAACGTAAAAACAGCACCAGGTGTCAGGACCCTGCCTGCTCAACTCCCGGACAGTCCAGGGTCAGTTGTGATGAAGGACCATGATGGCCACTGAGTCAACAGCCTTTTGAAGTAAACAGGAGTCCAGCCGGTCTTACTGGTCACCATCATCACGGTGTCTGTAGGCTTTTCTATGGTGACAGCGTGATATACGGTTCCCCTGCCAAGATTATTACCTCCCCTCTGGGTGCAGTAAGTCCTGCAAGCAGTAGTCTACTCTTTTGTGACACACTCTTGTTGTTTTATGAGAGAAACTCCAGGTCAAGTGATGGTCACATGTGTCGTCATGGTGTCCCGTTGCCCCCGGATATCTCTCTGGATGTTGGAGTAGGAGGGCTTCCTCACTGGAGGTCAGTGTGCCCACGGAGCAAACCCTGCAACTTCAGGGCATGGTTGGGGGTTAGGAACACCACGTGGGGTCCTTTTCCCTTAGGAGGGAGGTGGCCTTTTGGGCTGCTGATTTCCAGGTTTTTAGATACCGCCAGTATGTTGGCCAGATGTTGCAGTGGGCCAAGCCCCTTGGTGACTATAGTTTATCCTACCTGGATGGCATTCTTGCATTGTTCCATTTCAAGTGGTCCCAGGTTTTGCACTAATACTCCAATGGCAATTCACCTTTCACCAGGAATGTAAAGGTCAAAGGGTTTAGCTAAATTAGGGAGTTCCAGGGCAAGGGTCTGAATTGACTGCTCTTTCCATTCTTGAAAGGCCACTTCTGGATTCTATTCAAAAGGATCATCATCTTTTCCTTTCAGTGTTTCATATAGAGGCCCAGCTAGTAGACTGTAGTTAGGGATCCAGAAGCAGCAAACTCTGGCCTCCCCAGGAACCCCTAAGCTGTCTTCTAGTTTTAGAAAGGGGTAAGGCTGTAAATTGTTTCTTCCCTTTCCTGGGATGAGCTTCTCCGACCTTCTGTGAGAATGAAGCCCAGGCAGGTCACCGTAGTCTGTGATATTTGAGCTTTTTCTTGGACAACTTCTATCCTTTATTGGCTTGGTAGTTCAGAGGCCTCCTTAGTAGGGCTGGTGATCAGAATGTCGTCAGCATATTGAAGGAGTGTTTCCTTTTCCAGAGGTAGAACTTTTACGTCTTTAGCTAAGCTTTCCCCAAAGATGGTGTGGGAATTTTTGAACACTTGGGGCAAGACGGCCTGGATGTATTGTTTTAGTTGTATGTTGAGTCCTGCCACTTACAAGCCAAAATTTCTTGTGACTCTGGGACTAATGGCATACAAAAGAAGGCATCATTGAAGACTAATACAGAATACCGTCTCCTGGTGGTTGGTAGAATGACCAGCAGGGTGTAGGAATTAGGAACTACTGGAGGTATATACTCGGTGGCTTCACTGACGATCCTGACATCTTTACCAGGCCCCTGGCAGCCCATGGGGCTCTCGTGGTCAGGCCAATCTCAGGATATGGAGCTCACCTGGGCAGGTACCCCACCTCCACACCAGCCCATGGGGCTCTCATGGTCAGGCCCATCCCAGGATATGGGGTTCCCTGGGCAGGTCCCCTGCAGCCCATGGGGCTCTCGTGGTCAGCTCCCTCCCAGGATACAGAGCTACACTTGCAGGTACTGTGGCAGGGCAGGGCACACAGGAACCGTGCACATTGCCCTCATTGCAGAGCACTCTCAGCTCACCTGTCACTCAGATCTGACACAGAGCACCTCAGAGCAGGACTTGAACTAACAAATAGCAACTCCGACAGGTCTGTGACCCTGGGCATCACTCTGTACGGCCTGCCACCACCTGGTCTTCCAGAGACTTCCACTGCACCCGGGGCACCAGGCCTCTGTCTCCACCCACCACCCACCCCTCCTCTCCCTGACTCCTGGGGTCCTCTTATTAGGCCAGGGTTTTCTTGAAGCTGTCTCCCACTCATGGGCCAGATAAAATGATTAGAATACAAGCCAGAGCTGCAGCCCATTGTCTATCCTGACTCTCAAGAGCCCACACCTGTTCCTTGGACCTGGCCGATTCAGCAAGTTCCATTTTCTGCAACTGTGAGACCCTGAGGGGTGATGATTGGCTGACCTGGGCAGCCTGACCATGCCGGCCAGCCCTCCCCAGGTGTGCCTGTTTTGAGATCAATATAAACACCGCTCCAGGCAGCAAGAACCCCTGCAGCTGTGCCTGACGCCATTTTCTCTGCCCTGTCAGCAGTCTCGGGGCTGGGCTGGTGGGAGGGAGTGACAGGTCACGGCGTTGTGGGTGGCCCAGTGTGAGTGGGGCTCTGCTGGACTTTCTGCAGCAGTTGTCAAGATGCCACCTGCTAAAGAAGAGGATGTGTCACCCATACCTGGCGCTGGAATTTCTCCCTGGGCAGACGTGAGGAAGGAAGAAATCAGTGGGGGCCGGGACAGGAGGGGTATCTCAGGCAGGGAAATGGAAAGCTTCCAGAAGAGCACCCAGGGCCAGGACCATCCTGGCTGGCCTGCAGGCACCAAGTTGGCTGGCATGCAATCACTCGTGTGGCTCCATTGCCCTTCCTCTAGGCTTTCAAGTCCTTGAACATATTCAGGTGTTTTATCTGGGAAGGGTGGGAACATTTCAGCAGCAGCTGGCCTGGGGCTCGGACCACGTTTACTCACAGATGCCTCAGCACGGTCCCCCAGCTTTGCAATGAGGACGCTTGTTGCGTGGGGCCTGCTGGCTGTATGGGAGATGATTCCCCACCACTGACCAACTTCAGAATTGTTTACAACTGGAGCAAGTGTCCTGATACGGTTTTCCTCTGTGTAACTTGTGGATTCTGTTTGTTTTTTCTATTTTTCGTTTTTGGTTCAAGGTAGATTTCATTCCTCTTTTTTGCATTTACAAATATAAGCATAGAAATAATTTATTCATATAAATACATGTATGTGGAGGGAAGAATATTTTTTCTGTTTTACTTTTTAATTTTATTTTTTTTAATTTTTAATCTTATTTTTTATACAGCAGGTTCTTATTGGTTATCTATTTTATACATATAAATGTATACATGTCAATCCCAATCTCTCAACTCTTCACACCACCATCCCCCCAACAGCTTTCTGCCCTTGGTGCAGATTTCCTTTACAGGCTTCCTTGGTTGGCCATCAAGGGTGTATGCATTTTTTCCTGAATATATTCAGGAAAAAATGCATACGCCCTTTTTGGCAAAGTGCATCATTGTCGACATTCTGCCTCATTTCCTATGCTTTAAGTGCAATTCCAGTCTACCCCCTGAAATAGTTTTCCTCAAATGCTGCCCCCCTTTCCAGTCCTCTTCGCAGACTTACTTCAATATATTTTTGGACGATAGCTGTCATTCATAACTCTGCAGGTTTGTGAATTAGAGTGCCCCTGAGCTCCTTTCTTCAACTCGCTTTCTTGTGAGCTGGCCGAAAACCGCAGGAATGCTTCAGGCGCTAATCTGTTTCTGGCAGGGCACGCTGACCCTTTGGTTAATTCCTCTTCCTGGTGGGAAATGGTCGTTACACTTGCCCGTGCAGGCACCTACAGCTAGTCTCTCATTGGTTCTCCCTATTCCTGTTCATCTTGCGCAGAAATTGCAAACTGTGCTGAACAGGATGTTAAAGGCATTGACTCTCCAAGTGGGGAGAGTGTTAGTAAAGCGTCTGGAATGGTGAACCCGAGTACCAGGGCACAAAAACTGAGATGCATTTGAAAACGTTTCGCAATCACATGGTGGAATATACTCTGCGTTTCTCATGCATGTTTTAGCTGAAGGAAGAATCCCTTAAACCTGGAGAGTTGGGACCCATGGAATGGGTACCATGCAGTATGCCTTCAAACGGTCTGCATTTGCTCACCGAGCCTCACCAATGGTATCAGCGCGAAGGGTCCAGCCTTATGTCTCACCCAGCTCTGGGTGTAGATGTGGTAAATCCAGGTTGCATCACAAGCCCTGAATGAATTATTTAAGAATTGCTCTCTATTTCACTGTCATTGTGTTTTGTTTTTGAAATTCTTTTTGATAAAGGAAGTTACCCGATTTTCACTGCTGCGTTTAGGCCACTGTACACACGCTTGATTCTCTTACGGAGACATATAAATCCATGGGTTTTAAGATTCTTACTAGTCAGGTATATTCCGAGGCGTTGAATATGGGGTGTTGAGTTCATTTCGTTGAGCAAGGAGTAGGTCTTGTCTATTATATATTTGGCTTATGGAAAGATATCTGTGCTAATTTCAATCTCTGGTTTTATGCAGCACGCCAACTCACCTTTCCCCATAAGCAAGCGTAAGTTCGTTTTCTAAATTTGAGACCGTGTTCTGTTTTGTAGATCAGTTCATGTGTAGCCAAGTTTACATTCCATGTATTAGTGATAACTTATGATGTTTCTTTTTCTGTGTGACTTATTTCACGTAAAATCATCATACCTGAATCCATTCATTATGCCACTACTGGCCTGATGACATAGATATCATTGCTGAGTGATATTCCATTGTACATACGTACCACATCTTCTTTATCCATATTTCGATTTCTGGGATATTTAACTTGTATCGTAGACGAGGTTCTTGTAAACAGAGCCGTCCCAAACTTTGGGGTGGCTCTGTGTTTTTCATTTTAATGTCCCTAAGCTATAGGACCATAAGTGGAAGTGCCATAGGCTGTGTTGCTTTGTTTCCTACGTGTTTCCGGAAACACCATACAGTTCTCCAGAGTGGCTTTTGGCGGTTCACATCCCGCCCATCAGCATAACAAGGCTACATGTTCTCCATGGCCTGTCCTGCCTTTCTGGATTTTACACTTTTTTCAGATGGCCCTTTTGACCGGGGGGCAGTGAGGCTTCATTGTAGTGCAGATTTTCTTTACACGCTTGCTTGGTTGGCCAAAAAGGGCGTATGCGTTTTTTCCTGAATATATATATGGGGAGAGTGTTATTTACGGGTCTGGAATATTGAACCCTAGTACCAGGGGAAAAAAACTGAGATGCATTTGAAAACGAATCCAAATCACAAGGTGGACCATACTCTGGGTTTCCCATGCATGTTTTAGCTGAAGGAAGAATCCCTTAAACCTGGAGAGTTGGGACCCATGGAATGGGTACCATGCAGTATGACTTCAAATGTTCTGCATTTGCTCACCGAACCTCACCAATGCTATCAGCCCGAAGTGTCCAGCCTTATGTCTCACCCAGCTCTGGTTGAAGATGTGCTAAATCCAGGTTGTATCACAAGCCCTGAATGAATTATTTAAGAATTGCCCTCTATTTCAGTGTCATTGTGTTTTGTTTTTGAAATTTATTTTGATAATGGGATTTATCGGATTTTCACTGATGCGTTTAGGCCGCTGTACACACGCTTGATTCTCTTACGGAGACATATAAATCCATGGGTTTTAAGATCCTTACTAGTCAGGTATATTCCTAGGCGTTGAATATGGGGTGTTGACTCCATTTCGTTGAGCAAGGAGTAGGTCTTTTCTATTACATATTTGGTTTATGCAACAGTTTCTGTGCTAATATAAATCTCTGGTTTTATGCAGCACCCCAACTCACCTTTCCCCATAAGCAACCATCAGTTGGTTTTCTAACTTGGAGACCCTCTTCTGTTTTGTAATTCAGTTCATGTGTAGCCAAGTTTCATTCCATGTATTAGTGATATCTTATGATGTTCCTTTTTCTGTGTGACTTATTTCACGTAGAATCATTGTACCTGAATCCACTCATTATGCCGCTAAGGGCCAGATGACATAGATTTCATTGCTGAGTGATTTTCCATTGTACATATGTACCACATCTTCTTTATCCATTTTCGCTTTCTGGGATATTTAACTTGTACCGTAGACGAGGTTCTTGTAAACAGAGCTGACCCAAACTTTGGGGTGGCTGTGTGTTTTTGATTTTAACTTCCCTAAGCTATACGACCATAAGTGGAAGTGCCATAGGCTGTGTTGCTTTGTTTCCTACGTGTTTCAGGAAACACCATACACTTCTCCAGAGTGGCTGTTGGCAGTTCACATCCCGCCCATCAGCATAACAAGGCTCCCTGTTCTCCATGGCCTGTGCTGCCTTTCTGGATTTTACACTTTTTTCAGATGGCCCTTTTGACTGGGGGCAGTGAGACTTCTTTGTAGTGCAGATTTCTTTAACATGCTTGCTTGGTTGGCCAAAAAGGGCGTATGCGTTTTTTCCTGAATATATTCAGGAAAAAACGCATACGCCCTTTTTGGCCAAGTGCATCATTGTCGACGTACTGCCTCTTTTCCTATGCTTTAAATGCAATTCCAGTCTACCCTCTGAAATCGTTTTCCTGCAATTTTGCCCCGCTTTCAAGTCCTCTTCACAGCCTTCCTTCAATATATTTTTGGATGATAGCTGTCACTTATAACTCTGCAGGTTTGTGAATTAGAGTGCCCCTGAGCTCCTTTCTTCAAATCGCTTTCTTTTGAGCTGGCCGCATACCCGCAGGATTGCTTCAGGCCCTAATCTGGTTCCGGCACGGCATGCTGAGCGTTTGGTTAATTCCTCTTCCTGGTTGGAAATGAGCGTTAAATTTGCCCGTGCAGACACCTACAGCTAGTCTCTCATTGGTTCTCCCTATTCCTGTTCATCTTGCGCAGAAATTGCAAACTGTGCCCAACAGGAGGTTAAAGGCACTGACTCTCCAAGTGGGGAGAGTGTTCGTAAAGGGTCTGGAATTGTGAACCCGAGTAAAAGGGGACGAAAACTGAGATGCATTTGAAAACGTTTCCCGGTCACACGGTGCACCATACTGTGGGTTTCCTATGCATGTTTTCGCTGAAGGAAGAATCGCTTAAACCTGGAGAGTAAGGACCCATGGAATGGGTACCATGCAGTATGACTTCAAATGGTCTGCATTTGCTCATCGAACCTCACCAACGCTATCAGCCCGAAGTATCCAACCTTATGTCTCACTCAACTCTGGGTGTAGATGAGGTAAATCCAGGTTGCATCACAAGCCCTGAATGAATTATTTAAGAATTGCTCTCTATTTCACTGTCATTGTGTTTTGTTTTTGTAATTCATTTTGATATTGGGATTTATCGGATTTTCTCTGCTGCCTTCATGCAGCTGTACACACGCTTGATTCTCTTATGGAGACATATAAATCCATGGGTTTGAAGATTCTTACTAGTCAGGTGTATTCCTAGGCGTTGAATATAGGGTGTTTAGCCCATTTCGTTGAGCAAGGGGTAGGTCTTGACTATTACATATTTGACGTATGGAATGGTATCTGTGCTAATTTCTATCTCTGGTTTTATGCAGCACCCCAACTCACCTTTCCCCTTAAGCAAACATAAGTTGGTTTTCTAAATTTGAGACTCTGTTCTGTTTTGTAATTCAGTTCATGTGTAGCCAAGATTACATTCGGTGTATTAGAGATAACTTATGATGTTCCATTTTCTGTGTGACTTATTTCTCTTAGAATCATCGTACCTGAATCCACTCATTATGCCACGACGGGCCAGATGACATAGATTTCATTGGTGAGTGATATTCCATTGTACGTACGTACCACAACTTCTTTATCCATTTTACGCTTTCTGGGATATTTAACTTGTACCGTAGAAGAGGTTCTTGTAAACAGCGCCATCTGAAACTTTGGGGTGGCTGTGTGTTTTTCATTTTAATTTCCCTAAGCTATAGGACCATAAGTGGAAGTGCTGTAGGCTCCGTTGCTTTGTTTTTTAGGTGTTTCAGGAAACACAATACACTTCTCCAGAGTGGCTCTTGGCAATTTACATCCCACCCATGAGCATAACAAGGCTCACTGTTCTCCATGGCCTGTGCTGCCTTTCTGGATTTTACACTTTTTTCAGATGGCCCTTTTGACCGGGGGGCAGTGAGACTTCATTGTAGTGCAGATTTCTTTAACATGCTTGCTTGGTTGGCCAAAAAGGGCGTATGCGTTTTTTCCTGAATATATTCAGGAAAAAACGCATACGCCCTTTTTGGCCAAGTGCATCATTGTCGACGTTCTGCCTCTTTTCCTATGCTTTAAATGCAATTCCAGTCTACCCCCTGAAATCGTTTTCCTGCAATTTTGCCCCGCCTTCAAGTCCTCTTCCCAGCCTTCTTTCAATAAATTTTTGGACGATAGCTGTCATTTATAACTCTGCAGGTTTGTGAATTACAGTGCTCCTGAGTTCCTTTCTTCAAATCGCTTTCTTTTGAGCTGGCCGCAAACCCGCAGGATTGCTTCAGGCCCTAATCTGGTTCCGGCACGGCATGCTGAGCGTTTGGTTAATTCCTCTTCCTGGATGGAAATGAGCATTAAATTTGCCTGTGCAGACACCTACAGCTAGTCTCTCATTGGTTCTCCCTATTCCTGTTCATCTTGCGCAGAAATTGCAAACTGTGCCAAACAGGAGGTTAAAGGCACTGACTCTCCAAGTGGGGAGAGTGTTAGTAAAGGGTCTGGAATTGTGAACCCGAGTAAAAGGGGATAAAAACTGAGATGCATTTGAAAATGTTTCCCAGTCACACGGTGCAGCATACTGTGGGTTTCCCATGCATGCTTTAGCTGAAGGAAGAATCGCTTAAACCTTGAGAGTTGGGACCCATGGAATGGGTACCATGTTGTGTGACTTCAAATGGTCTGCATTTGCTCATCGAACCTCACCAATGCTATCAGCCCGAAGTGTCCAACCTTATGTCTCACTCAGCTCTGGGTTTAGATGAGGTAAATCCAGGTTGCATCACAAGCCCTGAATGAATTATTTAAGATTTGCTCTCTATTTCACAGTCATTGTGTTTTGTTTTTGTAATTCATTTTGATAATAGGATTTATCGCATTTTCTCTGCTGCCTTCATGCAGCTGTACACATGCTTGATTCTCTTATGGAAACATATAAATCCATGGGTTTGAAGATTCTTACTAGTCAGGTGTATTCCTAAGCGTTGAATATAGGGTGCTTAGCCCATTTCGTTGAGCAAGGGGTAGGTCTTCACTATTACATATTTGACGTATGGAAAGGTATATGTGCTAATTTCTATCTCTGGTTTTATGCAGCACCCCAACTCACCTTTCCCCTTAAGCAAACATAAGTTGGTTTTCTAAATTTGAGACCCTGTTCTGTTTTGTAATTCAGTTCATGTGTAGCCAAGATTACATTCGGTGTATTAGAGATAACTTATGATGTTTCATTTTCTGTGTGACTTATTTCTCTTAGAATCATCGTACCTGAATCCACTCATTATGCCACGACGGGCCAGATGACATAGATTTCATTGGTGAGTGATATTCCATTGTACGTACGTACCACAACTTCTTTATCCATTTTTCGCTTTCTGGGATATTTAACTTGTACCGTAGACGAGGTTCTTGTAAACAGAGCCGTCTGAAACTTTGGGGTGGCTGTGTGTTTTTTATTTTAATTTCCCTAAGCTATAGGACCATAAGTGGAAGTGCCGTAGGCTCCGTTGCTTTGTTTTTTAGGTGTTTCAGGAAACACAATACACTTCTCCAGAGTGGCTGTTGGCAATTTACATCCCACCCATGAGCATAACAAGGCTCCCTGTTCTCCATGGCCTGTGCTGCCTTTCTGGATTTTACACTTTTTTCAGATGGCCCTTTTGACCGGGGGGCAGTGAGACTTCATTGTAGTGCAGATTTCTTTAACATGCTTGCTTGGTTGGCCAAAAAGGGCGTATGCGTATATTCCGGAAAAAAACGCATACGCCCTTTTTGGCCAAGTGCATCATTGTCGACGTTCTGCCTCTTTTCCTATGCTTTAAATGCAATTCCAGTCTAACCCCTGAAATCGTTTTCCTGCAATTTTGTCCCGCTTTCAAGTCCTCTTCGCAGCCTTCCTTCAATATATTTTTGGACGATAGCTGTCATTTATAACTCTGCAGGTTTGTGAGTTACAGTGCCCCTGAGCTCCTTTCTTCAACTCGCTATCTTTTGAGCTGGCCTCAAACCCGCAAGATTGCTTCAGGCCCTAATCTGGTTCCGGCACGGCATGCTGAGCGTTTGGTTAATTCCTCTTCCTGGTTGGAAATGAGCGTTAAATTTGCCCGTGCAGACACCTACAGCTAGTCTCTCATTGGTTCTTCCTATTCCTATTCCTCTTGCGCAGAAATTGCAAACTGTGCCAAACAGCAGGTTAAAGGCACTGACTCTCCAAGTGGGGAGAGTGTTTGTAAAGGGTCTGGAATTCTGAACCCGAGTAAACGGGGACAAAAACTGAGATGCATTTGAAAATGTTTCCCGGTCACACGGTGCACCATACTGTGGGCTTCCCATGCATGCTTTACCTGAAGGAAGAATCGCTTAAACCTGGAGAGTTGGGACCCATGTAATGGGTACCATGTAGTATGACTGCAAATGGTGTGCATTTGCTCATCGAACCTCACCAATGCTATCAGCCCGAAGTGTCCAACCTTATGTCTCACTCAGCTCTGGGTTTAGATGAGGTAAATCCAGGTTGCATCACAAGCCCTGAATGAATTATTTAAGAATTGCTCTCTATTTCACTGTCATTGTGTTTTGTTTTTGTAATTCATTTTGATAATAGGATTTATCGGATTTTCTCTGCTGCCTTCATGCAGCTGTATACATGCTTGATTCTCTTATAGAGACATATAAATCCATGGGTTTGAAGATTCTTACTAGTCAGGTGTATTCCTAGGCGTTGAATATAGGGTGTTTAGCCCATTTCGTTGAGCAAGGGGTAGGTCTTGACTATTACATATTTGACATATGGAATGGTATCTGTGCTAATTTCTATCTCTGGTTTTATGCAGCACCCCAACTCACCTTTCCCCTTAAGCAAACATAAGTTGGTTTTCTAAATTTGAGACCCTGTTCTGTTTTGTAATTCAGTTCATGTGTAGCCAAGATTACATTCGGTGTGTTAGTGATATCTTATGATGTTTCATTTTCTGTGTGACTTATTTCACTTAGAATCATCGTACCTGAATCCACTCATTACACCACGACGGGCCAGATGACATAGCTTTCCTTGGTGACTGATATTCCATTGTACGTACGTACCACAACTTCTTTATCCATTTTTCGCTTTCTGGGATATTTAACTTGTACCGTAGACGAGGTTCTTGTAAACAGAGCCGTCTGAAACTTTGGGGTGGCTGTGTGTTTTTGATTTTAATTTCCCTAAGCTATAGGAGCATAAGTGGAAGTGCCGTAGGCTCCGTTGCTTTGTTTTTTAGGTGTTTCAGGATACACAATACACATCTCCAGAGTGGTTGTTGGCAATTTACATCCCACCCATCAGCATAACAAGGCTCCCTGTTCTCCATGGCCTGTGCTGCATTTCTGGATTTTACACTTTTTTCAGATGGCCCTTTTGACAGGGGGGCAGTGAGACTTCATTGTAGTGCAGATTTCTTTAACATGCTTGCTTGGTTGGACAAAAAGGGCGTATGCGTTTTTTCCTGAATATATTCAGGAAAAAACGCATACGCCCTTTTTGGCCAAGTGCATCATTGTCGACGTTCTGCCTCTTTTCCTATGCTTTAAATGCAATTCCAGTCTACCCCATGAAATCGTTTTCCTGAAATTCTGCCCCGCTTTCAAGTCCTCTGCGCAGCCTTCCTTCAATATATTTTTGGACGATAGCTGTCATTTATAACTCTGCAGGTTTGTGAATTACAGTGCCCCTGAGCTCCTTTCTTCAAATTGCTTTCTTGTGAGCTGGCCGCAAACCCGCAGGATTGCTTCAGGCCCTAATCTGGTTCCGGCACGGCATGATGAGCGTTTGGTTAAATCCTCTTCCTGGTTGGAAATGAGCGTTAAATTAGCCCCTGCAGACACCTACAGCTAGTCACTCATTGGTTCTCCCTATTCCTGTTCATCTTGCGCAGAAATTGCAAACTGTGCGAAACAGGAGGTTAAAGGCACTGACTCTCCAAGTGTGGAGAGTGTTAGTAAAGGGTCTGGAATTGTGAACCCGAGTAAAAGAGGACAAAAACTGAGATGCATTTGAAAACGTTTGCCAGTCACACGGTGCACCATACTGTGGGTTTCCCATGCATGTTTTAGCTGAAGGAAGAATCCCTTAAACCTGGAGAGTTGGGACCCATGGAATGGGTACCATGCTGTATGACTTCAAAGGGTCTGCATTTGCTCATCGAACCTCACCAATGCTATCAGCCCGAAGTGCCCAACCTTATGTCTCACTCAGCTCTGGGTGTAGATGTGGTAAATCCAGGTTGCATCACAAGCCCTGAATGAATTATTTAAGAATTGCTCTCTATTTCACTGTCCTTGGGTTTTGTTTGTGTAATTCATTTTGATAATGGGATTTATCGGATTTTCTCTGCTGCATTCATGCCGCTGTACACACGCTTCATTCTCTTACGGAGACATATAAATCCATGGGTTTGAAGATTCTTACTAGTCAGGTGTATTCCTAGGCGTTGAATATGGGGTGTTTAGTCCATTTCATTGAGCAAGGGGTAGGTCTTGACTATTACATATTTGGCTTATGGAAAGGTATCTGTGCTAATTTCTATCTCTGGTTTTATGCAGCACCCCAACTCACCTTTCCCCTTAAGCAAGCATAAGTTGGTTTTCTAAATTTGAGACCCTGTTCTGTTTTGTAATTCAGTTCATGTGTAGCCAAGTTTACATTCCGTGTATTAGAGACATCTTATGATGTTTCATTTTCTGTGTGACTTATTTCACTTAGAATCATCGTACCTGAATCCACTCATTATGCCGCGACGGGCCTGATGACATAGATTTCATTGCTGAGTGATATTCCACTGTACGTACGTACCACAACTTCTTTATCCATTTTTCACATTCTGGGATATTTAACTTGTACCGTAGACGAGGTTCTTGTAAACAGAGCCGTCCGACACTTTGGGGTGGCTGTGTGTTTTTGATTTTAATTTCCCTAAGCTATAGGACCATAAGTGGAAGTGCCGTAGGCTCCGTAGCTTTGTTTTTTCGTTGTTCCGGGAAACACCATACACTTCTCCAGAGTGGCTGTTGGCAATTCACATCCCACGCATCAGCATAACAAGGCTCCCTGTTCTCCATGGCCTGTGCTGCCTTTCTGGATTTTACACTTTTTTCAGATGGCCCTTTTGACCGGGGGGCAGTGAGACTTCATTGTAGTGCAGATTTCTTTAACATGCTTGCTTGGTTGGCCAAAAAGGGCGTGTGCGTTTTTTAGTGAATATATTCAGGAAAAAACGCATACGCCCTTTTTGGCCAAGAGCATCATTGTTGACGTTCTGCCTCTTTTCCTATGCTTTAAATGCAATTCCCGTCTACCCCCTGAAATCGTTTTCCTGCAATTCTGCCCCACTTACAAGTCGTCTTCGCAGCCTTCCTTCAATATATTTTTGGACGATAGCTGTCATTTATAACTCTGCAGGTTTGTGAGTTACAGTGTCCCTGAGCTCATTTCTTCAACTCGCTATCTTGTGAGCTGGCCGGAAACCCACAGGATTGCCTCAGGCCCTAATCTGGTTCCGGCACGGCATGCTGAGCCTTTGGTTAATTCCTCTTCCTGCTGGGAAATGAGCGTTATATTTACCCGTGCAGACACCTAGAGCTAGTCTCTCATTGGTTCTCCCTATTCTTTTTCATCTTGCGCAGAAATTGCAAACTGTGCCCAACAGGAGGTTAAAGGCACTGACTCTCCAAGTGGGGAGAGTGTTCGTAAAAGGTCTGGAATGGTGAACCCGAGTAAAAGGGGACGAAAACTGAGATGCATTTGAAAACGTTTGCCGGTCACACGGTGCACCATACTGTGGGTTTCCCATGCATGTTCTAGCTGAAGGAAGAATCCCTTAAACTTGGAGAGTTGGGACCCATGGAATGGGTACCATGCTGTATGACTTCAAAGGGTCTGCATTTGCTCATCGAACCTCACCAATGCTATCAGCCCGAAGTGCCCAACCTTATGTCTCACTCAGCTCTGGGTGTAGATGTGGTAAATCCAGGTTGCATCACAAGCCCTGAATGAATTATTTAAGAATTGTTCTCTATTTCACTGTCCTTGGGTTTTGTTTGTGTAATTCATTTTGATAATGGGATTTATCGGATTTTCTCTACTGCATTCATGCCGCTGTACACACGCTTCATTCTCTTACGGAGACATATAAATCCATGGGTTTGAAGATTCTTACTAGTCAGGTGTATTCCTAGGCGTTGAATATGGGGTGTTTAGTCCATTTCGTTGACCAAGGGGTAGGTCTTGACTATTACATATTTGGCTTATGAAAAGGTATCTTTGCTAATTTATATCTCTGGTTTTATGCAGCACCCCAACTCACCTTTCCCCTTAAGCAAGCATAAGTTGGTTTTCTAAATTTGAGACCCTGTTCTGTTTTGTAATTCAGTTCATGTGTAGCCAAGTTTACATTCCGTGTATTAGTGATATCTTATGATGTTTCATTTTCTGTGTGACTTATTTCACTTAGAATCATCGTACCTGAATCCACTCATTATGCCGCGACGGGCCTGATGACATAGATTTCATTGCTGTGTGATATTCCACTGTACGTACGTACCACAACTTCTTTATCCATTTTTCACATTCTGGGATATTTAACATGTACCGTAGACGAGGTTCTTGTAAACAGAGCCGTCCGACACTTTGGGGTGGCTGTGTGTTTTTGATTTTAATTTCCCTAAGCTATAGGACCATAAGTGGAAGTGCCGTAGGCTCCGTAGCTTTGTTTTTTCGGTGTTCCGGGAAACACCATACACTTCTCCAGAGTGGCTGTTGGCAATTTACATCCCGCCCATCAGCATAACAAGGCTCCCTGTTCTCCATGGCCTGTGCTGCCTTTCTGGATTTTACACTTTTTTCAGATGGCCCTTTTGACCGGGGGGCAGTGAGACTTCATTGTAGTGCAGATTTCTTTAACATGCTTGCTTGGTTGGCCAAAAAGGGCGTATGCGTTTATTCCTGAATATATTCAGGAAAAAAACGCATACGCCCTTTTTGGCCAAGAGCATCATTGTTGACGTTCTGCCTCTTTTCCTATGCTTTAAATGCAATTCCCGTCTACCCCCTGAAATCGTTTTCCTGCAAATCTGTCCCGCTTACAAGTCGTCTTTGCAGACCTCCTTCAATATATTTTTGGACGATAGCTGTCATTTATTACTCTGCAGGTTTGTGAGTTACAGTGCCCCTGAGCTCCTTTCTTCAACTCGCTATCTTGTGATCTGGCTGCAAACCCGCACGATTGTCAGGCCCTAATCTGGTTCAGGCACGGCATGTTGAGCCTTTGGTTAATTCCTCTTCCTGGTGCGAAATGAGCATTAAATTTGCCCGTGCAGACACCTACAGCTAGTCTCTCATTGGTTCTCCCTATTCCTGTTCATCTTGCGCAGAAATTGCAAACTGTGCCAAACAGGAGGTTAAAAGTACAGACTCTCCAAGGTGGAGAGTGTTATTAAAGGGTCTGGAAAGGTGTACCCAAGTAAAACGAGACGAAAACTGAGATGCATTTGAAAACGTTTGCCCGTCACATGGTGCACCATAATGTGGGTTTCCCATGCATATTTTAGCTGAAGGAAGAATCCCTTAAACCTGGCAGTTGGGACCCATGGAATGGCTACCATGCAGTATGACTTCAAAGGGTCTGCATTTGCTTATCGAACCTCACCAATGCTATCAGCCCAAAGTGTCCAACCTTATGTCTCACTCAGCTCTGGGTGTATATGTGGTAAATCCAGGTTGCATCACAAGCCCTGAATGAATTATTTAAGAATTGCTCTCTATTTCACTGTCCTTGGGTTTTGTTTTTGTAATTCATTTTGACAATGGGATTTATCGGATTTTCTCTGCTGCATTCATGCCGCTGTACACACGCTTCATTCTCTTACGGAGGCATATGAATCCATGGGTTTGAAGATTCTTACTAGTCAGGTGTATTCCTAGGTGTTGAATATGTGGTGTTTAGTCCATTTCGTTGAGCAAGTGGTGGGTCTTCACTATGACATATTTGGCTTATGGAAATTTATCTGTGCTAATTTCTATCTCTGGTTTTATGCAGTACGCCAACTCACCTTTCCCGTTAAGCAAGCATAAGTTGGTTTTCTAAATTTGAGACCCTGTTCTGTTTTGTAATTCAGTTCATGTGTAGCCAAGTTTACATTCCGTGTAGTAGTGATATCTTATGATGTTTCATTTTCTGTGTGACTTATTTCACTTAGAATCATCGTACCTGAATCCACTCATTATGCCGCGACGGGCCTGATGATATAGATTTCATTGCTGAGTGATATTCCATTGTACGTATATACCACAACTTCTTTATCCATTTTTCACATTCTCGGATATTTACCTTGTACTGTAGACGAGGTTCTTGTAAATAGAGCCGTCCGACACTTTGGGGTGGCTGTGTGTTTTTCATTTTAATGTCCCTAAACTGTAGGACCATAAGTGGAAATGCCGTAGGCTCCGTTGCTTTGTTTTTTAGGTGTTCCGGAAAACACCATACACTTCTCCAGAGTGGCTGTTGGCAATTTACATCCCGCCCATCAGCATAACAAGGCTCCCTGTTCTCCATGGCCTGTGCTGCCTTTCTGGATTTTACACTTTTTTCAGATGGCCCTTTTGACCGGGGGGCAGTGAGACTTCATTGTAGTGCAGATTTCTTTAACATGCTTGCTTGGTTGGCCAAAAAGGGCGTATGCGTTTTTTCCTGAATATATTCAGGAAAAAACGCATACGCCCTTTTTGGCCAAGAGCATCATTGTCGACGTTCTACCTCTTTTCCTATGCTTTAAATGCAATTCCCGTCTACCCCCTGAAATCGTTTTCCTGCAATTCTGCCCCACTTTCAAGTCGTCTTCGCAGCCTTCCTTCAATATATTTTTGGACGATAGCTGTCATTTATAACTCTGCAGGTTTGTGAGTTACAATGCCCCTGAGCTCATTTCTTCAACACACTATCTTGTGAGCTGGCCGCAAACCCACAGGATTGCCTCAGGCCCTAATCTGGTTCCGGCACGGCATGCTGAGCCTTTGGTTAATTCCTCTTCCTGGTGGGAAATGAGCGTTAAATTTGCCCGTGCAGACACCTAGAGCTAGTCTCTCATTGGTTCTCCCTATTCCTTTTCATCTTGCGCAGAAATTGCAAACTGTGCCTAACAGGAGGTTAAAGGCACTGACTCTCCAAGTGGGGAGAGTGTTCGTAAAGGGTCTGGAATGGTGAACCCGAGTAAAAGGGGACGAAAACTGAGATGCATTTGAAAACGTTTGCCAGTCACACGGTGCACCATACTGTGGGTTTCCCATGCATGTTTTAGCTGAAGGAAGAATCCCTTAAACTTGGAGAGTTGGGACCCATGGAATGGGTACCATGCTGTATGACTTCAAAGGGTCTGCATTTGCTCATCGAACCTCACCAATGCTATCAGCCCAAAGTGCCCAACCTTATGTCTCACTCAGCTCTGGGTGTAGATGTGGTAAATCCAGGTTGCATCACAAGCCCTGAATGAATTATTTAAGAATTGCTCTCTATTTCACTGTCCTTGGGTTTTGTTTGTGTAATTCATTTTGATAATGGGATTTATCGGATTTTCTCTGCTGCATTCATGCCGCTGTACACACGCTTCATTCTCTTACGGAGACATATAAATCCATGGGTTTGAAGATTCTTACTAGTCAGGTGTATTCCTAGGCGTTGAATATGGGGTGTTTAGTCCATTTCGTTGAGCAAGGGGTAGGTCTTGACTATTACATATTTGGCTTATGGAAAGGTATCTGTGCTAATTTCTATCTCTGGTTTTATGCAGCACCCCAACTCACCTTTCCCCTTAAGCAAGCATAAGTTGGTTTTCTAAATTTGAGACCCTGTTCTGTTTTGCAATTCAGTTCATGTGTAGCCAAGATTACATTCCGTGTATTAGTGATATCTTATGATGTTTCATTTTCTGTGTGACTTATTTCACTTAGAATCATCGTACCTGAATCCACTCATTATGCCGCGATGGGCCTGATGACATAGATTTCATTGCTGAGTGATATTCCATTGTACGTACGTACCACAACTTCTTTATCCATTTTTCACATTCTGGGATATTTAACTTGTACCGTAGACGAGGTTCTTGTAAACAGAGCCGTCCGACACTTTGGGGTGGCTGTGTGTTTTTGATTTTAATTTCCCTAAGCTATAGAACCATAAGTGGAAGTGCCGTAGGCTCCGTAGCTTTGTTTTTTCGGTGTTCCGGGAAACACCATACACTTCTCCAGAGTGGCTGTTGGCAATTTACATCCCGCCCATCAGCATAACAAGGCTCCCTGTTCTCCATGGCCTGTGCTGCCTTTCTGGATTTTACACTTTTTTCAGATGGCCCTTTTGACCGGGGGGCAGTGAGACTTCATTGTAGTGCAGATTTCTTTAACGTGCTTGCTTGGTTGGCCAAAAAGGGCGTATGCGTTTTTTCCTGAATATATTCAGGAAAAAACGCATACGCCCTTTTTGGCCAAGTGCATCATTGTCGACGTTCTGCCTCTTTTCCTATGCTTTAAATGCAATTCCAGTCTACCCCCTGAAATCGTTTTCCTGAAATTCTGCCCCGCTTTCAAGTCCTCTTCGCAGCCTTCCTTCAATATATTTTTGGACGATAGCTGTCATTTATAACTCTGCAGGTTTGTGAATTACAGTGCCCCTGAGCTCCTTTCTTCAAATCGCTTTCTTGTGAGCTGGCCGCAAACCCGCAGGATTGCCTCAGGCCCTAATCTGGTTCCGGCACGGCATGCTGAGCCTTTGGTTAATTCCTCTTCCTGGTGGGAAATGAGCGTTAAATTTGCCCGTGCAGACACCTAGAGCTAGTCTCTCATTGGTTCTCCCTATTCCTTTTCATCTTGCGCAGAAATTGCAAACTGTGCCTGACAGGAGGTTAAAGGCACTGACTCTCCAAGTGGGGAGAGTGTTCGTAAAGGGTCTGGAATGGTGAACCAGAGTAAAAGTGGACGAAAACTGAGATGCATTTGAAAACGTTTGCCAGTCACACGGTGCACCATACTGTGGGTTTCCCATGCATGTTTGAGCTGAAGGAAGAATCACTTAAACTTGGAGAGTTGGGACCCATGGAATGGTTACCATGCTGTATGATTTCAAAGGGTCTGCATTTGCTCATCGAACCTCACCAATGGTATCAGCCCGAAGTGTCCAACCTTATGTCTCACTCAGCTCTGGGTTTAGATGAGGTAAATCCAGGTTGCATCACAAGACATGAATGAATTATTTAAGAATTGCTCTCTATTTCACTGTCATTGTGTTTTGTTTTTGTAATTTATTTTGATAATAGGATTTATCGGATTTTCTCTGCTGCCTTCATGCAGCTGTACACACGCTTGATTCTCTTATGGACACATATAAATCCATGGGTTTTAAGATTCTTACTAGTCAGGTGTATTCTTAGGCATTGAATATAGGGTGTTTAGCCCATTTCGTTGAGCAAGGGGTAGGTCTTGACTATTACATATTTGACGTATGGAATGGTATCTGTGCTAATTTCTATCTCTGGTTTTATGCAGCACCCCATCTCACCTTTCCCCTGAAGCAAACATAAGTTGGTTTTCTAAATTTGAGACCCTGTTCTGTTTTGTAATTCAGTTCATGTGTAGCCAAGATTACATTCGGTGTATTAGTGATATCTTATGATGTTTCATTTTCTGTGTGACTTATTTCTCTTAGAATCATCGTACCTGAATCCACTCATTATGCCACGACGGGCCAGATGACATAGATTTCATTGGTGAGTGATATTCCACTGTACGTACGTACCACAACTTCTTTATCCATTTTTCGCTTTCTGGGATATTTAACTTGTACCGTAGACGAAGTTCTTGTAAAGAGAGCCGTCTGAAACTTTGGGGTGGCTGTGTGTTTTTTATTTTAATTTCCCTAAGCTATAGGACCATAAGTGGAAGTGCCGTAGGCTCCGTAGCTTTGTTTTTTCGGTGTTCCGGGAAACACCATACACTTCTCCAGAGTGGCTGATGGCAATTCACATCCCACCCATCAGCATAACAAGGCTCCCTGTTCTCCATGGCCTGTGCTGCCTTTCTGGATTTTACACTTTTTTCAGATGGCCCTTTTGACCGGGGGGCAGTGAGACTTCATTGTAGTGCAGATTTCTTGAACATGCTTGCTTGGTTGGCCAAAAAGGGCGTATGCGTTTTTTCCTGAATATATTCAGGAAAAAACGCATACGCCCTTTTTGGCCAAGAGCATCATTGTCGACGTTCTGCCTCTTTTCCTATGCTTTAAATGCAATTACAGTCCACCCCCTGAAATCGTTTTCCTGCAAATCTGTCCCGCTTACAAGTCGTCTTCGCAGCCTTCCTTCAATATATTTTTGGACGATAGCTGTCATTTATAACTCTGCAGGTTTGTGAGTTACAGTGCCCCTGAGCTCCTTTCTTCAACACGCTATCTTGTGAGCTGGCCGCAAACCCACAGGATTGCTTCAGGCCCTAATCTGGTTCCGGCACGGCATGATGAGCCTTTGGTTAATTCCTCTTCCTGGTGGGAAATGAGCGTTAAATTTGCCCGTGCAGACACCTAGAGCTAGTCTCTCATTCGTTCTCCCTATTCCTTTTCATCTTGCGCAGAAATTGCAAACTGTGCCCAACAGGAGGTTAAAGGCACTGACTCTCCAAGTGGGGAGAGTGTTCGTAAAGGGTCTGGAATGGTGAACCCGAGTAAAAGGGGACGAAAACTGAGATGCATTTGAAAACGTTTGTCGGTCACACGGTGCACCATACTGTGGGTTTCCCATGCATGTTTTAGCTGAAGGAAGAATCCCTTAAATCTGGAGAGGTGGGAACCATGGAATGGGTACCATGCAGTATGACTTCAAAGGGTCTGCATTTGCTCATCGAACCTCACCAATGCTATCAGCCCGAAGTGCCCAACCTTATGTCTCACTCAGCTCTGGGTGTAGATGTGGTAAATCCAGGTTGCATCACAAGCCCTGAATGAATTATTTAAGAATTGCTCTCTATTTCACTGTCCTTGGGTTTTGTTTGTGTAATTCATTTTGATAATGGGATTTATCGCATTTTCACTGCTGTGTTCATGCCGCTGTACTCACGCTTGATTCTCTTACGGACACATATAAATCCATGAGTTTGAAGATTCTTACTAGTCAGGTGTATTCGTAGGTGTTGAATATGGCGTGTTGAGTCCATTTCGTTGACCAGGGAGTAGGTTTTTTCTATTACATATTTGGCTTATCGAACGGTATCTGTGCTAATTTCAATCTCTGGTTTTATGCAGCTCCCCAACTCTCCTTTTTCCTTAAGCAAACATAAGTTGGTCTTCTAAATTTGAGACCCCATTCTGTTTTGTAATTCAGGTACTTTGTAGCCACGTTTACATTCCATGTATTAGTAATATCGTATGTCTTTTTCTTTTTGAATTATGTGACTTTGAATGATCATACGTAACTACTCTGGGGTTGTTACAACTGGCCATATTTCACTGATTTTCAGGCTGAGTAATATTCCACTCTACATAAGTGCCACACCTCTATCCATTTTTTCCCTCCAGAGACATATAAATTATATCCTAGTCGAGGATCTTTGAAACAGAGAGGCGGTAAACATTGGGGTGCCTGTGTCCTCTCCATTTTTGTCTTTCCCAAGATATACGTCCATGAGTGCAAGTGCCCTGTGCTCTGTAGCTCATTTTTTAGATGCTTTAGTAAACACAATACACTTCTCAAGAGTGACCATTGGCAATATACATTTCCACTATAAGCCTCACAGGGCTCCCTTTTCTCCTTGCCCTGTCCTGCATTTCTGGTGTTTACACTTTATGAGGAAGGCTCTTCTGACTGATGCGAAGTGATATGTTTTGTAGTACTGATTTCCAGTGCCCACCTGTTTGGTTGGCTAAAAAAGTGTATGCCGTTTTCTTGAATATATACAGAAAAAGACGCATACACCCTTTTTGGCCAACTGCAATGTTGGCAATGTTCAGCCCCTTTTCTTGTGCTTAATGGCGAGTCCTTTCTACCTCTTCCAATCCCTTTCCTGCCATTCTCCGTTGCTTACAAGTCCTTTTCTCTGACTTTCCTCAAGACATTTTTCAGTGAGAGATATTTTCAACTCTGCAGTTTCGTGAATTTTAGCGGCCCTGAGTTCCATTTTTCAACTTGTGTTTATGGGAACTGGCCACAAAGCAGCGGGATTTCCTCAAGCCCTATTCTGTTTCCATGGGCAACCCTAGCTTTTAGTCAATTCGTCTTCCTGATTGGAAATTAGAGTGACATGTGCCTGTCCGAACACCTAGGACTTGTCTCTCATTGTTCCTCCTCCTTCTGCTTCATTCTCTGGACAAATTCCAAACTGTATGCAACAGGATGTTGACAGTGCTGACATCTCCAAGTGGGAAGACTGTTCGTAAAGACGCTGGAGGGGTGAACCCGAGCACCAGGAGATGAGGAGATGAGATGCCTTTTCCAAACTCTTCCCGATCAGACGGTATACCATCTTCTGGGTGTGACAGGCATATTTTAGCTGTAGGAAGTGTCCCATTCATGTGAGGAGAACACCAGGGCTTTTTCAAAATCACTGTCTCTCCACAACCCAAACTGGGGAATTTTTTAAGCTACGGCTACACATATGTTCATTAAGGGCCTTGGGAAGTAGGCAGAGTCCAAACTTTAGATGATTGAAGTCTTCAGGGTCAGAAGCACTCACCACCGGCTTCCCTTAGGTTCCATTTTAACTGTCATTAATAGATGATGTCAATAAAAATATCTATTCTTTTTTCAGATTATTTCCCCTTATAGGTTATTGCAAAATATTGAGTGTAGTTCCCTGTGCTGTACAGTAGTTCCTTGTTGATGATCGATTTTATACATAGCAGTGTGTATGTGTTAATCCCAAACTGTTAATTTATCCCTCCTCCCACCTTTCCCCTTTGGTAATAATAAATTATAAGATTTTATACTTCTCAGAAATGGGGGAGCTGAAAGAGAGGTATCATTTTCAATGGAAAAGCATTTAAAACAAGATTGAAGCTTTAACCAAGATTATTAGATGTACATCCTTGGAAAGAAATCACTTCGTTTCTCTAGTATTGACCTGACAAATAAGACAAACCTTTCACTGAACTTGCTTATAATAAAGTGATGGAAATATCAAATGGAAGTGTTAGAAACATCTTATTTTACCCGAGCCTTATACACTGTTCTATGTTAATTACAGTTTGGCTCACACATCTGTTCATTGAAGTTACAATGTTCTCAATTTCTGTTACTGATCCTCCAGAGTGGACCCCAACAAGTGTCCCCCTGCCCAGTGTCATTGGAGCCAACAGATCGAGACTGAGTTTGGTTCAGAAGCAAAGGAAACTTTATATTTTGATCAGAGAATGCAGAGGTGAGAGCATGTGCTACCCCGTGGGCTGTGGGCTGGGCTGCTGTGTAGAGATCCTGTCAGAGTCAGTGGGAGGGAGGGGGCGGAGCTCTCGAGGGCCCGGTTGGCTGCAGCTCAGGCTCTATATCGCGGAGTCTGCACTGTGCTCCAGGAGCTGAAGTGTCGACCCAGCCATTCTGCACTAGGAAATCTGGTCTGAAGTGCCGGCTGTTGAACCTCTGTATGCGGGACCCTAGGAGCACGTGAAATTAGACAAAGCACAAAGGATAAAAAAGGTTAGACTTTATTTTATTGCCCAGATTCTATTTTTATCTCCCAGGGATTTTTAAGGGGCTTTGCCTGGGACAAACCCCTCTTCTGCATTTTGTCCCCTTCCTCATTCTTAGAGTGCTGAGGGTGCAGACCCTTCATCTGTAACTGCTGAGTGCTGAGTTAGGAGCCCTCATACCTGTGGGAGAGGGTCTGAACTTCTCCCCAGCAGCCTCCAGGTGACGTTGTTTGTCCGCAGGCCTCCTGCCTCCCTGCTCCTCCGCCTGAGCACAAGTATTGGTAGTGTTATAGATTCTAATGACCTTTAAGGGTCCAGGAAGGAAATGTGCAGTGACGCTGTGAGGTCCAGTTTCACCCCGCCCCACATTTGTTCGGCCACCTTAGGCTGACCGTTTCTGCCAGCCTAGATGCTCTGACCAGTAGTCTGTGCTTTCTTCAGTTAGGCCCCTGAATTAACGTAAAAACAGCACCAGGTGTCAGCACCCTGACTGCTCAACTCCCAGACAGTCCAGGGTCAGTGGTGATGAAGGACCATGATGGCCACTGAGTCAACAGCCTTTTGAAGTAAACAGGAGTCCAGCCGGTCTTATTGGCCACCATCATCACAGTGTCTGTAGGCTTTTCTATGGTGACAGCGTGATATACTGTTCCCCTGCCAAGATTATTACCTCCCCTCTGGGTGCAGTAAGTCCTGCAAGCAGTAGTCTACTCTTTTGGGACACACTCTTGTTGTTTTATGAGAGAAACTCCAGGTCAAGTGATGGTCACACGAGTCGTCATGGTGCCCCTTTGCCCCAGTTATCTCTCTGGAGGTTGGAGTTGGAGGACCTCCTCACTCAAGGTCAGTGTGCCCACGGAGCAAACCCTGCAACTTCAGGGCATGGTTGGGGGTTAGGATCACCACGTGGGGTCCTTTTCCCTTAGGAGGGAGGTGGCCTTTTGGGCTGCTGATTTCCAGGTTTTCAGATACTGCCAGTATCTTGGCCAGATGTGGCGGTGGGCCAAGCCCCTTGGTGACCGTAGTTTATCCTACCTGGATGGCATTCTTGCATTGTTCCATTTCAAGTGGTCCCAGGTTTTGCACTAATACTCCAATGGCCATTCAAATTTCACTAGGAATGTAAAGGTCAAAGGGTTTAGCTAAATTAGGGAGTTCCAGGGCAAGGGTCTGAATTGACTGCTCTTTCCATTCTTGAAAGGCCACTTCTGGATTCTATTCAAAAGGATCATCATCTTTTTCTTTCAGTGTTTCATATAGAGGCCCAGCTAGTAGACTGTAGTTAGGGATCCAGAAGCAGCAAACCCTGGCCTCCCCAGGAACCCCTAAGCTGTCTTCTAGTTTTAGAAATGGGTAAGGCTGTAAATTGTTTCTTCCCTTTCCTGGGATGGGCTTCTCCGACCTTCTGTGAGAATGCAGCCCACGCAGGTCACCATAGTCTGTGATATTTGAGCTTTTTCTTGGACAACTTGTATCCTTTATTGGCTTGGTAGTTCAGAGGTCTCCTTAGTAGGGCTGGCGATCAGAATGTCGTCTGCATATTGAAGGAGTGTTTCCTTTTCCAGAGGTAGAACTTTTAGGTCTTTAGCTGAGCTTTCCCCAAAGATGGTGTGGGAATTTTTGAACCCTTGGGGCAAGACGGCCCGGAAGTATTGTTTTAGTTGTATGTTGAGTCCTGCCACTCACAAGCCAAAATTTCTTGTGACTCTGGGACTAATAGAATACAAAAGAAGGCTTCATTGAAGACTAATACAGAATACCATGTACTGGTGGTTAGTAGAATGACCAGCAGGGTGTAGGGTTTAGGAACTACTGGAGGTATATCCTCGGTGGCTTCACTGACTGTCCTGACATCTTTTACCAGGACTCCAGCAGCCCATGGGGCTCTCGAGGTCAGGCCAATCCCAGGATATGGAGCTCACCTGGGCAGGTACCCCACCCCCACCCCAGCCCACGGGGCTCTCGTGGTCAGGCCCCTCCCAGGATACAGAGCAACCCTTTCAGGTACCGTGGCAGGGCTGGGCACACAGGAGCCATGCACATCGCCCTCATTGCAGAGCACTCCCAGCTCACCTGTCACTCAGATCTGACACAGAGCACCTCAGAGCAGGACTTGAACTAACAAACAGCAGCTCCGACAGGTCTGTGACCCTGGGCATCACTCTGTGTGGCCTCCCTCCACCTGGTCTTCCAGAGACTTCCACTGCACCCGGGGCACCAGGCCTCTGTCTCCACCCACCACCCACCCCTCCTCTCCCTGACTCCTGGGTTCCTCTCATTAGGAGAGGGTTTTCTTGAAGTTGTCTCCCACTCATGGGCCAGATAATATAATTAGAAAACAAGCCAGAGCTGCAGCCCCTTGTCTATCCTGACTCTCAGGGGCCCACACCTGTTCCTTGGACCTGGCCGATTCAGCAAGTTCCAGTTTCTGCAACTGTGAGCCCCTGAGGGGTGATTATTGGCTGGCCTGGGAAACCCGACCGTGCCGGCCAGACCTCCCCAGGTGTGCCTGGGTTGAGATCAATATAAACACCGCTCCAGGCAGCAAGAGCACCTGCAGCTGTGCCTGACGCCATTTTCTGCCCTGTCAGCAGTCTCGGGGCTGGACTGGTGGGAGGGAGTGAGAGGCCACGGCTTTGTGGGTTGCCCAGTGTGAGTGGGGCTCTGCTGGACTTTCTGCAGCAGTTGCCAAGATGCCACCTGCTAAAGAAGAGGATGTGCCACCCATACCTGCCGCTGGAATTTCTCCCTGGGCAGAGGTGAGTAAGGAAGAAAGCAGTGGGGGCCGGGACAGGAGGGGTATCTCAGGCAGGGAAATGGAAAGCTTCCAGAAGAGCACCCAGGGCCAGGACCATCCTGTCTGGCCTGCAGGCACCAAGTCGGCTGGCATGCTGTCGCTCATGTGGCTCCATGGCCCTTCCTCTAGGCTTTCAAGTCCTTGTACATATTCAGGTGTTTTACCTGGGAAGGGTGGGAACATTTCAGCAGCAGCTGGCCTGGGGCTCGGCCCACGTTTACTCACAGATGCCTCGGTACGGGCCCCCAGCTTTGCAATGAGGACGCTTGTTGCGTGGGGCATGCTGGCTGAATGGGAGATGATTCCCCACCACTGACCAACTTCAGAATTGTTTACAACTGGAGCAAGGGCCCTGATACGGTTTTCCTCTGTGTAACTGGTGGGTTCTGTTTTTTTTTCTTTTTTTCGTTTTTGGTTCAAGGTAGATTTTATTCCTCTTTTTTGTATTTACAGATATAAGCATGGAAATAATTTATTCATATAAATACATGTATGTGAAGGGAAGAATATTTTTTCTGTTTTACTTTTTGTAATTTTGAATTTTATTTTATGTTTTTATACAGCAGGTTCTTTTTGGTTACCTATTTTATACATAGAAATGTATACATGCCAATCCCAATCTCTCAACTCCTCCCACCACCACCCCCCTAACAGCTTTCCCCCCTTGGTGTCCATACGTTTGTTGTCTACATCTGTTGCTCTATTTCTGCCTTGCAAAACGCTTCATCTGTACAACTTTTCTAGGTTCCACATATATGCATTTATATACAGGATTTGTTTTTCTCTTTCTGACTTACTTCACTCTGTATGACAGTCTCTAGATCCATCAACGTCTCTACAAATGACCCAATTTCATTCCTTTTTATGGCTTAGTAATATTCCATTTTATATATGTACCTCATCTTTATGCATTCGTCTGTCTGTGGGCATTTAGGTTGCTTCCATTACCTGGATATTGTAAATAGTGATGCAATGAACATTGCGGTGAATGTCTCTTTTCGTTTTATGGTTTTGTCTGGGTATATGCCCAGTAGTGGGATTGCTGTATTATATGGTAATTCTATTCTTAGTTTTATAAGAAACTCCATAATGTTCTCCACAGTGACTGTATCAATTTACATTCCCAACAATAGTGGAAGAGGTTTCCTTATCTCCGCACCCTTTCCAGCATTTGTTGTTTGTAGATTTTCTGATGATGCCCATTCTAACAGGTGTGAGGTGATACACCATGGATTAGTCTATTTCGTTGAGCAAAGAGTAGGTCTTGTCTATTACATATTTGGCTTATGGAACGGTATGTGTGCTCATTTCAATCTCTGGTTTTATACAGCACCCCAACTCAACTTTCCCGTTAAGCAAGCATAAGTTTTTATCTAAATGTGAGACTCTGCTCGGTTTTGTAATTCAGTTTATGTGTAGCCAAGTTTACACTCCCTCTATTTGTGATATCTTATGATAATTATGTTTCTCTGTGTGACATATTTCTCTTAGAATCATCATACTTAAATCCACTCAATTTGCTGCTACAGGCCTGATGACATTGATTTCATTGCTGAGTGATATTCCGTTGTACGTAAGTAGGACAACTCCTTTATCCATTTTTTTCTTTCTGGGATATTTAATTTGTACTGGACTCAAGGTTCTTGTAAACACAGCAGCCCTGGATATTGTGTTGGCTGTGTCTTGTTGATTTTAATTTTCCTAAGCTATAGGGCCAAAAGTGGAAGTGCCCTAGGCTCTGTAGCTTTGTTTTTTAGATGTTTCAGCATACACTATAAACATCACCAGAGTGTCTGTTGGCAATTTACAATCCGTCCATCAGCATAACAAGGCTCCCTGTTCTCCATGGCCTGTCCTGTGTTTCTGGGTTTTACACTTTTTTCAGATGGCTCTTTTGACGAATGGGAAATGAGAGTTCATTGTAGTGCGGATTTCCATTGCTCGAATTCTTGGTTGGCCACAAAGGGCATATGCGTTTTTTCCTGAATATATTCAGGAAAAAATGTATACGCACTTTTTGTCCAAGTGCATCACTGTCAAAGATCTGCCGCTTTTCACATGCTTTAAATGCAATTCCAATCTACCTCCTGAAATATGATTCCTGCAATTCTGCCTCGTTTTCAAGTCCTCTGTGCAGACTTACTTCAATATATTTTTGCCAATAGCTGTCATTTATAACTCTGCAGGTTTGTGAATTACAGTGCCTGTGATTTCCTTTCTTAACTCGTTTCCTTGAAAGCTGGCCACAGAACCGCAGGTTTGCTTCAGGCCGTAATCAGGGTCCCGCACGGCACTCTGAGCCTTTGGTTAATTCCTCTTCCTGGTGGGAAATTAGAGTTAAATGTGCCCCTCCAGACACCTGCCTCACTCCCAGCCCCTTGGTGATGTGTGTCCTCTGGTTTGAGGCCACATGTGCTGGGTTCCTCACCTTTCGCAGATGTGGCCCCACTGGTGTGCGGACACTCCTGCCTGGTTCCCATCCCCTTGGTGATGTGAGCCCTCCAGTGAGAGTCTGATCCTGGTTGGGCTCCTCACACTTCTGTGAGGTGGGCCCTCTTCTCTGAGGTCACTCCTGCCTGGCTGACACACCCCGCCTTGGCGACGTCGGCCCTCTGGTGGCAGTTGGAGCCCGCTGGGAGCCTCCTCCCCTCAGTGATGAGACCCTCTGGCATCAGGCCCTAACTGCTGGTTACCCACATTTTCTGATACGTGCTAAGTGGTGTGAGGGCACTCCTGCCAGGTTCCCATCCCCATGTGCCTTCTGCTCTATGGTCCCAACACCTGTGTTGTTCACAGTTTCAGGATGTTGGCTCTCTGGTGTTAGTTCACTCAGGCCTAGATCCCATAGACTCTGTGCTCTGAGCCGCCTGCTGGGAGGTTCCTACTGCTGGATTCCTTACCATTTTTATTCTTTGGGTCCTGTGTTTTCATGCTCCTCCTTCCTGACTCACTCCCAGCCCCTTTGTGATGTGGGTCCTCTGGTTTGAGGCCACATGTGCCGGTTTCCTCACCTTTATTGATGTGGCCCCACTGGTGTGAGGACACTCCTGCCTGGTTCCCATCCCCTTGGTGATGGGGGCCCTCTGGTGAGAGTCTGATCCTGGCTGGATTCCTCACCCTTCTGGGAGGTGGGCCCTCTGCTGTGAGGTCACTCCTGCCTGGCTGGCACACATCACCTTGGCGATGTGGGTCCTCAGTTGGGAGTTGGTGCCTGCTGGGAGTCTCCTCCCCTCGGTAATGAGGGCCCTCTGGCGTCAGGCCCTAACTCATGGGCTCCCAAAATTTTCTGATATGTGCCCTGTCGTGCGAGTACACTCCTGCCACGTTCCCATCCCCATGGGGATGTGGGCCTTCTGCTCTGAGGTCCCACCAGCTGGGTTGCTCACAGTGTCATGATGTGAGCCCTCTGCTGTGAGTTCACTGTGGCCTGGATCACATAGGCTCCGTACTCTGGGCCACCTGCTGGGGGGTTCCAACTGCTGGATTCCTCACATTTTTTATTCTGTGGGCCCTGTGTTGTTAGGCTACTCCTGCCTGCCTCACTCGGAGCACCTTGGAAATGTGGGTCCTCTGGTTTAGGCCACATGTGCTGGGTTCGTCACCTTTCTATAATGTGGCCACACTGGTGTGAGGACACTCCTGCCTTGTTCCGGTCCCCTTGGTGATGTGGGCTCTCTGGTGAGAGTCTTATCCTGGCTGGTTTCCTCACCCTTCTGTGAGGTAGGCCCTCTGCTGTGAGGTCACTCCTGCCTGACTGGCACACGTCACCTTGGCGACGTGGGCCCTCAGTTGGGAGTTGGTGCCTGCTGGGAGTCTCCTCCCCTCGGTAATGAGGGCCCTCTGGCGTCAGGCTCTAACTCCTGGGCTCCCAAAATTTTCTGATGTGCGCCCTGTGGTGTGAGTACACTCCTGCCAGGTTTCCAACCCCATGGGAATATGGGCCTTCTGCTCTGAGGTCCCAACGGTGGGTGGCTCAGTTTCATGATGAGGGCCCTCTGGTGTGAGTTCACTCCGGCCTGGATCCCATAGCCTCGCTGCTCCTGGCCGCCTGCGGGGAGGTTCCAACTGCGGGATTCCTCACCTTTTCTCTTCTATGGGCCCTCTGTTTGGAGACTCCTCCTGCCTGACTCACTCCCAGCCCCTTGGTGATGTGTGTCCTCTGGTTTGAGGCCACGTGTGCTGGGTCCCTCACCTTTCGATGATGTGGCCCCGCTGGTGTGAGGACACTCCTGCCTGGTTTCTATCCCCTTGGTGATGTGGGCCCTCTGGTGAGAGTCTGATCCTGGCTGGGTTCCTCACCCTTCTGTGAGGTGGGCCCTCTGCTGTGAGGTCACTACTGACTGGCTGGCACACCCCGCCTTGGCGACATCGGCCCTCTTGTGGCAGTTGGAGCCTGCTGGGAGCCACCTCCCCTCGGTGATGAGGGCTCTCTAGCGTCAGGCCGTAACTGCTGGGTACCCACTTTTTCTGATACGTGCTAAGTGGTGCGAGGACACTCTTGCCATGTTCCCAACCCCATGGGGATGTGGGCCTTCTGCTGTGAGGTCCCAATGGCTGGGTTGCTCACAGTTTCATGATATGGGCCCTCTGCTGTGAGTTCACTGCAGCCTGGATCGCATAGACTCGGTGCTCTGGGCCGCCTGCTGGGAGGTTCCCACTGCAGGATTCCTCAGCTTTTTTATTCTATGGGCCCTGTGTTGTGAGGCTACTCCTGCATGCCTCACTCCGAGCCCCTTGGAGATGTGGGTCTTCTGGTTTAGGCCACATGTGCTGGGTTCCTCACCTTTCTATGATGTGGTCACCCTGGTGTGAAGACAGTCCTGCCTGGTTCTGATCCTCTTGGTGATGTGGGCCCTCTGGTGAGAGTCTAATCCTCTTTGGGTTCCTCACACTTTTTTGAGGTTGGCCCTCTGCTCTGAGGTCACTCCTGCCTGGCTGGCACACCCCGCATTGGCGACGTTGGCCCTCTTGTAGCAGTTGGAGCCTGCTGGTAGCCTCCTCTCCTCGGTGATGAGGGCCCTCTGGCATCAGGCCCTAACTGCTGGGCTCCCCACATTTTCTGATGTGTGCCCACTGGTGCGATGACACTCCTGCTTGGTTCGCTTCCCCATGGGGATGTGGGCCTTGTGCTCTGAGGTCACAATGGCTAGGTTGCTCACAGTTTCATGATGAGGGCCCTCTGTTGTGAGTTCATCATTGCCTGGATCCCATAGCCTCGGTGCTCTGGGCCGCCTGCTGGGATGTTCCAACTGCTGGATTCCTCACCTTTTTTATACAATGGGCCACGTGTTTTGAGGTTCATCCTGCCTGCCTCGCTCCGAGACCCATGGAGATGTGGGTCCTCTGGTTTGAGGCCACATGTGCTGGGTACCTCAACTTGCGATGATGTGGCCCCACGGGTGTGAAGACACTCCTGCCTGGTTCCCAGCCCCTTGCTGATGTGGGCCCTCTGGTGAGAGTCTGATAATGGCTGGGTCCCTTACCCTTCTGTGAGGTGGGCCCTCTGATGTGAGGTCACTCCTGCCTGGCTGGCTCACGTCACCTTGGCGATGTGGGCCCTCTGTTGGCCACTGAAGCATGCTGGGAGCCCCCTACCCTCTTTAAGGAGGGCCTTGGAAAAAACGCATATGCACTTTTTGAACAAGTGCATCATTGTCGAGGTTCTGCCTCTTCTCCTATGCTTTCAGTGCATTTCCCGTCTACCTCCTGAAATCGTTTTCCTGGAATTCTGCCCCGCTTTCAAGTCCTCTTCGCAGCCTTCCTTCAATATATTTTTGGACGATAGCTGTCATTTATAACTCTGCAGGTTTGTGAATTACAGTGCCCCTGAGCTCCTTTGTTCAACTCGCTATCTTGTGAGCTGCCTGCACACCCGCAGTATTGCTTCAGGCCCTAATCTGGTTCCGGCACGGCATTCTGAGCCTTTGGTTAATTCCACTTCCTGGTGAGAAATGAGCATTAAATTGCCCGTGCAGACACCTACAGCTAGTCTCTCATTGGTTCTCCCTATTCCTGTTCATCTTGCGCAGAAATTGCAAACTGTGCCAAACAGGAGGTTAAAGGCACTGACTCTCCAAGTGGGGAGAGTGTTAGTTAAGCATCTGGAATGGTGAACCCGAGTATAAAGGGACGAAAACTGAGATGCATTTGAAAACGTTTCCCAATCACATGGTGGACCATACTCTGGGTTTCCCATACATGATGTAGCGGAAGGAAGAATCCCTTAAACCTGGAGAGTTGGGACCCTTGGAATGGGTACCATGCAGTATGACTTCAAAGGGTCTGCAATTGCTCACCGAACCTCAACAATACTATCAGGGCGAAGTGTCCGGCCTTATGTCTCCCCAGCACTGGGTGTACATGTGGTAAATCCAG
This sequence comes from Delphinapterus leucas, assembly GCF_059928025.1. Classification (NCBI taxonomy): domain Eukaryota; kingdom Metazoa; phylum Chordata; class Mammalia; order Artiodactyla; family Monodontidae; genus Delphinapterus; species Delphinapterus leucas. Next base: position 19,504,734 of record NW_028322235.1, on the reverse strand, counting down.
GTTGCATCAGAAGCCCTGAGTGAATTATTTAAGAATTGCTCTCTATTTCACTGTCATTGTGTTTTGTTTTTGAAATTTATTTTGATAATGTGATTTATCGGATTTTCACTGTTGCCTTTAGGCCACTGAACACACGCTGGATTCTCTTATGGACACATATAAATCCATGGGTTTTAAGATTCTTGCTAGGCAGGTATATTCCTAGGCGTTGAATATGGGGTGTTGAGCCCATTTCGTTGAGCAAGCAGTAGGTCTTGTCTATTACATATTTGGCTTATGGAACGGTATCAGTGCGAATTTCAATCTCTGTTTTTATGCAGCACCCGAACTCACCTTTCCCAAAAAGCAAGCATAAGTTGGTTTTCTAAATTTGAGACACTGTTCTGTTTTGTAATTCATTTCATGTGTAGCCAAGTTTACATTCCGTGTATTAGTGATATCTTATGATGTTTCTTTTTCTGTGTGACCTATTGCACGTAGAATCATCGTACCTGAATCCACTCATTATGCCGCGACAGGCCTGATGACATAGATTTCATTGCTGAGTGATATTCCATTGTACGTAAGAACCACAACTTCTTTATCCATTTTTCGCCCTCTGGGATATTTAACTTGTACCGTACAAGAGGTTCTCGTAAACAGAGCCGTTCCAAACTTTGGGGTGCCTGTGTGGTTTTGATTTTAATTTCCCTAAGCTATAGGACCATAAGTGGAAGTGCCATAGGCTGTGTTGCTTTGTTTCTTATGTGTTTCAGGAAATACCATACACTTCTCCAGAGTGGCTGTTGGCAATTCACATGCCGACCATCAGGATAACAATGCTCCCTCTTCTCCATGGCCTGTCCTGCCTTTCTGGATTTTACACTTTTTTCAGATGGCCCTTTTGACCGGGGGGCAGAGAGACTTCATTTTAGTGCAGATTTCTTTACACGCTTGCTTGGTTGGCCAAAAAGGGCATATGCGTTTTTTCCTGATTATATTCAGGAAAAAACGCATACGCCCTTTTTGGCCAAGTGCATCATTGTCGCTGTTCTCCGTCTTTTCCTAGTCTTTAAGTGCAATTCCAGTCTACCCCCTGAAATCGTTTTCCTGAATTTCTGCCCAAATTCTAAGTCCTCTTCGCAGACATACTTCAATATATTTTTGGACGATAGCTGTCATTTATAACTCTGCAGGTTTGTGAGTTACAGTGCCCCTGATCTCCTTTCTTCATCTCGCTAACTTGTGAGCTGGCCGCAAACCCGCAGGATTGCTTCAGGCCCTTATCTGGTTCCAGCAGGGCATGCTGAGCCTTTGGTTAATTCCTCTTCCTGGTGGGAAATGAGCGTTAAATTTGCCCGTACAGACACCTACAGCTAGTCTCTCATTGGTTCTCCCTATTCCTGTTCATCTTGCGCAGAAATTGCAAACTGTGCCCAACAGGAGGTTAAAGGCACTGACTCTCCAAGTGGGGAGAGTGTGAGTAAAGGGTCTGGAATGGTGAACCTGTGTAAAAGGGGAGGAAAACTGAGATGCATTTGAAAACGTTTGCCGGTCACACGGTCCACCATACTGTGGGTTTCCCATGCATGTTTTGACCTGAAGGAAGAATCCCTTATAACTGGAGATTTGGGACCCATGGAATGGGTACCATGCAGTATGTCTTCAAAGGGTCTGCATTTGCTCATCGAACCTCACCAGTGCTATCAGCCCGAAGTGCCCAACCTTATGTCACACTCAGCTCTGGGTGTAGATGTGGTAAATCCAGGTTGCATCACAAGCCTGAATGAATTATTTAAGAATTGCTCTCTATTTCACTGTCCTTGTGTTTGGTTTTTGTAATTCATTTTGATAATGGGATTTATCGGATTTTCTCTGCTGCATTCATGTTGCTGTACACACGCTTCATTCCCTAACGGAGACATATAAATCCATGGGTTTGAAGATTCTTACCAGTCAGGTGTATTCCTAGGCGTTGAATATGGGGTATTTAGTCCATTTCATTGCGCAAAGGGTAGGCCTTGACTATTACATATTTGGCTTATGTGAAGGTATCTGTGCTAATTTCTATCTCTGGTTTTATGCAGCACCCCAACTCACCTTTCCCCTTAAGCAAGCATAAGTTTGTTTTCTAAATTTGAGACCCTGTTCTGTTTTGTAATTCAGTTCATGTGTAGCCAAGTTTACATTCCGTGTAGTAGTGATATCTTATGATGTTTCATTTTCTGTGTGACTTATTTCACTTAGAATCATCGTACCTGAATCCACTCATTATGCCGCGACGGGCCTGATGACATAGATTTCATTGCTGAGTGATATTCCATTGTACGTACGTACCACAACTTCTTTATCCATTTTTCACATTCTGGGATATTTAACTTGTACCGTAGACGAGGTTCTTGTAAACAGAGCCGTCCGACACTTTGGGGTGGCTGTGTGTTTTTGATTTTAATTTCCCTAAGCTATAGGACCATAAGTGGAAGTGCCGTAGGCTCCGTAGCTTTGTTTTTTCGGTGTTCCGGGAAACACCATACACTTCTCCAGGGTGGCTGTTGGTAATTTACATCCCGCCCATCAGCATAACAAGGCTCCCTGTTCTCCATGGCCTGTGCTGCCTTTCTGGATTTTACACTTTTTTCAGATGGACCTTTTGACCGGGGGGCAGTGAGACTTCATTGTAGTGCAGATTTCTTTAACATGCTTGCTTGGTTGGCCAAAAAGGGCGTATGCGTTTTTTCCTGAATATATTCAGGAAAAAACGCATACGCCCTTTTTGGCCAAGAGCATCATTGTCGACGTTCTGCCTCTTTTCCTATGCTTTAAATGCAATTCCCGTCTACCCCCTGAAATCGTTTCCCTGCAATTCTGCCCCACTTACAAGTCGTCTTCGCAGCCTTCCTTCAATATATTTTTGGACGATAGCTGTCATTTATAACTCTGCAAGTTTGTGAGTTACAGTGCCCCTGAGCTCATTTCTTCAACTCGCTATCTTGTGAGCTGGCCGCAAACCCACAGGATTGCCTCAGGCCCTAATCTGGTTCCGGCATGGCATGCTGAGCCTTTGGTTAATTCCTCTTCCTGGTCGGAAATGAGCGTTAAATTTGCCCGTGCAGACACCTAGAGCTAGTCTCTCATTCGTTCTCCCTATTCCTTTTCATCTTGCGCAGAAATTGCAAACTGTGCCCAACAGGAGGTTAAAGGCACTGACTCTCCAAGTGGGGAGAGTGTTCGTAAAGGGTCTGGAATGGTGAACCCGAGTAAAAGGGGACGAAAACTGAGATGCATTTGAAAACGTTTGCCAGTCACACGGTGCACCATACTGTGGGTTTCCCATGCATGTTTTAGCTGAAGGAAGAATCCCTTAAACTTGGAGAGTTGGGACCCATGGAATGGGTACCATGCTGTATGACTTCAAAGGGTCTGCATTTGCTCATCGAACCTCACCAATGCTATCAGCCCGAAGTGCCCAACCTTATGTCTCACTCAGCTCTGGGTGTACATGTGGTAAGTCCAGGTTGCATCACAAGCCCTGAATGAATTATTTAAGAATTGCTCTCTATTTCACTGTCCTTGGGTTTTGTTTGTGTAATTCATTTTGATAATGGGATTTATCGGATTTTCTCTGCTGCATTCATGCCGCTGTACACACGCTTCATTCTCTTACGGAGACATATAAATCCATGGGTTTGAAGATTCTTACTAGTCAGGTGTATTCCTAGGCGTTGAATATGGGGTGTTTAGTCCATTTCGTTGAGCAAGGGGTAGGTCTTGACTATTACATATTTGGCTTATGGAAAGGTATCTGTGCTAATTTCTATCTCTGGTTTTATGCAGCACCCCAACTCACCTTTCCCCTTAAGCAAGCATAAGTTGGTTTTCTAAATTTGAGACCCTGTTCTGTTTTGTAATTCAGTTCATGTGTTGCCAAGTTTACATTCCGTGTATTAGTGATATCTTATGATGTTTCATTTTCTGTGTGACTTATTTCACTTAGAATCATCGTACCTGAATCCACTCATTATGCCGCGACGGGCCTGATGACATAGATTTCATTGCTGAGTGATATTCCATTGTACGTACGTACAACAACTTCTTTATCCATTTTTCACATTCTGGGATATTTAACTTGTACCGTAGACGAGGTTCTTGTAAACAGAGCCGTCCGACACTTTGGGGTGGCTGTGTGTTTTTGATTTTAATTTCCCTAAGCTATAGGACCATAAGTGGAAGTGCCGTAGGCTCCGTAGCTTTGTTTTTTCGGTGTTCCAGGAAACACCATACACTTCTCCAGGGTGGCTGTTGGCAATTTACATCCCGCCCATCAGCATAACAAGGCTCCCTGTTCTCCATGGCCTGTGCTGCCTTTCTGGATTTTACACTTTTTTCAGATGGCCCTTTTGACCGGGGGGCAGTGAGACTTCATTGTAGTGCAGATTTCTTTAACATGCTTGCTTGGTTGGCCAAAAAGGGCGTATGCGTTTTTTCCTGAATATATTCAGGAAATAACGCATACGCCCTTTTTGGCCAAGAGCATCATTGTTGACGTTCTGCCTCTTTTCCTATGCTTTAAATGCAATTCCCGTCTACCCCCTGAAATCGTTTTCCTGCGATTCTGCCCCACTTACAAGTCGTCTTCGCAGCCTCCCTTCAATATATTTTTGGACGATAGCTGTCATTTATAACTCTGCAGGTTTGTGAGTTACAGTGCCCCTGAGCTCATTTCTTCAACTCGCTATCTTGTGAGCTGGCCGCAAACCCACAGGATTGCCTCAGGCCCTAATCTGGTTCCGGCACGGCATGCTGAGCCTTTGGTTAATTCCTCTTCCTGGTGGGAAATGAGCGTTAAATTTGCCCGTGCAGACACCTAGAGTTAGTCTCTCATTCGTTCTCCCTATTCCTTTTCATCTTGCGCAGAAATTGCAAACTGTGCCCAACAGGAGGTTAAAGGCACTGACTCTCCAAGTGGGGAGAGTGTTCGTAAAGGGTCTGGAATGGTGAACCCGAGTAAAAGGGGACGAAAACTGAGATGCATTTGAAAACGTTTGCCAGTCACACGGTGCACCATACTGTGGGTTTCCCATGCATGTTTTAGCTGAAGGAAGAATCCCTTAAACTTGGAGAGTTGGGACCCATGGAATGGGTACCATGCTGTATGACTTCAAAGGGTCTGCATTTGCTCATCGAACCTCACCAATGCTATCAGCCCGAAGTGCCCAACCTTATGTCTCACTCAGCTCTGGGTGTAGATGTGGTAAATCCAGGTTGCATCACAAGCCCTGAATGAATTATTTAAGAATTGCTCTCTATTTCACTGTCCTTGGGTTTTGTTTGTGTAATTCATTTTGATAATGGGATTTATCGGATTTTCTCTGCTGCATTCATGCCGCTGTACACACACTTCATTCTCTTACGGAGACATATAAATCCATGGGTTTGAAGATTCTTACTAGTCAGGTGTATTCCTAGGCGTTGAATATGGGGTGTTTAGTCCATTTCGTTGAGCAAGGGGTAGGTCTTGACTATTACATATTTGGCTTATGGAAAGGTATCTGTGCTAATTTCTATCTCTGGTTTTATGCAGCACCCCAACTCACCTTTCCCCTTAAGCAAGCATAAGTTGGTTTTCTAAATTTGAGACCCTGTTCTGTTTTGTAATTCAGTTCATGTGTAGCCAAGTTTACATTCCGTGTATTAGTGATATCTTATGATGTTTCATTTTCTGTGTGACTTATTTCACTTAGAATCATCGTACCTGAATCCACTCATTATGCCGCGACGGGCCTGATGACATAGATTTCATTGCTGAGTGATATTCCATTGTACGTACGTACAACAACTTCTTTATCCATTTTTCACATTCTGGGATATTTAACTTGTACCGTAGACGAGGTTCTTGTAAACAGAGCCGTCCGACACTTTGGGGTGGCTGTGTGTTTTTGATTTTAATTTCCCTAAGCTATAGGACCATAAGTGGAAGTGCCGTAGGCTCCGTAGCTTTGTTTTTTCGGTGTTCCGGGAAACACCATACACTTCTCCAGGGTGGCTGTTGGCAATTTACATCCCGCCCATCAGCATAACAAGGCTCCCTGTTCTCCATGGCCTGTGCTGCCTTTCTGGATTTTACACTTTTTTCAGATGGCCCTTTTGACCGGGGGGCTGTGAGACTTCATTGTAGTGCAGATTTCTTTAACATGCTTGCTTGGTTGGCCAAAAAGGGCGTATGCGTTTTTTCCTGAATATATTCAGGACAATTCGCATACGCCCTTTTTGGCCCAGTGCATCATTGTCGACGTTCTGCCTCTTTTCCTATGCTTTAAATGCAATTCCAGTCTACCCCCTGAAATCGTTTTCCTGCAATTCTGCCCCGCTTTCAAGTCGTCTTCGCATCCTTCCTTCAATATATTTTTGGATGATAGCAGTCATTTATAACTCTGCAGGTTTGTGAATTACAGTGCCCCTGAGCTCCTTTCTTCAAATCGCTTTCTTGTGAGCTGGCCGCAAACCGGCAGGATTGTTTCAGGACCTAATCTATTTCCGGCACGGCATGCTGAGCGTTTGGTTAATTCCTCTTCCTGGTGGGAAATGAGCGTTAAATTTGCCCGTGCATACACCTACAACTAGTCTCTCATTGGTTCTCCCTATTCCTGTTCATCTTGCGCAGAAATTGCAAACTGTGCCAAATAGGAGGTTAAAGGCACTGACTCTCCAAGTGGGGAGAGTGTTCGTAAAGGGTCTGGAATTGTGCACCCGAGTAAAAGGGGACGAAAACTGAGATGCATTTGAAAATGTTTCCCGGTCACACGGTGCACCATACTGTGGGTTTCCTATGCATGTTTTAGCTGAAGGAAGAATCGCTTAAACCTGGAGAGTTGGGACCCATGGAAAGGGTACCATACAGTATGACTTCAAATGGTCTGCATTTGCTCATTGAACCTCACCAATGCTATCAGCCCGATGTCTCCAAACTTATGTCTCACGCAGCTCTGGGTGTAGATGAGGTAAATCCAGGTTGCATCACAAGCCCTGAATGAATTATTAAAGAATTGCTCTCTATTTCACTGTCATTTTTTTTGTTTTTGAAATTTATTTTGATAATGGGATTTAGCTGATTTTCACTGCTGCGTTTTTGTCACTGTACACACGCTTGATTCTCTTATCGAGACATATAAATCCATAGGTATTAAGACTCTTACTCATCCTGTATATTCCTAGGCACTGAATATGGGGTGTTGAGTCCATTTCGTTGACCAGGAAGTAGGTTTTTTCTATTACATATTCGGCTTATGGAACGGTATCTGTGCTAATTTCAATCTCTGGTTTTATGCAGCACCCCAACTCTCCTTGATCCTTAAGCAAGCATAAGTTGGTTTTCTAAATTTGAGACCCCGTTCTCTTTTGTAATTCAGTTCATTTGTAGCCACGTTTACATTCCATGTATTAGTAATATCGTATGTCTTTGTCTTTTTGAATTATGTGACTTCAAATGATCATACGTAACTCCTCTGGGGTTGTTACAACTGGCCATGTTTCATTGATTTTCAGGCTGAGTAATATTCCACTCTACATAAGTGCCACACCTCTGTCCATTTTTTCCCTCCAGAGACATATAAATTATAACCTAATCGAGGATATATTAAACAGAGAGGCGGTAAACATTGGGGTGCCTGTGTCCTCTCGATTTTTCTTTTTCCCAAGATATACGTCCATGAGTGCAAGTGCCCTGTGCTCTGTAGCTCATTTTTTAGATGCTTTAGTAATCACAATACACTTTTCCAGAGTGACCGTTGGCAATATACATTTCCACTATAAGCCTCACAGGGCTCCCTTTTCTCCTTGCCCTGTCCTGCATTTCTGGTGTTTACACTTTATGAGGAAGGCTCTTCTGACTGATGCGAAGTGATATGTTTTGTAGTATTGATTTCCAGTGCCCACCTGTTTGGTTGGCTAAAAAAGTGTATGCCCTTTTCTTGAATATATACAGAAAAAGATGCATACACCCTTTTTGGCCAACTGCAATGTTGGCAATGTTCAGCCCCTTTTCTTGTGCTTAATGGCGAGTCCTTTCTACCTCATCCAATCCCTTTCCTGCCATTCTCCGTTGCTTACAAGTCCTTTTCTCTGACTTTCCTCAAGACATTTTTCAGTGATAGATATTTTCAACTCTGCAGTTTCGTGAATTTTAGTGTCCCTGAGTTCCATTTTTCAACTTGTGTTTATGGGAACTGACCACAAAGCAGCGGGATTTCCTCAAGCCCTATTCTGTTTCCATGGGCAACCCTAGCCTTTGGTCAATTCGTCTTCCTGATTGGAAATTAGAGTGACATATGTCTGTCCGAAAACCTAGGACTTGTCTCTCATTGTTCCTCCTCCTTCTGCTTCATCCTTGGACAAATTCCAAACTGTGTGCAACAGGATGTTGACAGTGCTGACATCTCCAAGTGGGGAGACTGTTAGTAAAGACGCCGGAGTGGTGAACCCGAGCACCAGGAGATGAGGAGATGAGATGCCTTTTCCAAACTCTTCCCGATCAGACGATATACCATCCTCTGGGTGTGACAGGCATGTTTTAGCTGTAGGAAGTGTCCCGTTCATGTGAGGAGAACACCAGGGCTTTTTCAAAATCAGTGTCTCTCCGCTACCCAAACTGGGGAATTTTTTAAGCTACGGCTACACATAGGTTCATTAAGGGCCTTGGGAAGTAGGCAGAGTCCAAACTTTAGATGATTGAAGTCTTCAGGGTCAGAAGCACTGACCACCGGCTTCCCTTAGGTTCCATTTTAACTGTCATTGATAGATGATGTCAATAAAAATATCTATTCTTTTTCAGATTATTTCCCCTTATAGGTTATTGCAAAATATTGAGTGTAGTTCCCTGTGCTATAGAGTAGTTCCTTGTTGACGATCTATTTTATACATAGCAGTGTGTATGTGTTAATCCCAAACTGTTAATTTATCCCTCCTCCCACCTTTCCACTTTGGTAATAATAAATTATAAGATTTTATACTTCTCAGAAATGGGGGAGCTGAATGAGAGGTATCATTTTCAATGGAAAAGCATTTAAAACAAGATTGAAGCTTTAACCAAGATTATTAGATGTACATCCTTGGAAAGAAATCACTTCGCTTCTCTAATATTGACCTGACAAATAAGACAAACCTTTTCACTGAACTTGCTTATAATAAAGTGATGGAAATATCAAATGGAAGTGTTAGAAACATCTTATTTTACCCGAGCCTTATACACTGTTCTATGTTAATTATAGTTTGGCTCACACATCTGTTCATTGAAGTTACAACGTTCTCAATTTCTGTTACTGATCCTCCAGAGTGGACCCCAACAAGTGTCCCCACGCCCAGTGTCATTGGAGCCAAAAGATCGAGACTGAGTTTGGTTCAGAAGCAAAGGAAACTTTATATTTTGATCAGAGAATGGAGAGGTGAGAGCATGTGCTACCCCGTGGGCTGTGGGCTGGGCTGCTGTGTAGAGATCCTGTCAGATTCAGTGGGAGGGAGGGGGCAGAGCTCTCGAGGGCCCTGTTGGCTGCAGCTCAGGCTCTATATCGCGGAGTCTGCACTGGGCCCCAGGACCTGATGTGTCGACCCAGCCATTCTGTACTAGGAAATCTGGTCTGAAGTGCCGGGTGTGGAACCTCTGTATGCGGGACCCTAGGAGCACATGAAATTAGACAAAGCACAAAGGATAAAAAAGGTTAGACTTTATTTTATTGCCCAGATTCTATTTTTATCTCCCAGGGATTTTTAATGGGCTTTGCCTGGGACAAACCCCTCTTCTGCCTTTTGTCCTCTTCCTCATTCTTGGAGTGCTGAGGGTGCAGACCCTTCTTCTGTAACTGCTGAGTGCTGAGTTAGGAGCCCTTATACCCGTGGGCGAGGGTCAGAACTTCTCCCCAGCAGCCTCTAGGTGACGTTGATTGTCCCCAGGCCTCCAGCCTCCCTGTTCATCTGCCTGAGCACGAGCATTGGAAGTGTTATAGATTCTAATGACCTTTAAGGGTCCAGGAAGGAAATGTGCAGTGACGCTGTGAGGTCCACTTTCACCCCGCCACACATTTGTTCAGACACTTTAGGCTGACCGTTTCTGCCAGCCTAGATGCTCTGACTAGTAGTCTGCACTTTCTTCAATTAGGCCTCTGAATTAACGTAAAAACAGCACCAGGTGTCAGGACCCTGCCTGCTCAACTCCCGGACAGTCCAGGGTCAGTTGTGATGAAGGACCATGATGGCCACTGAGTCAACAGCCTTTTGAAGTAAACAGGAGTCCAGCCGGTCTTACTGGTCACCATCATCACGGTGTCTGTAGGCTTTTCTATGGTGACAGCGTGATATACGGTTCCCCTGCCAAGATTATTACCTCCCCTCTGGGTGCAGTAAGTCCTGCAAGCAGTAGTCTACTCTTTTGTGACACACTCTTGTTGTTTTATGAGAGAAACTCCAGGTCAAGTGATGGTCACATGTGTCGTCATGGTGTCCTGTTGCCCCCGGATATCTCTCTGGATGTTGGAGTAGGAGGGCTTCCTCACTGGAGGTCAGTGTGCCCACGGAGCAAACCCTGCAACTTCAGGGCATGGTTGGGGGTTAGGAACACCACGTGGGGTCCTTTTCCCTTAGGAGGGAGGTGGCCTTTTGGGCTGCTGATTTCCAGGTTTTTAGATACCGCCAGTATGTTGGCCAGATGTTGCAGTGGGCCAAGCCCCTTGGTGACTATAGTTTATCCTACCTGGATGGCATTCTTGCATTGTTCCATTTCAAGTGGTCCCAGGTTTTGCACTAATACTCCAATGGCAATTCACCTTTCACCAGGAATGTAAAGGTCAAAGGGTTTAGCTAAATTAGGGAGTTCCAGGGCAAGGGTCTGAATTGACTGCTCTTTCCATTCTTGAAAGGCCACTTCTGGATTCTATTCAAAAGGATCATCATCTTTTCCTTTCAGTGTTTCATATAGAGGCCCAGCTAGTAGACTGTAGTTAGGGATCCAGAAGCAGCAAACTCTGGCCTCCCCAGGAACCCCTAAGCTGTCTTCTAGTTTTAGAAAGGGGTAAGGCTGTAAATTGTTTCTTCCCTTTCCTGGGATGAGCTTCTCCGACCTTCTGTGAGAATGAAGCCCAGGCAGGTCACCGTAGTCTGTGATATTTGAGCTTTTTCTTGGACAACTTCTATCCTTTATTGGCTTGGTAGTTCAGAGGCCTCCTTAGTAGGGCTGGTGATCAGAATGTCGTCAGCATATTGAAGGAGTGTTTCCTTTTCCAGAGGTAGAACTTTTACGTCTTTAGCTAAGCTTTCCCCAAAGATGGTGTGGGAATTTTTGAACACTTGGGGCAAGACGGCCTGGATGTATTGTTTTAGTTGTATGTTGAGTCCTGCCACTTACAAGCCAAAATTTCTTGTGACTCTGGGACTAATGGCATACAAAAGAAGGCATCATTGAAGACTAATACAGAATACCGTCTCCTGGTGGTTGGTAGAATGACCAGCAGGGTGTAGGAATTAGGAACTACTGGAGGTATATACTCGGTGGCTTCACTGACGATCCTGACATCTTTACCAGGCCCCTGGCAGCCCATGGGGCTCTCGTGGTCAGGCCAATCTCAGGATATGGAGCTCACCTGGGCAGGTACCCCACCTCCACACCAGCCCATGGGGCTCTCATGGTCAGGCCCATCCCAGGATATGGGGTTCCCTGGGCAGGTCCCCTGCAGCCCATGGGGCTCTCGTGGTCAGCTCCCTCCCAGGATACAGAGCTACACTTGCAGGTACTGTGGCAGGGCAGGGCACACAGGAACCGTGCACATTGCCCTCATTGCAGAGCACTCTCAGCTCACCTGTCACTCAGATCTGACACAGAGCACCTCAGAGCAGGACTTGAACTAACAAATAGCAACTCCGACAGGTCTGTGACCCTGGGCATCACTCTGTACGGCCTGCCACCACCTGGTCTTCCAGAGACTTCCACTGCACCCGGGGCACCAGGCCTCTGTCTCCACCCACCACCCACCACCCACCCCTCCTCTCCCTGACTCCTGGGGTCCTCTTATTAGGCCAGGGTTTTCTTGAAGCTGTCTCCCACTCATGGGCCAGATAAAATGATTAGAATACAAGCCAGAGCTGCAGCCCATTGTCTATCCTGACTCTCAAGAGCCCACACCTGTTCCTTGGACCTGGCCGATTCAGCAAGTTCCATTTTCTGCAACTGTGAGACCCTGAGGGGTGATGATTGGCTGACCTGGGCAGCCTGACCATGCCGGCCAGCCCTCCCCAGGTGTGCCTGTTTTGAGATCAATATAAACACCGCTCCAGGCAGCAAGAACCCCTGCAGCTGTGCCTGACGCCATTTTCTCTGCCCTGTCAGCAGTCTCGGGGCTGGGCTGGTGGGAGGGAGTGACAGGTCACGGCGTTGTGGGTGGCCCAGTGTGAGTGGGGCTCTGCTGGACTTTCTGCAGCAGTTGTCAAGATGCCACCTGCTAAAGAAGAGGATGTGTCACCCATACCTGGCGCTGGAATTTCTCCCTGGGCAGACGTGAGGAAGGAAGAAATCAGTGGGGGCCGGGACAGGAGGGGTATCTCAGGCAGGGAAATGGAAAGCTTCCAGAAGAGCACCCAGGGCCAGGACCATCCTGGCTGGCCTGCAGGCACCAAGTTGGCTGGCATGCAATCACTCGTGTGGCTCCATTGCCCTTCCTCTAGGCTTTCAAGTCCTTGAACATATTCAGGTGTTTTATCTGGGAAGGGTGGGAACATTTCAGCAGCAGCTGGCCTGGGGCTCGGACCACGTTTACTCACAGATGCCTCAGCACGGTCCCCCAGCTTTGCAATGAGGACGCTTGTTGCGTGGGGCCTGCTGGCTGTATGGGAGATGATTCCCCACCACTGACCAACTTCAGAATTGTTTACAACTGGAGCAAGTGTCCTGATACGGTTTTCCTCTGTGTAACTTGTGGATTCTGTTTGTTTTTTCTATTTTTCGTTTTTGGTTCAAGGTAGATTTCATTCCTCTTTTTTGCATTTACAAATATAAGCATAGAAATAATTTATTCATATAAATACATGTATGTGGAGGGAAGAATATTTTTTCTGTTTTACTTTTTAATTTTATTTTTTTTAATTTTTAATCTTATTTTTTATACAGCAGGTTCTTATTGGTTATCTATTTTATACATATAAATGTATACATGTCAATCCCAATCTCTCAACTCTTCACACCACCATCCCCCCAACAGCTTTCTGCCCTTGGTGCAGATTTCCTTTACAGGCTTGCTTGGTTGGCCATCAAGGGTGTATGCGTTTTTTCCTGAATATATTCAGGAAAAAATGCATACGCCCTTTTTGGCAAAGTGCATCATTGTCGACATTCTGCCTCATTTCCTATGCTTTAAGTGCAATTCCAGTCTACCCCCTGAAATAGTTTTCCTCAAATGCTGCCCCCCTTTCCAGTCCTCTTCGCAGACTTACTTCAATATATTTTTGGACGATAGCTGTCATTCATAACTCTGCAGGTTTGTGAATTAGAGTGCCCCTGAGCTCCTTTCTTCAACTCGCTTTCTTGTGAGCTGGCCGAAAACCGCAGGAATGCTTCAGGCGCTAATCTGTTTCTGGCAGGGCACGCTGACCCTTTGGTTAATTCCTCTTCCTGGTGGGAAATGGTCGTTACACTTGCCCGTGCAGGCACCTACAGCTAGTCTCTCATTGGTTCTCCCTATTCCTGTTCATCTTGCTCAGAAATTGCAAACTGTGCTGAACAGGATGTTAAAGGCATTGACTCTCCAAGTGGGGAGAGTGTTAGTAAAGCGTCTGGAATGGTGAACCCGAGTACCAGGGCACAAAAACTGAGATGCATTTGAAAACGTTTCGCAATCACATGGTGGAATATACTCTGCGTTTCTCATGCATGTTTTAGCTGAAGGAAGAATCCCTTAAACCTGGAGAGTTGGGACCCATGGAATGGGTACCATGCAGTATGCCTTCAAACGGTCTGCATTTGCTCACCGAGCCTCACCAATGGTATAAGCGCGAAGGGTCCAGCCTTATGTCTCACCCAGCTCTGGGTGTAGATGTGGTAAATCCAGGTTGCATCACAAGCCCTGAATGAATTATTTAAGAATTGCTCTCTATTTCACTGTCATTGTGTTTTGTTTTTGAAATTTTTTTTGATAAAGGAAGTTATCCGATTTTCACTGCTGCGTTTAGGCCACTGTACACACGCTTGATTCTCTTACGGAGACATATAAATCCATGGGTTTTAAGATTCTTACTAGTCAGGTATATTCCGAGGCGTTGAATATGGGGTGTTGAGTTCATTTCGTTGAGCAAGGAGTAGGTCTTGTCTATTATATATTTGGCTTATGGAAAGATATCTGTGCTAATTTCAATATCTGGTTTTATGCAGCACGCCAACTCACCTTTCCCCATAAGCAAGCGTAAGTTCGTTTTCTAAATTTGAGACCGTGTTCTGTTTTGTAGATCAGTTCATGTGTAGCCAAGTTTACATTCCATGTATTAGTGATAACTTATGATGTTTCTTTTTCTGTGTGACTTATTTCACGTAAAATCATCATACCTGAATCCATTCATTATGCCACTACTGGCCTGATGACATAGATATCATTGCTGAGTGATATTCCATTGTACATACGTACCACATCTTCTTTATCCATATTTCGATTTCTGGGATATTTAACTTGTATCGTAGACGAGGTTCTTGTAAACAGAGCCGTCCCAAACTTTGGGGTGGCTCTGTGTTTTTCATTTTAATGTCCCTAAGCTATAGGACCATAAGTGGAAGTGCCATAGGCTGTGTTGCTTTGTTTCCTACGTGTTTCCGGAAACACCATACAGTTCTCCAGAGTGGCTTTTGGCGGTTCACATCCCGCCCATCAGCATAACAAGGCTACATGTTCTCCATGGCCTGTCCTGCCTTTCTGGATTTTACACTTTTTTCAGATGGCCCTTTTGACCGGGGGGCAGTGAGGCTTCATTGTAGTGCAGATTTTCTTTACACGCTTGCTTGGTTGGCCAAAAAGGGCGTATGCGTTTTTTCCTGAATATATATATGGGGAGAGTGTTATTGACGGGTCTGGAATATTGAACCCTAGTACCAGGGGAAAAAAACTGAGATGCATTTGAAAACGAATCCAAATCACAAGGTGGACCATACTCTGGGTTTCCCATGCATGTTTTAGCTGAAGGAAGAATCCCTTAAACCTGGAGAGTTGGGACCCATGGAATGGGTACCATGCAGTATGACTTCAAATGTTCTGCATTTGCTCACCGAACCTCACCAATGCTATCAGCCCGAAGTGTCCAGCCTTATGTCTCACCCAGCTCTGGTTGAAGATGTGCTAAATCCAGGTTGTATCACAAGCCCTGAATGAATTATTTAAGAATTGCCCTCTATTTCAGTGTCATTGTGTTTTGTTTTTGAAATTTATTTTGATAATGGGATTTATCGGATTTTCTCTGCTGCATTCATGCCACTGTACAAAGGCTTCTTTCTCTTACGGAGACATATAAATCCATGGGTTTGAAGATTCTTACTAGTCAGGTGTATTCCTAGGCGTTTAATATGGGTTGTTTAGTCCATTTCGTTGAGCAAGTGGTAGGTCTTGACTATTACCTATTTGGCTTATGGAAAGGTATCTGTGCTAATTTCTATCTCTGGTTTTATGCAGCACCCCAACTCACCTTTCCCCTTAAGCAAGCATAAGTTGTTTTTCTAAATTTGAGACCCTGTTCTGTTTTGTAATTCAGTTCATGTGCAGCCAAGTTTACATTCCGTGTATTAGTGATATCTTATGATGTTTCATTTTCTGTGTGTCTTATTTCACTTAGAATCTTCGTACCTGAATCCACTCATTATGCCGCGACGGGCCTGATGACATAGATTTCATTGCTGAGTGATATTCCATTGTATGTAGGTACCACTACTACTTTATCCATTTTTCACATTCTGGGATATTTAACTTGTACCGTAGACGAGGTTCTTGTAAACAGAGCCGTCCGAAACTTTGGGGTGTTTGTGTGTTTTTGATTTTAATTTCCCTAAGCTATAGGACCATAAGTGGAAGTGCCGTAGGCTTCGTTGCTTTGTTTTTTATGTGTTCCAGGAATCACCATACACTTGTCCAGTGTGGCTGTTGGCAATTTACATCCCACCCATCAACATAGCAAGGCTCCCTGTTCTCCATGGCCTGTGCTGCATTCCTGGATTTTACACTTTTTTCAGATGGCCCTTTTGACCGGGGGGCAGTGAGACTTCATTGTAGTGCAGATTGCTTTAACATGCATGCTTGGTTGGCCAAAAAGGGCGTATGCGTTTTTTCCAGAATATATTCAGGAAAAAACGCATACGTCCTTTTTGGCCAAGAGCATCATTGTTGACTTTCTGCCTCTTTTCCTATGCTTTAAATGCAATTCCCGTCTACCCCCTGAAATCGTTTTCCTGCAATTCTGCCCCGCTTTCAAGTCCTCTTTGCAGACCTCCTTCAATATATTTTTGGACGATAGCTGTCATTTATAACTCTGCATGTTTGTGAGTTACAGTGCCCCTGAGCTCATTTCTTCAACTCGCTATCTTGTGAGCTGGCCGCAAACCCACTGGATTGCCTCAGGCCCTAATCTGGTTCTGGCACGGCATGCTGAGCCTTTGGTTAATTCCTCTTCCTGGTGGGAAATGAGCGTTAAATTTGCCCGTGCAGATACCTAGAGCTAGTCTCTCATTCGTTCTCCCTATTCCTTTTCATCTTGCGCAGAAATTGCAAAGTGTGCCCAACAGGAGGTTAAAGGCACTGACTCTCCAAGTGGGGAGAGTGTTCGTAAAGGGTCTGGAATGGTGAACCCGAGTAAAAGGGGAAGAAAACTGAGATGCATTTGAAAACGTTTGCCGGTCACACGGTGCACCATACTGTGGGTTTCCCATGCATGTTTTAGCTGAAGGAAGAATCCCTTAAACTTGGAGAGTTGGGACCCATGGAATGGGTACCATGCTGTATGACTTCAAAGGGTCTGCATTTGCTCATCGAACCTCACCAATGCTATCAGCCCGAAGTGCCCAACCTTATGTCTCACTCAGCTCTGGGTGTAGATGTGGTAAATCCAGGTTGCATCACAAGCCCTGAATGAATTATTTAAGAATTGCTCTCTATTTCACTGTCCTTGGGTTTTGTTTGTGTAATTCATTTTGATAATGGGATTTATCGGATTTTCTCTGCTGCATTCATGCCGCTGTACACACACTTCATTCTCTTACGGAGACATATAAATCCATGGGTTTGAAGATTCTTACTAGTCAGGTGTATTCCTAGGCATTGAATATGGGGTGTTTAGTCCATTTCGTTGAGCAAGGGGTAGGTCTTGACTATTACATATTTGGCTTATGGAAAGGTATCTGTGCTAATTTCTATCTCTGGTTTTATGCAGCACCCCAACTCACCTTTCCCCTTAAGCAAGCATAAGTTGGTTTTCTAAATTTGAGACCCTCTTCTGTTTTGTATTTCAGTTCATGTGTAGCCAAGTTTACATTCCGTGTAGTAGTGATATCTTATGATGTTTCATTTTCTGTGTGACTTATTTCACTTAGAATCATCGTACCTGAATCCACTCATTATGCCGCGACGGGCCTGATGACATAGATTTCATTGCTGAGTGATATTCCATTGTACGTACGTACCACAACTTCTTTATCCATTTTTCACATTCTGGGATATTTAACTTGTACCGTAGACGAGGTTCTTGTAAACAGAGCCGTCCGACACTTTGGGGTGGCTGTGTGTTTTTGATTTTAATTTCCCTTAGCTATAGGACTATAAGTGGAAGTGCCATAGGCTCCGTAGCTTTGTTTTTTCGGTGTTCCGGGAAACACCATACACTTCTCCAGAGTGGCTGTTGGCAATTTACATCCCGCCCATCAGCATAACAAGGCTCCCTGTTCTCCATGGCCTGTGCTGCCTTTCTGGATTTTACACTTTTTTCAGATGGCCCTTTTGACCGGGGGGCAGTGAGACTTCATTGTAGTGCAGATTTCTTTAACTTGCTTGCTTGGTTGGCCAAAAAGGGCGTATGCGTTTTTTCCTGAATATATTCAGGAAAAAACGCATATGCCCTTTTTGGCCAAGTGCATCATTGTCGACGTACTGCCTCTTTTCCTATGCTTTAAATGCAATTCCAGTCTACCCCCTGAAATCGTTTTCCTGCAATTTTGCCCCGCTTTCAAGTCCTCTTCACAGCCTTCCTTCAATATATTTTTGGATGATAGCTGTCACTTATAACTCTGCAGGTTTGTGAATTAGAGTGCCCCTGAGCTCCTTTCTTCAAATCGCTTTCTTTTGAGCTGGCCGCAAACCCGCAGGATTGCTTCAGGCCCTAATCTTGTTCCGGCACGGCATGCTGAGCGTTTGGTTAATTCCTCTTCCTGGTTGGAAATGAGCGTTAAATTTGCCCGTGCAGACACCTACAGCTAGTCTCTCATTGGTACTCCCTATTCCTGTTCATCTTGCGCAGAAATTGCAAACTGTGCCAAATAGGATGTTAAAGGCACTGACTCTCCAAGTGGGGAGAGTGTTAGTAAAGGGTCTGGAATGGTGAACCCGAGTAAAAGGGGACAAAAACTGAGATGCATTTGAAAATGTTTCCCGGTCACACGGTGCACCATACTGTGGGCTTCCAATGCATGCTTTAGCTGAAGGAAGAATCGCTTAAACCTGGAGAGTTGGGACCCATGGAATGGGTACCATGTAGTATGACTTCAAATGGTCTGCATTTGCTCATCGAACCTCACCAATGCTATCAGCCCGAAGTGTCCAACCTTATGTCTCACTCAGTTCTGGGTTTAGATGAGGTAAATCCAGGTTGCATCACAAGCCCTGAATGAATTATTTAAGAATTGCTCTCTATTTCACTGTCATTGTGTTTTGTTTTTGTAATTCATTTTGATAATAGGATTTATCGGATTTTCTCTGCTGCCTTCATGCAGCTGTACACATGCTTGATTTTCTTATGGAGACATATAAATCCATGGGTTTGAAGATTCTTACTAGTCAGGTGTATTCCTAGGCGTTGAATATAGGGTGTTTAGCCCATTTCGTTAAGCAAGGGGTAGGTCTTTACTATTACATATTTGACGTATGGAATGGTATATGTGCTAATTTCTATCTCTGGTTTTATGCAGCACCCCAACTCACCTTTCCCCTTAAGCAAACATAAGTTGGTTTTCTAAATTTGAGACCCTGTTCTGTTTTGTAATTCAGTTCATGTGTAGCCAAGATTACATTCGGTGTATTAGAGTTAACTTATGATGTTTCATTTTCTGTGTGACTTATTTCTCTTAGAATCATCGTACCTGAATCCACTCATCATGCCACGACGGGCCAGATGACATAGATTTCATTGGTGAGTGATATTCCATTGTACGTACGTACCACAACTTCTTTATCCATTTTTCGCTTTCTGGGATATTTAACTTGTACCGTAGACGAGGTTCTTGTAAACAGAGCCGTCTGAAACTTTGGGGTGGCTGTGTGTTTTTGATTTTAATTTCCCTAAGCTATAGGACCATAAGTGGAAGTGGGGTAGGCTCCGTTGCTTTGTATTTTAGGTGTTTCAGGAAACACCATACACTTCTCCAGAGTGGCTGTTGGCAATTTACATCCCACCCATCAGCATAACAAGGCTCCCAGTTCTCCATGGCCTGTGCTGCATTTCTGGATTTTACACTTTTTTCAGATGGCCCTTTTGACCGGGGGGCAGTGAGACTTCATTGTAGTGCAGATTTCTTTAACATGCTTGCTTGGTTGGTCAAAAAGGGAGTATGCGCTTTTTCCTGAATATATTCAGGAAAAAACGCATACGCCCTTTTTGGCCAAGTGCATCATTGTCGACGTTCTGCCTCTTTTCCTATGCTTTAAATGCAATTCCAGTCTACCCCCTGAAATCGTTTTCCTGCAATTCTGCCCCGCTTTCAAGTCCTCTTCGCAGCCTTTCTGCAATATATTTTTGGACGATAGCTGTCATTTATAACACTGCAGGTTTTGAATTACAGTGCCCCGGAGCTCCTTTCTTCAAATCGCTTTCTTTTGAGCTGGCCGCAAACCCGCAGGATTGCTTCAGGCCCTAATCTGGTTCCGGCACGGCATGCTGAGCGTTTGGTTAATTCCTCTTCCTGGTTGGAAATGAGCGTTAAATTTGCCCATGCAGACACCTACAGCTAGTCTCTCATTGGTTCTCCCTATTCCTGTTCATCTTGCGCAGAAATTGCAAACTGTGCCAAACAGGAGGTTAAAGGCACTGACTCTCCAAGTGGGGAGAGTGTTAGTAAAGGGTCTGGAATTGTGAACCCGAGTAAAAGGGGACGAAAACTGAGATGCATTTGAAAACGTTTCCCGGTCACACGGTGCACCATACTGTGGGTTTCCTATGCATGTTTTAGCTGAAGGAAGAATCGCTTAAACCTGGAGAGTAAGGACCCATGGAATGGGTACCATGCAGTATGACTTCAAATGGTCTGCATTTGCTCATCGAACCTCACCAACGCTATCAGCCCGAAGTATCCAACATTATGTCTCACTCAGCTCTGGGTGTAGATGAGGTAAATCCAGGTTGCATCACAAGACCTGAATGAATTATTTCAGAATTGCTCTCTATTTCACTGTCATTGTGTTTTGTTTTTGTAATTCATTTTGATAATGGGATTTATCGGATTTTCTCTGCTGCCTTCATGCAGCTGTACACACGCTTGATTCTCTTATGGAGACATATAAATCCATGGGTTTGAAGATTCTTACTAGTCAGGTGTATTCCTAGGCGTTGAATATAGGGTGTTTAGCCCATTTCGTTGAGCAAGGGGTAGGTCTTGACTATTACATATTTGACGTATGGAATGGTATCTGTGCTAATGTCTATCTCTGGTTTTATGCAGCACCCCAACTCACCTTTCCCCTTAAGCAAACATAAGTTGGTTTTCTAAATTTGAGACCCTGTTCTGTTTTGTAATTCAGTTCATGTGTAGCCAAGATTACATTCGGTGTATTAGAGATAACTTATGATGTTTCATTTTCTGTGTGACTTATTTCTCTTAGAATCATCGTACCTGAATCCACTCATTATGCCACGACGGGCCAGATGACATAGATTTCATTGGTGAGTGATATTCCATTGTACGTACGTACCACAACTTCTTTATCCATTTTTCGCTTTCTGGGATATTTAACTTGTACCGTAGACGAGGTTCTTGTAAACAGCGCCGTCTGAAACTTTGGGGTGGCTGTGTGTTTTTGATTTTAATTTCCCTAAGCTATAGGACCATAAGTGGAAGTGCCGTAGGCTCCGTTGCTTTGTTTTTTAGGTGTTTCAGGAAACACAATACACTTCTCCAGAGTGGCTCTTGGCAATTTACATCGCACCCATGAGCATAACAAGACTCACTGTTCTCCATGGCCTGTGCTGCCTTTCTGGATTTTACACTTTTTTCAGATGGCCCTTTTGACAGGGGGGCAGTGAGACTTCATTGTAGTGCAGATTTCTTTAACATGCTTGCTTGGTTGGCCATAAAGGGCGTATGCGTTTTTTCCTGAATATATTCAGGAAAAAACGCATACGCCCTTTTTGGCCAAGTGCATCATTGTCGACGTTCTGCCTCTTTTCCTATGCTTTAAATGCAATTCCAGTCTACCCCCTGAAATCGTTTTCCTGCAATATTGCCCCGCTTTCAAGTCCTCTTCCCAGCCTTCTTTCAATATATTTTTGGACGATAGCTGTCATTTATAACTCTGCAGGTTTGTGAATTACAGTGCCCCTGAGTTCCTTTCTTCAAATCGCTTTCTTTTGAGCTGGCCGCAAACCCGCAGGATTGCTTCAGGCCCTAATCTGGTTCCGGCACTGCATGCTGAGCGTTTGGTTAATTCCTCTTCCTGGATGGAAATGAGCATTAAATTTGCCTGTGCAGACACCTACAGCTAGTCTCTCATTGGTTCTCCCTATTCCTGTTCATCTTGCGCAGAAATTGCAAACTGTGCCAAACAGGAGGTTAAAGGCACTGACTCTCCAAGTGGGGAGAGTGTTCGTAAAGGGTCTGGAATGGTGAACCCGAGTAAAAGGGGATAAAAACTGAGATGCATTTGAAAATGTTTCCCGGTCACACGGTGCAGCATACTGTGGGCTTCCCATGCATGTTTTAGCTGAAGGAAGAATCGCTTAAACCTTGAGAGTTGGGACCCATGGAATGGGTACCATGTAGTATGACTTCAAATGGTCTGCATTTGCTCATCGAACCTCACCAATGCTATCAGCCCGAAGTGTCCAACCTTATGTCTCACTCAGCTCTGGGTTTAGATGAGGTAAATCCAGGTTGCATCACAAGCCCTGAATGAATTATTTAAGAATTGCTCTCTATTTCACAGTCATTGTGTTTTGTTTTTGTAATTCATTTTGATAATAGGATTTATCGGATTTTCTCTGCTGCCTTCATGCAGCTGTACACATGCTTGATTCTCTTATGGAGACATATAAATCCATGGGTTTGAAGATTCTTACTAGTCAGGTGTATTCCTAAGCGTTGAATATAGGGTGTTTAGCCCATTTCGTTGAGCAAGTGGTAGGTCTTCACTATTACATAATTGACGTATGGAAAGGTATATGTGCTAATTTCTATCTCTGGTTTTATGCAGCACCCCAACTCACCTTTCCCCTTAAGCAAACATAAGTTGGTTTTCTAAATTTGAGACCCTGTTCTGTTTTGTAATTCAGTTCATGTGTAGCCAAGATTACATTCGGTGTATTAGAGATAACTTATGATGTTTCATTTTCTGTGTGACTTATTTCTCTTAGAATCATCGTACCTGAATCCACTCATTATGCCGCGACGGGCCAGATGACATAGATTTCATTGGTGAGTGATATTCCATTGTACGTACGTACCACAACTTCTTTATCCATTTTTCGCTTTCTGGGATATTTAACTTGTACCGTAGACGAGGTTCTTGTAAACAGAGCCGTCTGAAACTTTGGGGTGGCTGTGTGTTTTTTATTTTAATTTCCCTAAGCTATAGGACCATAAGTGGAAGTGCCGTAGGCTCCGTTGCTTTGTTTTTTAGGTGTTTCAGGAAACACCATACACTTCTCCAGAGTGGCTGTTGGCAATTTACATCCCACCCATGAGCATAACAAGGCTCCCTGTTCTCCATGGCCTGTGCTGCCTTTCTGGATTTTACACTTTTTTCAGATGGCCCTTTTGACCGGGGGGCAGTGAGACTTCATTGTAGTGCAGATTTCTTTAACATGCTTGCTTGGTTGGCCAAAAAGGGCATATGCGTTTTTTCCTGAATATATTCAGGAAAAAACGCATACGCCCTTTTTGGCCAAGAGCATCATTGTTGACGTTCTGCCTCTTTTCCTATGCTTTAAATGCAATTCCCGTCTACCCCCTGAAATCGTTTTCCTGCAATTCTGCCCCGCTTTCTAGTCGTCTTCGCAGCCTTCCTTCAATATATTTTTGGACGATAGCTGTCGTTTATAAATCTGCAGGTTTGTGAGTTACAGTGCCCCTGAGCTCCTTTCTTCAACTCGCTATCTTGTGAGCTGTCCGCAAACCCGCAAGATTGCTTCAGGCCCTAATCTGGTTCCAGCACGGCATGATGAGCCTTTGGTTCATTCCTCTTCCTGGTGCGAAATGAGCGTTAAATTTGCCCGTGCAGACACCTACAGCTAGTCTCTCATTGGTTCTCCCTATTCCTGTTCATCTTGCGCAGAAATTGCAAACTGTGCCCAACAGGAGGTTAAAGGCACCTACTCTCCAAGTGGTGAGAGTGTTAGTAAAGGGTCTGGAATGGTGAACCCAAGTAAAAGGGGACAAAAACTGAGATGCATTTGAAAACGTGTGTCGGACACACGGTGCACCATACTGTGGGTTTCCCATGCATGTTTTAGCTGAAGGAAGAATCCCTTAAATCTGGAGAGGTGGGAACCAAGGAATGGGTACCATGCAGTATGACTTCAAAGGGTCTGCATTTGCTCATCGAACCTTACCAATGCTATCAGCCCGAAGTGCCCAACCTTATGTCTCACTCAGCTCTGGGTGTAGATGTGGTAAATCCAGGATGCATCACAAGACCTGAATGAATTATTTACGAATTGCTCTCTATTTCACTGTCCTTGTGTTTTGTTTGTGTAATTCATTTTGATAATGGGATTTATCGGATTTTCTCTGCTGCATTCATGCCACTGTACAAAGGCTTCTTTCTCTTACGGAGACATATAAATCCATGGGTTTGAAGATTCTTACTAGTCAGGTGTATTCCTAGGCGTTTTATATGGGTTGTTTAGTCCATTTCGTTGAGCAAGTGGTAGGTCTTGACTATTACCTATTTGGCTTATGGAAAGGTATCTGTGCTAATTTCTATCTCTGGTTTTATGCAGCACCCCAACTCACCTTTCCCCTTAAGCAAGCATAAGTTGTTTTTCTAAATTTGAGACCCTGTTCTGTTTTGTAATTCAGTTCATGTGCAGCCAAGTTTACATTCCGTGTATTAGTGATATCTTATGATGTTTCATTTTCTGTGTGACTTATTTCACTTAGAATCTTCGTACATGAATCCACTCATTATGCCGCGACGGGCCTGATGACATAGATTTCATTGCTGAGTGATATTCCATTGTATGTAGGTACCACTACTACTTTATCCATTTTTCACATTCTGGGATATTTAACTTGTACCGTAGACGAGGTTCTTGTAAACAGAGCCGTCCGAAACTTTGGGGTGTTTGTGTGTTTTTGATTTTAATTTCCCTAAGCTATAGGACCATAAGTGGAAGTGCCGTAGGCTTCGTTGCTTTGTTTTTTATGTGTTCCAGGAATCACCATACACTTGTCCAGAGTGGCTGTTGGCAATTTACATCCCACCCATCAACATAGCAAGGCTCCCTGTTCTCCATGGCCTGTGCTGCATTCCTGGATTTTACACTTTTTTCAGATGGCCCTTTTGACCGGGGGGCAGTGAGACTTCATTGTAGTGCAGATTTCTTTAACATGCTTGCTTGGTTGGCCAAAAAGGGCGTATGCGTTTTTTCCTGAATATATTCAGGAAAAAACGCATACGCCCTTTTTGGCCAAGAGCATCATTGTTGACTTTCTGCCTCTTTTCCTATGCTTTAAATGCAATTCCCGTCTACCCCCTGAAATCGTTTTCCTGCAATTCTGCCCCGCTTTCAAGTCCTCTTTGCAGACCTCCTTCAATATATTTTTGGACGATAGCTGTCATTTATAACTCTGCATGTTTGTGAGTTACAGTGCCCCTGAGCTCATTTCTTCAACTCGCTATCTTGTGAGCTGGCCGCAAACCCACTGGATTGCCTCAGGCCCTAATCTGGTTCCGGCACGGCATGCTGAGCCTTTGGTTAATTCCTCTTCCTGGTGGGAAATGAGCGTTAAATTTGCCCGTGCAGATACCTAGAGCTAGTCTCTCATTCGTTCTCCCTATTCCTTTTCATCTTGCGCAGAAATTGCAAAGTGTGCCCAACAGGAGGTTAAAGGCACTGACTCTCCAAGTGGGGAGAGTGTTCGTAAAGGGTCTGGAATGGTGAACCCGAGTAAAAGGGGAAGAAAACTGAGATGCATTTGAAAACGTTTGCCGGTCACACGGTGCACCATACTGTGGGTTTCCCATGCATGTTTTAGCTGAAGGAAGAATCCCTTAAACTTGGAGAGTTGGGACCCATGGAATGGGTACCATGCTGTATGACTTCAAAGGGTCTGCATTTGCTCATCGAACCTCACCAATGCTATCAGCCCGAAGTGCCCAACCTTATGTCTCACTCAGCTCTGGGTGAAGATGTGGTAAATCCAGGTTGCATCACAAGCCCTGAATGAATTATTTAAGAATTGCTCTCTATTTCACTGTCCTTGGGTTTTGTTTGTGTAATTCATTTTGATAATGGGATTTATCAGATTTTCTCTGCTGCATTCATGCCGCTGTACACACGCTTCATTCTCTTACGGAGACATATAAATCCATGGGTTTGAAGATTCTTACTAGTCAGGTGTATTCCTAGGCGTTGAATATGGGGTGTTTAGTCCATTTCGTTGAGCAAGGGGTAGGTCTTGACTATTACATATTTGGCTTATGGAAAGGTATCTGTGCTAATTTCTATCTCTGGTTTTATGCAGCACCCCAACTCACCTTTCCCCTTAAGCAAGCATAAGTTGGTTTTCTAAATTTGAGACCCTCTTCTGTTTTGTAATTCAGTTCATGTGTAGCCAAGTTTACATTCCGTGTAGTAGTGATATCTTATGATGTTTCATTTTCTGTGTGACTTATTTCACTTAGAATCATCGTACCTGAATCCACTCATTATGCTGCGACGGGCCTGATGACATAGATTTCATTGCTGAGTGATATTCCATTGTACGTACGTACCACAACTCCTTTATCCATTTTTCACATTCTGGGATATTTAACTTGTACCGTAGACGAGGTTCTTGTAAACAGAGCCGTCCGACACTTTGGGGTGGCTGTGTGTTTTTGATTTTAATTTCCCTTAGCTATAGGACTATAAGTGGAAGTGCCGTAGGCTCCGTAGCTTTGTTTTTTCGGTGTTCCGGGAAACACCATACACTTCTCCAGAGTGGCTGTTGGCAATTTACATCCCGCCCATCAGCATAACAAGGCTCCCTGTTCTCCATGGCCTGTGCTGCCTTTCTGGATTTTACACTTTTTTCAGATGGCCCTTTTGACCGGGGGGCAGTGAGACTTCATTGTAGTGCAGATTTCTTTAACATGCTTGCTTGGTTGGCCAAAAAGGGCGTATGCGTTTTTTCCTGAATATATTCAGGAAAAAACGCATACGCCCTTTTTGGCCAAGGGCATCATTGTCGACGTTCTGCCTCTTTTCCTATGCTTTAAATGCAATTCCCGTCTACCCCCTGAAATCGTTTTCCTGGAATTCTGCCCCGCTTTCAAGTCCTCTTCGCAGCCTTCCTTCAATATATTTTTGGACGATAGCTGTCATTTATAACTCTGCAGGTTTGTGAATTACAGTGCCCCTGAGCTCCTTTCTTCAAATTGCTTTCTTTTGATCTGGCCGCAAACCGGCAGGATTGCTTCAGGCCCTAATGTTGTTCCGGCACGGCATGCTGAGCCTTTCTTTAATTCCTGTTCCTGGTTGGAAATGAGCGTTAAATTTGCCCGTGCAGACACCTAGAGCTAGTCTCTCATTGGTTCTCCCTATTCCTTTTCATCTTGCGCAGAAATTGCAAACTGTGCCCAACAGGAGGTTAAAGGCACTGACTCTCCAAGTGGGGAGAGTGTTCGTAAAGGGTCTGGAATGGTGAACCCGAGTAAAAGGGGACGAAAACTGAGATGCATTTGAAAACGTTTGCCAGTCACACGGTGCACCATACTTTGGGTTTCCCATGCATGTTTTAGCTGAAGGAAGAATCCCTTAAACTTGGAGAGTTGGGACCCATGGAATGGGTACCATGCTGTATGACTTTAAAGGGTCTGCATTTGCTCATCGAACCTCACCAATGCTATCAGCCCGAAGTGCCCAACCTTATGTCTCACTCAGCTCTGGGTGTAGATGTGGTAAATCCAGTTTGCATCACAAGCCCTGAATGAATTATTTATGAATTGCTCTCTATCTCACTGTCCTTGGGTTTTGATTGTGTAATTCATTTTGATAATGGGATTTAACGGATTTTCTCTGCTGCATTCATGCCGCTGTGCACACGCTTCATTCTCTTACGGAGACATATAAATCCATGGGTTTGAAGATTCTTACTAGTCAGGTGTATTCCTAGGCGTTGAATATGGGGTGTTTAGTCCATTTCGTTGAGCAAGGGGTAGGTCTTGACTATTACATATTTGGCTTATGGAAAGGTATCTGTGCTAATTTCTATCTCTGGTTTTATGCAGCACCCCAACTCACCTTTCCCCTTAAGCAAGCATAAGTTGGTTTTCTAAATTTGAGACCCTGTTCTGTTTTGTAATTCAGTTCATGTGTAGCCAAGTTTACATTCCGTGTAGTAGTGATATCTTATGATGTTTCATTTTCTGTGTGACTTATTTCACTTAGAATCATCGTACCTGAATCCACTCATTATGCCGCGACGGGCCTGATGACATAGATTTCATTGCTGAGTGATATTCCATTGTACGTACGTACCACAACTTCTTTATCCATTTTTCACATTCTGGGATATTTAAGTTGTACCGTAGACGAGGTTCTTGTAAACAGAGCCGTCCGACACTTTGGGGTGGCTGTGTGTTTTTGATTTTAATTTCCCTAAGCTATAGGACCATAAGTGGAAGTGCCGTAGGCTCCGTAGCTTTGTTTTTTCGGTGTTCCGGGAAACACCATACACTTCTCCAGAGTGGCTGTTGGCAATTTACATCCCGCCCATCAGCATAACAAGGCTCCCTGTTCTCCATGGCCTGTGCTGCCTTTCTGGATTTTACACTTTTTTCAGATGGCCCTTTTGACCGGGGGGCAGTGAGACTTCATTGTAGTGCAGATTTCTTTAACATGCTTGCTTGGTTGGCCGAAAGGGCGTATGCGTTTTTTCCTGAATATATTCAGGAAAAAACGCATACGCCCTTTTTGGCCAAGAGCATCATTGTCGACGTTCTGCCTCTTTTCCTATGCTTTAAATGCAATTCCCGTCTACCCCCTGAAATCGTTTTCCTGCAAATCTGTCCCGCTTACAAGTCCTCTTCGCAGCCTTCCTTCAATATATTTTTGGACGATAGCTGTCATTTATAACTCTGCAGGTTTGTGAGTTACAGTGCCCCTGAGCACCTTTCTTCAACTCGCTATCTTGTGAGCTGGCGGCAAACCCACAGGATTGCTTCAGGCCCTAATCTGGTTCCGGCATGGCATGCTGAGCCTTTGGTTAATTCCTCTTCCTGGTGGGAAATGAGCGTTAAATTTGCCCGTGCAGACACCTAGAGCTAGTCTCTCATTCGTTCTCCCTATTCCTTTTCATCTTGCGCAGAAATTGCAAACTGTGCCCAACAGGAGGTTAAAGGCACTGACTCTCCAAGTGGGGAGAGTGTTCGTAAAGGGTCTGGAATGGTGAACCCGAGTAAAAGGGGACGAAAACTGAGATGCATTTGAAAACGTTTGCCAGTCACACGGTGCACCATATTGT
Organism: Delphinapterus leucas; assembly: GCF_059928025.1. Taxonomy (NCBI): domain Eukaryota; kingdom Metazoa; phylum Chordata; class Mammalia; order Artiodactyla; family Monodontidae; genus Delphinapterus; species Delphinapterus leucas. The sequence continues at coordinate 19,475,609 of NW_028322235.1, read as the reverse complement.
GGGTTTCCCATGCATGTTTTAGCTGAAGGAAGAATCCCTTAAACTTGGAGAGTTGGGAACCATGGAATGGGTACCATGCTGTATGACTTCAAAGGGTCTGCATTTGCTCATCGAACCTCACCAATGCTATCAGCCCGAAGTGTCCAACCTTATGTCTCACTCAGCTCTGGGTGTAGATGTGGTAAATCCAGGTTGCATCACAAGCCCTGAATGAGTTATTTAAGAATTGCTCTCTATCTCACGTCCTTGGGTTTTGTTTGTGTAATTCATTTTGATAATGGGATTTATCGGATTTTCTCTGCTGCATTCATGCCGCTGTACACATGCTTCATTCTCTTACGGAGACATATAAATCCATGGGTTTGAAGATTCTTACTAGTCAGGTGTATTCCTAGGCGTTGAATATGGGGTGTTTAGTCCATTTCGTTGAGCAAGGGTTAGGTCTTGACTATTACATATTTGGCTTATGGAAAGGTATCTGTGCTAATTTCTATCTCTGGTTTTATGCAGCACCCCAACTCACCTTTCCCCTTAAGCAAGCATAAGTTGGTTTTCTAAATTTGAGACCCTGTTCTGTTTTGTAATTCAGTTCATGTGTAGCCAAGTTTACATTCCGTGTATTAGTGTTATCTTATGATGTTTCATTTTCTGTGTGACTTATTTCACTTAGAATCATCGTACCTGAATCCACTCATTATGCCGCGACGGGCCTGATGACATAGATTTCATTGCTGAGTGATATTCCATTGTACGTACGTACCACAACTTCTTTATCCATTTTTCACATTCTGGGATATTTAACTTGTACCGTAGACGAGGTTCTTGTAAACAGAGCCGTCCGACACTTTGGGGTGGCTGTGTGTTTTTGATTTTAATTTCCCTAAGCTATAGGACCATAAGTGGAAGTGCCGTAGGCTCCGTAGCTTTGTTTTTTCGGTGTTCCGGGAAACACCATACACTTCTCCAGAGTGGCTGTTGGCAATTTACATCCCGCCCATCAGCATAACAAGGCTCCCTGTTCTCCATGGCCTGTGCTGCCTTTCTGGATTTTACACTTTTTTCAGATGGCCCTTTTGACCGGGGGGCAGTGAGACTTCATTGTAGTGCAGATTTCTTTAACATGCTTGCTTGTTTGGCCAAAAAGGGCGTATGCGTTTTTTCCTGAATATATTCAGGAAAAAACGCATACGCCCTTTTTGGGCAAGAGCATCATTAGCGATGTTCTGCCTCTTTTCCTATGCTTTAAATGCAATTCCCGTCTACCCCCTGAAATCGTTTTCCTGCAAATCTGTCCCGCTTACAAGTCGTCTTCGCAGCCTTCCTTCAATATATTTTTGGACGATAGCTGTCATTTATAACTCTGCAGGTTTGTGAGTTACAGTGCCCCTGAGCTCCTTTCTTCAACTCGCTATCTTGTGAGCTTGCCGCAAACCCACAGGATTGCTTCAGGCCCTAATCTGGTTCCGGCACGGCATGCTGAGCCTTTGGTTAATTCCTCTTCCTGGTGGGAAATGAGCATTAAATTTGCCCGTGCATACACCTAGAGCTAGTCTCTCATTGGTTCTCCCTATTCCTTTTCATCTTGCGCAGAAATTGCAAACTGTGCCCAACAAGAGGTTAAAGGCACTGACTCTCCAAGTGGGGAGAGTGTTCGTAAAGTGTCTGTAATGGTGAACCCGAGTAAAAGGGGACGAAAACTGAGATGCATTTGAAAACGTTTGCCAGTCACACGGTGCACAATACTGTGGGTTTCCCATGCATGTTTTAGCTGAAGGAAGAATCCCTTAAACTTGGAGATTTGGGACCCATGGAATGGGTACCATGCTGTATGACTTCAAAGGGTCTGCATTTGCTCATCGAACATCACCAATGCTATCAGCCCGAAGTGCCCAACCTTATGTCTCACTCAGCTCTGGGTGTAGATGTGGTAAATCCAGGTTGCATCACAAGCCCTGAATGATTTATTTAAGAATTGCTCTCTATTTCACTGTCCTTGGGTTTTGTTTGTGTAATTCATTTTGATAATGGGATTTATCGGATTTTCTCTGCTGCATTCATGCCGCTGTACACACGCTTCATTGTCTTATGGAGACATATAAATCCATGGGTTTGAAGATTCTTACTAGTCAGGTGTATTCCTAGGAGTTGAATATGGGGTGTTTAGTCCATTTCGTTGAGCAAGGGGTAGGTCTTGACTATTACATATTTGGCTTATGGAAAGGTATCTGTGCTAATTTCTATCTCTGGTTTTATGCAGCACCCCAACTCACCTTTCCCCTTAAGCAAGCATAAGTTGGTTTTCTAAATTTGAGACCCTGTTCTGTTTTGTAATTCAGTTCATGTGTAGCCAAGTTTACATTCCGTGTAGTAGTGATATCTTATGATGTTTCATTTTCTGTGTGACTTATTTCACTTAGAATCATCGTACCTGAATCCACTCATTATGCCGCGACGGGCCTGATGACATAGATTTCATTGCTGAGTGATATTCCATTGTACGTACGTACCACAACTTCTTTATCCATTTTTCACATTCTGGGATATTTAACTTGTACCGTAGACGAGGTTCTTGTAAACAGAGCCGTCCGACACTTTGGGGTGGCTGTGTGTTTTTGATTTTAATTTCCCTAAGCTATAGGACCATAAGTGGAAGTGCCATAGGCTCCGTAGCTTTGTTTTTTCGGTGTTCCGGGAAACACCATACACTTCTCCAGAGTGGCTGTTGGCAATTTACATCCCGCCCATCAGCATAACAAGGCTCCCTGTTCTCCATGGCCTGTGCTGCCTTTCTGGATTTTACACTTTTTTCAGATGGCCCTTTTGACCGGGGGGCAGTGAGACTTCATTGTAGTGCAGATTTCTTTAACATGCTTGCTTGCTGGGCCAAAAAGGGCGTATGCGTTTTTTCCTGAATATATTCAGGAAAAAACGCATACGCCCTTTTTGGCCAAGAGCATCATTGTCGACGTTCTGCCTCTTTTCCTATTCTTTAAATGCAATTCCCGTCTACCCCCTGAAATCGTTTTCCTGCAATTCTGCCCCACTTACAAGTCGTCTTCGCAGCCTTCCTTCAATATATTTTTGGACGATAGCTGTCATTTATTACTCTGTAGGTTTGTGAGTTACAGTGCCCCTGAGCTCATTTCTTCAACTCGCTATCTTGTGAGCTGGCCGCAAACCCACAGGATTGCCTCAGGCCCTAATCTGGTTCCGGCACGGCATGCTGAGCCTTTGGTTAATTCCTCTTCCTGGTGGGAAATGAGCGTTAAATTTGCCCGTGCAGACACCTAGAGCTAGTCTCTCATTCGTTCTCCCTATTCCTTTTCATCTTGCGCAGAAATTGCAAACTGTGCCCAACAGGAGGTTAAAGGCACTGACTCTCCAAGTGGGCAGAGTGTTCGTAAAGGGTCTGGAATGGTGAACCCGAGTAAAAGGGGACGAAAACTGAGATGCATTTGAAAACGTTTGCCAGTCACACGGTGCACCATACTGTGGGTTTCCCATGCATGTTTTAGCTGAAGGAAGAATCCCTTAAACTTGGAGAGTTGGGACCCATGGAATGGGTACCATGCTGTATGACTTCAAAGGGTCTGCATTTGCTCATCGAACCTCACCAATGCTATCAGCCCGAAGTGCCCAACCTTATGTCTCACTCAGCTGTGTGTGTAGATGTGGTAAATCCAGGTTGCATCACAAGCCCTGAATGAATTATTTAAGAATTGCTCTCTATTTCACTGTCCTTGGGTTTTGTTTGTGTAATTCATTTTGATAATGGGATTTATCGGATTTTCTCTGCTGCATTCATGCCGCTGTACACACGCTTCATTCTCTTACGGAGACATATAAATCCATGGGTTTGAAGATTCTTACTAGTCAGGTGTATTCCTAGGCGTTGAATATGGGGTGTTTAGTCATTTCGTTGAGCAAGGGGTAGGTCTTGACTATTACATATTTGGCTTATGGAAAGGTATCTGTGCTAATTTCTATCTCTGGTTTTATGCAGCACCCCAACTCACCTTTCCCCTTAAGCAAGCATAAGTTGGTTTTCTAAATTTGAGACCCTGTTCTGTTTTGTAATTCAGTTCATGTGTAGCCAAGTTTACATTCCGTGTAGTAGTGATATCTTATGATGTTTCATTTTCTGTGTGACTTAGTTCACTTAGAATCATCGTACCTGAATGCACTCATTATGCTGCGACGGGCCTGATGACATAGATTTCATTGCTGAGTGATATTCCATTGTACGTACGTACCACAACTTCTTTATCCATTTTTCACATTCTGGGATATTTAACTTGTACCGTAGACGAGGTTCTTGTAAACAGAGCCGTCCGACACTTTGGGGTGGCTGTGTGTTTTTGATTTTAATTTCCCTAAGCTATAGGACCATAAGTGGAAGTGCCGTAGGCTCCGTAGCTTTGTTTTTTCGGTGTTCCGGGAAACACCATACACTTCTCCAGAGTGGCTGTTGGCAATTTACATCCCGCCCATCAGCATAACAAGGCTCCCTGTTCTCCATGGCCTGTGCTGCCTTTCTGGATTTTACACTTTTTTCAGATGGCCCTTTTGACCGGGGGGCAGTGAGACTTCATTGTAGTGCAGATTTCTTTAACATGCTTGCTTGGTTGGCCAAAGAGTGCGTATGCGTTTTTTCCTGAATATATTCAGGAAAAAACGCATACGCCCTTTTTGGCCAAGAGCATCATTGTCGTTCTGCCTCTTTTCCTATGCTTTAAATGCAATTCCCGTCTACCCCGTGAAATCGTTTTCCTGCAATTCTGCCCCGCATACAAGTCGTCTTCGCAGCCTTCCTTCAATATATTTTTGGACGATAGCTGTCATTTATAACTCTGCAGGTTTGTGAGTTACAGTGCCCCTGAGCTCCTTTCTTCAACTCGCTATCTTGTTAGCTGGCCGCAAACCCACAGGATTGCCTCAGGCCCTAATCTGGTTCCGGCAAGGCATGCTGAGCCTTTGGTTAATTCCTCCTCCTGGTGGGAAATGAGCGTTAAATTTGCCCGTGCAGACACCTAGAGCTAGTCTCTCATTCGTTCTCCCTCTTCCTTTTCATCTTGCGCAGAAATTGCAAACTGTGCCCAACAGGAGGTTAAAGGCACTGACTCTCCAAGTGGGGAGAGTGTTCGTAAAGTGTCTGTAATGGTGAACCCGAGTAAAAGGGGACGAAAACTGAGATGCATTTGAAAACGTTTGCCAGTCACACCATACTGTGGGTTTCCCATGCATGTTTTAGCTGAAGGAAGAATCCCTTAAACTTGGAGAGTTGGGACCCATGGAATGGGTACCATGCTGTATGACTTTAAAGGGTCTGCATTTGCTCATCGAACCTCACCAATGCTATCAGCCCGAAGTGCCCAACCTTATGTCTCACTCAGCTCTGGGTGTAGATGTGGTAAATCCAGGTTGCATCACAAGCCCTGAATGAATTATTTAAGAATTGCTCTCTATTTCTCTGTCCTTGGGTTTTGTTTGTGTAATTCATTTTGATAATGGGATTTATCGGATTTCCTCTGCTGCCTTCATGCAGCTGTACACATGCTTGATTCTCTTATGGAGACATATAAATCCATGGGTTTGAAGATTCTTACTAGTCAGGTGTATTCCTAGGCGTTGAATATAGGGTGTTTAGCCCATTTCGTTGAGCAAGGGGTAGGTCTTGACTATTACATATTTGACGTATGGAATGGTATCTGTGCTAATTTCTATCTCTGGTTTTATGCAGCACCCCAACTCACCTTTCCCCTTAAGCAAACATAAGTTGGTTTTCTAAATTTGAGACCCTGTTCTGTTTTGTAATTCAGTTCATGTGTAGCCAAGATTACATTCGGTGTATTAGTGATATATTATGATGTTTCATTTTCTGTGTGACTTATTTCACTTAGAATCATCGTACCTGAATCCACTCATTATGCCACGACGGGCCAGATGACATAGACTTCATTGGTGAGTGATATTCCATTGTACGTACGTACCACAACTTCTTTATCCATTTTTCGCTTTCTGGGATATTTAACTTGTACTGTAGACGAGGTTCTTGTAAACAGAGCCGTCTGAAACTTTGGCGTGGCTGTGTGTTTTTGATTTTAATTTCCCTAAGCTATAGGACCATAAGTGGAAGTGCCGTAGGCTCCGTTGCTTTGTTTTTTAGGTGTTTCAGGAAACACCATACACTTCTCCAGAGTGGCTGTTGGCAATTTACATCCCACCCATCAGCATAACAAGGCTCCCTGTTCTCCATGGCCTGTGCTGCATTTCTGGATTTTACACTTTTTTCAGATGGCCCTTTTGACCGGGGGGCAGTGAGACTTCATTGTAGTGCAGATTTCTTTAACATGGTTGCTTCGTTGGCCAAAAAGTGCGTATGCGTTTTTTCCTGAATATATTCAGGAAAAAACGCATACGCTCTTTTTGGCCAAGTGCATCATTGTCGACGTTCTGCCTCTTTTCCTATGCTTTAAATGCAATTCCAGTCTACCGCATGAAATCGTTTTCCTGAAATTCTGCCCCGCTTTCAAGTCCTCTTCGCAGCCTTCCTTCAATATATTTTTGGACGATAGCTGTCATTTACAACACTGCAAGTTTTGAATTACAATGCGCCGGAGCTCCTTTCTTCAAATCGCTTTCTTGTGAGCTGGCCGCAAACCCTCAGGATTGCTTCAGGCCCTCATCTGGTTCCGGCACAGCATGCTGAGCCTTCGGTTAATTCCTCTTCCTGGTGGGAAATGAACGTTAAATTTGCCCGTGCAGAGACCTACAGCTAGTCTCTCATTGGTTCTCCCTATTCCTGTTCATCTTGCGCAGAAATTGCAAACTGTGCCAAACAGGAGGTTAAAGGCACTGACTCTCCAAGTGGGGAGAGTGTTAGTAAAGGGTCTGGAATTGTGAACCCGAGTAAAAGGGGACGAAAACTGAGATGCATTTGAAAACGTTTCCCGGTCACACGGTGCACCATACTGTGGGTTTCCCATGCATGTTTTAGCTGAAGGAAGAATCGCTTAAACCTGGAGAGTTGGGACCCATGGAATGGGTACCATGTAGTATGACTTCAAATGGTCTGCATTTGCTCATCGAACCTCACCAATGCTATCAGCCCGAAGTGTCCAACTTTATGTCTCACTCAGCACTGGGTGTAGATGAGGTAAATCCAGGTTGCATCACAAGCCCTGAATGAATTATTTAAGAATTGCTCTCTATTTCACTGTCATTGTGTTTTGTTTTTGTAATTCATTTTGATAATAGGATTTATCGGATTTTCTCTGCTGCATTCATGCAGCTGTACACATGCTTGATTCTCTTATGGAGACATATAAATCCATGGGTTTGAAGATTCTTACTAGTCAGGTGTATTCCTAGGCGTTGAATATAGGGTGTTTAGCCCATTTCGTTGAGCAAGGGGTAGGTCTTGACTATTACATATTTGACGTATGGAATGGTATCTGTGCTAATTTCTATCTCTGGTTTTATGCAGCACCCCAACTCACCTTTCCCCTTAAGCAAACATAAGTTGGTTTTCTAAATTTGAGACCCTGTTCTGTTTTGTAATTCAGTTCATGTGTAGCCAAGATTACATTCGGTGTATTAGTGATATATTATGATGTTTCATTTTCTGTGTGACTTATTTCACTTAGAATCATCGTACCTGAATCCACTCATTATGCCACGACGGGCCAGATGACATAGACTTCATTGGTGAGTGATATTCCATTGTACGTACGTACCACAACTTCTTTATCCATTTTTCGCTTTCTGGGATATTTAACTTGTACTGTAGACGAGGTTCTTGTAAACAGAGCCGTCTGAAACTTTGGCGTGGCTGTGTGTTTTTGATTTTAATTTCCCTAAGCTATAGGACCATAAGTGGAAGTGCCGTAGGCTCCGTTGCTTTGTTTTTTAGGTGTTTCAGGAAACACCATACACTTCTCCAGAGTGGCTGTTGGCAATTTACATCCCACCCATCAGCATAACAAGGCTCCCTGTTCTCCATGGCCTGTGCTGCATTTCTGGATTTTACACTTTTTTCAGATGGCCCTTTTGACCGGGGGGCAGTGAGACTTCATTGTAGTGCAGATTTCTTTAACATGGTTGCTTCGTTGGCCAAAAAGTGCGTATGCGTTTTTTCCTGAATATATTCAGGAAAAAACGCATACGCTCTTTTTGGCCAAGTGCATCATTGTCGACGTTCTGCCTCTTTTCCTATGCTTTAAATGCAATTCCAGTCTACCGCATGAAATCGTTTTCCTGAAATTCTGCCCCGCTTTCAAGTCCTCTTCGCAGCCTTCCTTCAATATATTTTTGGACGATAGCTGTCATTTACAACACTGCAAGTTTTGAATTACAATGCGCCGGAGCTCCTTTCTTCAAATCGCTTTCTTGTGAGCTGGCCGCAAACCCTCAGGATTGCTTCAGGCCCTCATCTGGTTCCGGCACAGCATGCTGAGCCTTCGGTTAATTCCTCTTCCTGGTGGGAAATGAACGTTAAATTTGCCCGTGCAGAGACCTACAGCTAGTCTCTCATTGGTTCTCCCTATTCCTGTTCATCTTGCGCAGAAATTGCAAACTGTGCCAAACAGGAGGTTAAAGGCACTGACTCTCCAAGTGGGGAGAGTGTTAGTAAAGGGTCTGGAATTGTGAACCCGAGTAAAAGGGGACGAAAACTGAGATGCATTTGAAAACGTTTCCCGGTCACACGGTGCACCATACTGTGGGTTTCCCATGCATGTTTTAGCTGAAGGAAGAATCGCTTAAACCTGGAGAGTTGGGACCCATGGAATGGGTACCATGTAGTATGACTTCAAATGGTCTGCATTTGCTCATCGAACCTCACCAATGCTATCAGCCCGAAGTGTCCAACTTTATGTCTCACTCAGCACTGGGTGTAGATGAGGTAAATCCAGGTTGCATCACAAGCCCTGAATGAATTATTTAAGAATTGCTCTCTATTTCACTGTCATTGTGTTTTGTTTTTGTAATTCATTTTGATAATAGGATTTATCGGATTTTCTCTGCTGCATTCATGCAGCTGTACACACGCTTGATTCTCTTATGGAGACATATAAATCCATGGGTTTGAAGATTCTTACTAGTCAGGTGTATTCCTAGGCGTTGAATATAGGGTGTTTAGCCCATTTCGTTGAGCAAGGGGTAGGTCTTGACTATTACATATTTGACGTATGGAATGGTATCTGTGCTAATTTCTATCTCTGGTTTTATGCAGCACCCCAACTCACCTTTCCCCTTAAGCAAACATAAGTTGGTTTTCTAAATTTGAGACCCTGTTCTGTTTTGTAATTCAGTTCATGTGTAGCCAAGATTACATTCGGTGTGTTAGTGATATCTTATGATGTTTCATTTTCTGTGTGACTTATTTCACTTAGAATCATCGTACCTGAATCCACTCATTACGCCACGACGGGCCAGATGACATAGCTTTCCTTGGTGACTGATATTCCATTGTACGTACGTACCACAACTTCTTTATCCATTTTTCGCTTTCTGGGATATTTAACTTGTACCGTAGAAGAGGTTCTTGTAAACAGAGCCATCTGAAACTTTGGCTTGGCTGTGTGTTTTTGATTTAAATTTCCCTAAGCTATAGGACCATAAGTGGAAGTGCCGTAGGCTCTGTTGCTTTGTTTTTTAGGTGTTTCAGGAAACACCATACACTTCTCCAGAGTGGCTGTTGGCAATTTACATCCCGCCCATCAGCATAACAAGGCTCCCTGTTCTCCATGGCCTGTGCTGCCTTTCTGGATTTTACACTTTTTTCAGATGGCCCTTTTGACCGGGGGGCAGTGAGACTTCATTGTAGTGCAGATTTCTTTAACATGCTTGCTTGCTTGGCCAAAAAGGGCGTATGCGTTTTTCCTGAATATATTCAGGAAAAAACGCATACGCCCTTTTTGGCCAAGACATCATTGTCGACGTTCTGCCTCTTTTCCTATGCTTTAAATGCAATTCCCGTCTACCCCCTGAAATCGTTTTCCTGCAATTCTGACCCACTTACAAGTCGTCTTCGCAGCCTTCCTTCAATATATTTTTGGACGATAGCTGTCATTTATAACTCTGCAGGTTTGTGAGTTACAGTGCCCCTGAGCTCATTTCTTCAACTCGCTATCTTGTGAGCTGGCCGCAAACCCACAGGATTGCCTCAGGCCCTAATCTGGTTCCGGCACTGCATGCTGAGCCTTTGGTTAATTCCTCTTCCTGGTGGGAAATGAGCGTTAAATTTGCCCGTGCAGACACCTAGAGCTAGTCTCTCATTGGTTCTCCCTATTCCTTTTCATCTTGCACAGAAATTGCAAACTGTGCCCAACAGGAGGTTAAAGGCACTGACTCTCCAAGTGGGGAGAGTGTTCGTAAAGGGTCTGGAATGGTGAACCCGAGTAAAAGGGGACGAAAACTGAGATGCATTTGAAAACGTTTGCCAGTCACACGGTGCACCATACTGTGGGTTTCCCATGCATGTTTTAGCTGAAGGAAGAATCCCTTAAACTTGGAGAGTTGGGACCCATGGAATGGGTACCATGCTGTATGACTTCAAAGGGTCTGCATTTGCTCATCGAACCTCACCAATGCTATCAGCCCGATGTGCCCAACCTTATGTCTCATTCAGCTCTGGGTGTAGATGTGGTAAATCCAGGTTGCATCACAAGCCCTGAATGAATTATTTAAGAATTGCTCTCTATTTCACTGTCCTTGGGTTTTGTTTGTGTAATTCATTTTGATAATGGGATTTATCGGATTTTCTCTGCTGCATTCATGCCGCTGTACACACGCTTCATTTTCTTACGGAGACATATAAATCCATGGGTTTGAAGATTCTTACTAGTCAGGTGTATTCCTAGGCATTGAATATGGGGTGTTTAGTCCATTTCGTTGAGCAAGGGGTAGGTCTTGACTATTACATATTTGGCTTATGGAAAGGTATCTGTGCTAATTTCTATCTTTGGTTTTATGCAACACCCTAACTCACCTTTACCCTTAAGCAAGCATAAGTTGGTTTTCTAAATTTGAGACCCTGTTCTGTTTTGTAATTCAGTTCATGTGTAGCCAAGTTTACATTCCGTGTAGTAGTGATATCTTATGATGTTTCATTTTCTGTGTGACTTATTTCACTTAGAATCATCGTACCTGAATCCACTCATTATGCCGCGACGGGCCTGATGACATAGATTTCATTGCTGAGTGATATTCCATTGTACGTACGTACCACAACTTCTTTATCCATTTTTCACATTCTGGGATATTTAACTTGTACAGTAGACGAGGTTATTGTAAACAGAGCCGCCCGAGACTTTTGGGTGGCTGTGTGTTTTTGATTTTAATTTCCCTAAGCTATAGGACCATAAGGGGAATTGCCGTAGGCTCCGTTGCTTTGTTTTTTAGATGTTCCGGGAAACACCATACATTTTTCCAGACTGGCTGTTGGCAATTTACATCCCGCCCATCAGCATAACAAGGCTCGCTGTTCTCCATGGCCTGTGCTGCCTTTCTGGATTTTACACTTTTTTCAGATGGCCCTTTTGACCGGGGGGCAGTGAGACTTCATTGTAGTGCAGATTTCTTTAACATGCTTGCTTGCTTGGCCAAAAAGGGCGTATGCGTTTTTTCCTGTATATATTCAGGAAAAAACGCATACGCCCTTTTTGGCCAAGAGCATCATTGTCGTTCTGCCTCTTTTCCTATGCTTTAAATGCAATTCCCGTCTACCCCCTGAAATCGTTTTCCTGCAATTCTGCCCCGCATACAAGTCGTCTTCGCAGCCTTCCTTCAATATATTTTTGGACGATAGCTGTCATTTATAACTCTACAGGTTTGTGAGTTACAGTGCCCCTGAGCTCATTTCTTCAACTCGCTATCTTATGAGCTGGCTGCAAACCCACAGGATTGCCTCAGGCCCTAATCTGGTTCCGGCACGGCATACTGAGCCTTTGGTTAATTCCTCTTCCTGGTGGGAAATGAGCATTAAATTTGCCCGTGCAGACACCTAGAGCTAGTCTCTCATTCGTTCTCCCTATTCCTTTTCATCTTGCGCAGAAATTGCAAACTGTGCCCAACAGGAGGTTAAAGGCACTGACTCTCCAAGTGGGGAGAGTGTTCGTAAAGGGTCTGGAATGGTGAACCCGAGTAAAAGGGGACGAAAACTGAGATGCATTTGAAAACGTTTGCCAGTCACACGGTGCACCATACTGTGGGTTTCCCATGCATGTTTTAGCTGAAGGAAGAATCCCTTAAACTTGGAGAGTTGGGACCCATGGAATGGGTACCATGCTGTATGACTTCAAAGGGTCTGCATTTGCTCATCGAACCTCACCAATGCTATCAGCCCGAAGTGCCCAACCTTATGTCTCATTCAGCTCTGGGTGTAGATGTGGTAAATCCAGGTTGCATCACAAGCCCTGAATGAATTATTTAAGAATTGCTCTCTATTTCACTGTCCTTGGGTTTTGTTTGTGTAATTCATTTTGATAATGGGATTTATCGGATTTTCTCTGCTGCATTCATGCCGCTGTACACACGCTTCATTCTCTTACGGAGACATATAAATCCATGGGTTTGAAGATTCTTACTAGTCAGGTGTATTCCTAGGCGTTGAATATGGGGTGTTTAGTCCATTTTGTTGAGCAAGGGGTAGGTCTTGACTATTACATATTTGGCTTATGGAAAGGTATCTGTGCTAATTTCTATCTCTGGTTTTATGCAACACCCTAACTCACCTTTACCCTTAAGCAAGCATAAGTTGGTTTTCAAATTTGAGACCCTGTTCTGTTTTGTAATTCATTTCATGTGTAGCCAAGTTTACATTCCGTGTAGTAGTGATATCTTATGATGTTTCATTTTCTGTGTGACTTATTTCACTTAGAATCATCGTACCTGAATCCACTCATTATGCCGCGACGGGCCTGATGACATAGATTTCATTGCTGAGTGATATTCCATTGTACGTACGTACCACAACTTCTTTATCCATTTTTTACATTCTGGGATATTTAACTTGTACCGTAGAAGAGGTTCTTGTATACAGAGCCGTCCGACACTTTGGGGTGGCTGTGTGTTTTTGATTTTAATTTCCCTAAGCTATAGGACCATAAGTGGAAGTGCCGTAGGCTCCGTAGCTTTGTTTTTTCGGTGTTCCGGGAAACACCATACACTTCTCCAGAGTGGCTGTTGGCAATTTACATCCCGCCCATCAGCATAACAAGGCTCCCTGTTCTCCATGGCCTGTGCTGCCTTTCTGGATTTTACACTTTTTTCAGATGGCCCTTTTGACTGGGGGGCAGTGAGACTTCATTGTAGTGCAGATTTCTTTAACATGCTTGCTTGGTTGGCCAAAGAGTGCGTATGCGTTTTTTCCTGAATATATTCAGGAAAAAACGCATACGCCCTTTTTGGCCAAGAGCATCATTGTCGTTCTGCCTCTTTTCCTATGCTTTAAATGCAATTCCCGTCTACCCCGTGAAATTGTTTTCCTGCAATTCTGCCCCGCATACAAGTCGTCTTCGCAGCCTTCCTTCAATATATTTTTGGACGATAGCTGTCATTTATAACTCTACAGGTTTGTGAGTTACAGTGCCCCTGAGCTCATTTCTTCAACTCGCTATCTTATGAGCTGGCTGCAAACCCACAGGATTGCCTCAGGCCCTAATCTGGTTCCGGCACGGCATGCTGAGCCTTTGGTTAATTCCTCTTCCTGGTGGGAAATGAGCATTAAATTTGCCCGTGCAGACACCTAGAGCTAGTCTCTCATTCGTTCTCCCTATTCCTTTTCATCTTGCGCAGAAATTGCAAACTGTGCCCAACAGGAGGTTAAAGGCACTGACTCTCCAAGTGGGGAGAGTGTTCGTAAAGGGTCTGGAATGGTGAACCCGAGTAAAAGGGGACGAAAACTGAGATGCATTTGAAAACGTTTGCCAGTCACACGGTGCACCATACTGTGGGTTTCCCATGCATGTTTTAGCTGAAGGAAGAATCCCTTAAACTTGGAGAGTTGGGACCCATGGAATGGGTACCATGCTGTATGACTTCAAAGGGTCTGCATTTGCTCATCGAACCTCACCAATGCTATCAGCCCGAAGTGCCCAACCTTATGTCGCACTCAGCTCTGGGTGTAGATGTGGTAAATCCAGGTTGCATCACAAGCCCTGAATGAATTATTTAAGAATTGCTCTCTATTTCACTGTCCTTGGGTTTTGTTTGTGTAATTCATTTTGATAATGGGATTTATCGGATTTTCTCTGCTGCATTCATGCCGCTGTACACACGCTTCATTCTCTTACGGAGACATATAAATCCATGGGTTTGAAGATTCTTACTAGTCAGGTGTATTCCTAGGCGTTGAATATGGGGTGTTTAGTCATTTCGTTGAGCAAGGGGTAGGTCTTGACTATTACATATTTGGCTTATGGAAAGGTATCTGTGCTAATTTCTATCTCTGGTTTTATGCAGCACCCCAACTCACCTTTCCCCTTAAGCAAGCATAAGTTGGTTTTCTAAATTTGAGACCCTGTTCTGTTTTGTAATTCAGTTCATGTGTAGCCAAGTTTACATTCCGTGTAGTAGTGATATCTTATGATGTTTCATTTTCTGTGTGACTTAGTTCACTTAGAATCATCGTACCTGAATCCACTCATTATGCTGCGACGGGCCTGATGACATAGATTTCATTGCTGAGTGATATTCCATTGTACGTACGTACCACAACTTCTTTATCCATTTTTCACATTCTGGGATATTTAACTTGTACCGTAGACGAGGTTATTGTAAACAGAGCCGCCCGAGACTTTTGGGTGGCTGTGTGTTTTTGATTTTAATTTCCCTAAGCTATAGGACCATAAGGGGAATTGCCGTAGGCTCCGTTGCTTTGTTTTTTAGATGTTCCGGGAAACACCATACATTTTTCCAGACTGGTTGTTGGCTATTTACATCCCGCCCATCAGCATAACAAGGCTCGCTGTTCTCCATGGCCTGTGCTGCCTTTCTGGATTTTACACTTTTTTCAGATGGCTCTTTTGACCGAGGGGCAGTGAGACTTCATTGTAGTGCAGATTTCTTTAACATGCTTGCTTGCTTGGCCAAAAAGGGCGTATGCGTTTTTTCCTGTATGTATTCAGGAAAAAACGCATACGCCCTTTTTGGCCAAGAGCATCATTGTCGACGTTCTGCCTCTTTTCCTATTCTTTAAATGCAATTCCCGTCTACCCCCTGAAATCGTTTTCCTGCAATTCTGCCCCACTTACAAGTCGTCTTCGCAGCCTTCCTTCAATATATTTTTGGACGATAGCTGTCATTTATTACTCTGCAGGTTTGTGCGTTACAGTGCCCCTGAGCTCATTTCTTCAACTCGCTATCTTGTGAGCTGGCCGCAAACCCACAAGATTGCTTCAGGCCCTAATCTGGTTCCGGCACGGCATGCTGAGCCTTTGGTTAATTCCTCTTCCTGGTGGGAAATGAGCGTTAAATTTGCCCGTGCAGACACCTAGAGCTAGTCTCTCATTCGTTCTCCCTATTCCTTTTCATCTTGCGCAGAAATTGCAAACTGTGCCCAACAGGAGGTTAAAGGCACTGACTCTCCAAGTGGGCAGAGTGTTCGTAAAGGGTCTGGAATGGTGAACCCGAGTAAAAGGGGACGAAAACTGAGATGCATTTGAAAACGTTTGCCAGTCACACGGTGCACCATACTGTGGGTTTCCCATGCATGTTTTAGCTGAAGGAAGAATCCCTTAAACTTGGAGAGTTGGGACCCATGGAATGGGTACCATGCTGTATGACTTCAAAGGGTCTGCATTTGCTCATCGAACCTCACCAATGCTATCAGCCCGAAGTGCCCAACCTTATGTCTCACTCAGCTCTGGGTGTAGATGTGGTAAATCCAGGTTGCATCACAAGCCCTGAATGAATTATTTAAGAATTGCTCTCTATTTCACTGTCCTTGGGTTTTGTTTGTGTAATTCATTTTGATAATGGGATTTATCGGATTTTCTCTGCTGCATTCATGCCGCTGTACATACGTTTCATTCTCTTACGGAGACATATAAATCCATGGGTTTGAAGATTCTTACTAGTCAGGTGTATTCCTAGGCATTGAATATGGGGTGATTAGTCCATTTCGTTGAGCAAGGGGTAGGTCTTGACTATTACATATTTGGCTTATGGAAAGGTATCTGTGCTAATTTCTATCTCTGGTTTTATGCAGCACCCCAACTCACCTTTCCCCTTAAGCAAGCATAAGTTGGTTTTCTAAATTTGAGACCCTGTTCTGTTTTGTAATTCAGTTCATGTGTAGCCAAGTTTACATTCCGTGTAGTAGTGATATCTTATGATATTTCATTTTCTGTGTGACTTATTTCACTTAGAATCATCGTACCTGAATCCACTCATTATGCCGCGACGGGCCTGATGACATAGAATTCATTGCTGTGTGATATTCCATTGTACGAACGTACCACAATTTCTTTATCCATTTTTCACATTCTGGGATATTTAACTTGTACCGTAGACGAGGTTATTGTAAACAGAGCCGTCCGACACTTTGGGGTGGCTGTGTGTTTTTGATTTTAATTTCCCTAAGCTATAGGACCATAAGGGGAATTGCCGTAGGCTCCGTTGCTTTGTTTTTTAGATGTTCCGGGAAACACCATACATTTTTCCAGACTGGCTGTTGGCAATTTACATCCCGCCCATCAGCATAACAAGGCTCGCTGTTCTCCATGGCCTGTGCTGCCTTTCTGGATTTTACACTTTTTTCAGATGGCCCTTTTGACCGGGGGGCAGTGAGACTTCATTGTAGTGCAGATTTCTTTAACATGCTTGCTTGCTTGGCCAAAAAGGGCGTATGCGTTTTTTCCTGTATATATTCAGGAAAAAACGCATACGCCCTTTTAGGCCAAGAGCATCATTGTCGTTCTGCCTCTTTTCCTATGCTTTAAATGCAATTCCCGTCTACCCCGTGAAATTGTTTTCCTGCAATTCTGCCCCGCATACAAGTCGTCTTCGCAGCCTTCCTTCAATATATTTTTGGACGATAGCTGTCATTTATAACTCTACAGGTTTGTGAGTTACAGTGCCCCTGAGCTCATTTCTTCAACTCGCTATCTTATGAGCTGGCTGCAAACCCACAGGATTGCCTCAGGCCCTAATCTGGTTCCGGCACGGCATGCTGAGCCTTTGGTTAATTCCTCTTCCTGGTGGGAAATGAGCATTAAATTTGCCCGTGCAGACACCTAGAGCTAGTCTCTCATTCGTTCTCCCTATTCCTTTTCATCTTGCGCAGAAATTGCAAACTGTGCCCAACAGGAGGTTAAAGGCACTGACTCTCCAAGTGGGGAGAGTGTTCGTAAAGGGTCTGGAATGGTGAACCCGAGTAAAAGGGGACGAAAACTGAGATGCATTTGAAAACGTTTGCCAGTCACACGGTGCACCATACTGTGGGTTTCCCATGCATGTTTTAGCTGAAGGAAGAATCCCTTAAACTTGGAGAGTTGGGACCCATGGAATGGGTACCATGCTGTATGACTTCAAAGGGTCTGCATTTGCTCATCGAACCTCACCAATGCTATCAGCCCGAAGTGCCCAACCTTATGTCGCACTCAGCTCTGGGTGTAGATGTGGTAAATCCAGGTTGCATCACAAGCCCTGAATGAATTATTTAAGAATTGCTCTCTATTTCACTGTCCTTGGGTTTTGTTTGTGTAATTCATTTTGATAATGGGATTTATCGGATTTTCTCTGCTGCATTCATGCCGCTGTACACACGCTTCATTCTCTTACGGAGACATATAAATCCATGGGTTTGAAGATTCTTACTAGTCAGGTGTATTCCTAGGCGTTGAATATGGGGTGTTTAGTCATTTCGTTGAGCAAGGGGTAGGTCTTGACTATTACATATTTGGCTTATGGAAAGGTATCTGTGCTAATTTCTATCTCTGGTTTTATGCAGCACCCCAACTCACCTTTCCCCTTAAGCAAGCATAAGTTGGTTTTCTAAATTTGAGACCCTGTTCTGTTTTGTAATTCAGTTCATGTGTAGCCAAGTTTACATTCCGTGTAGTAGTGATATCTTATGATGTTTCATTTTCTGTGTGACTTAGTTCACTTAGAATCATCGTACCTGAATCCACTCATTATGCTGCGACGGGCCTGATGACATAGATTTCATTGCTGAGTGATATTCCATTGTACGTACGTACCACAACTTCTTTATCCATTTTTCACATTCTGGGATATTTAACTTGTACCGTAGACGAGGTTATTGTAAACAGAGCCGCCCGAGACTTTTGGGTGGCTGTGTGTTTTTGATTTTAATTTCCCTAAGCTATAGGACCATAAGGGGAATTGCCGTAGGCTCCGTTGCTTTGTTTTTTAGATGTTCCGGGAAACACCATACATTTTTCCAGACTGGCTGTTGGCAATTTACATCCCGCCCATCAGCATAACAAGGCTCGCTGTTCTCCATGGCCTGTGCTGCCTTTCTGGATTTTACACTTTTTTCAGATGGCCCTTTTGACCGGGGGGCAGTGAGACTTCATTGTAGTGCAGATTTCTTTAACATGCTTGCTTGCTTGGCCAAAAAGGGCGTATGCGTTTTTTCCTGTATATATTCAGGAAAAAACGCATACGCCCTTTTTGGCCAAGAGCATCATTGTCGACGTTCTGCCTCTTTTCCTATTCTTTAAATGCAATTCCCGTCTACCCCCTGAAATCGTTTTCCTGCAATTCTGCCCCACTTACAAGTCGTCTTCGCAGCCTTCCTTCAATATATTTTTGGACGATAGCTGTCATTTATTACTCTGCAGGTTTGTGCGTTACAGTGCCCCTGAGCTCATTTCTTCAACTCGCTATCTTGTGAGCTGGCCGCAAACCCACAAGATTGCTTCAGGCCCTAATCTGGTTCCGGCACGGCATGCTGAGCCTTTGGTTAATTCCTCTTCCTGGTGGGAAATGAGCGTTAAATTTGCCCGTGCAGACACCTAGAGCTAGTCTCTCATTCGTTCTCCCTATTCCTTTTCATCTTGCGCAGAAATTGCAAACTGTGCCCAACAGGAGGTTAAAGGCACTGACTCTCCAAGTGGGCAGAGTGTTCGTAAAGGGTCTGGAATGGTGAACCCGAGTAAAAGGGGACGAAAACTGAGATGCATTTGAAAACGTTTGCCAGTCACACGGTGCACCATACTGTGGGTTTCCCATGCATGTTTTAGCTGAAGGAAGAATCCCTTAAACTTGGAGAGTTGGGACCCATGGAATGGGTACCATGCTGTATGACTTCAAAGGGTCTGCATTTGCTCATCGAACCTCACCAATGCTATCAGCCCGAAGTGCCCAACCTTATGTCTCACTCAGCTCTGGGTGTAGATGTGGTAAATCCAGGTTGCATCACAAGCCCTGAATGAATTATTTAAGAATTGCTCTCTATTTCACTGTCCTTGGGTTTTGTTTGTGTAATTCATTTTGATAATGGGATTTATCGGATTTTCTCTGCTGCATTCATGCCGCTGTACATACGTTTCATTCTCTTACGGAGACATATAAATCCATGGGTTTGAAGATTCTTACTAGTCAGGTGTATTCCTAGGCATTGAATATGGGGTGATTAGTCCATTTCGTTGAGCAAGGGGTAGGTCTTGACTATTACATATTTGGCTTATGGAAAGGTATCTGTGCTAATTTCTATCTCTGGTTTTATGCAGCACCCCAACTCACCTTTCCCCTTAAGCAAGCATAAGTTGGTTTTCTAAATTTGAGACCCTGTTCTGTTTTGTAATTCAGTTCATGTGTAGCCAAGTTTACATTCCGTGTAGTAGTGATATCTTATGATATTTCATTTTCTGTGTGACTTATTTCACTTAGAATCATCGTACCTGAATCCACTCATTATGCCGCGACGGGCCTGATGACATAGAATTCATTGCTGTGTGATATTCCATTGTACGAACGTACCACAATTTCTTTATCCATTTTTCACATTCTGGGATATTTAACTTGTACCGTAGACGAGGTTATTGTAAACAGAGCCGTCCGACACTTTGGGGTGGCTGTGTGTTTTTGATTTTAATTTCCCTAAGCTATAGGACCATAAGGGGAATTGCCGTAGGCTCCGTTGCTTTGTTTTTTAGATGTTCCGGGAAACACCATACATTTTTCCAGACTGGCTGTTGGCAATTTACATCCCGCCCATCAGCATAACAAGGCTCGCTGTTCTCCATGGCCTGTGCTGCCTTTCTGGATTTTACACTTTTTTCAGATGGCCCTTTTGACCGGGGGGCAGTGAGACTTCATTGTAGTGCAGATTTCTTTAACATGCTTGCTTGCTTGGCCAAAAAGGGCGTATGCGTTTTTTCCTGTATATATTCAGGAAAAAACGCATACGCCCTTTTTGGCCAAGAGCATCATTGTCGTTCTGCCTCTTTTCCTATGCTTTAAATGCAATTCCCGTCTACCCCCTGAAATCGTTTTCCTGCAATTCTGCCCCGCATACAAGTCGTCTTCGCAGCCTTCCTTCAATATATTTTTGGACGATAGCTGTCATTTATAACTCTACAGGTTTGTGAGTTACAGTGCCCCTGAGCTCATTTCTTCAACTCGCTATCTTATGAGCTGGCTGCAAACCCACAGGATTGCCTCAGGCCCTAATCTGGTTCCGGCACGGCATGCTGAGCCTTTGGTTAATTCCTCTTCCTGGTGGGAAATGAGCATTAAATTTGCCCGTGCAGACACCTAGAGCTAGTCTCTCATTCGTTCTCCCTATTCCTTTTCATCTTGCGCAGAAATTGCAAACTGTGCCCAACAGGAGGTTAAAGGCACTGACTCTCCAAGTGGGGAGAGTGTTCGTAAAGGGTCTGGAATGGTGAACCCGAGTAAAAGGGGACGAAAACTGAGATGCATTTGAAAACGTTTGCCAGTCACACGGTGCACCATACTGTGGGTTTCCCATGCATGTTTTAGCTGAAGGAAGAATCCCTTAAACTTGGAGAGTTGGGACCCATGGAATGGGTACCATGCTGTATGACTTCAAAGGGTCTGCATTTGCTCATCGAACCTCACCAATGCTATCAGCCCGAAGTGCCCAACCTTATGTCGCACTCAGCTCTGGGTGTAGATGTGGTAAATCCAGGTTGCATCACAAGCCCTGAATGAATTATTTAAGAATTGCTCTCTATTTCACTGTCCTTGGGTTTTGTTTGTGTAATTCATTTTGATAATGGGATTTATCGGATTTTCTCTGCTGCATTCATGCCGCTGTACACACGCTTCATTCTCTTACGGAGACATATAAATCCATGGGTTTGAAGATTCTTACTAGTCAGGTGTATTCCTAGGCGTTGAATATGGGGTGTTTAGTCATTTCGTTGAGCAAGGGGTAGGTCTTGACTATTACATATTTGGCTTATGGAAAGGTATCTGTGCTAATTTCTATCTCTGGTTTTATGCAGCACCCCAACTCACCTTTCCCCTTAAGCAAGCATAAGTTGGTTTTCTAAATTTGAGACCCTGTTCTGTTTTGTAATTCAGTTCATGTGTAGCCAAGTTTACATTCCGTGTAGTAGTGATATCTTATGATGTTTCATTTTCTGTGTGACTTAGTTCACTTAGAATCATCGTACCTGAATCCACTCATTATGCTGCGACGGGCCTGATGACATAGATTTCATTGCTGAGTGATATTCCATTGTACGTACGTACCACAACTTCTTTATCCATTTTTCACATTCTGGGATATTTAACTTGTACCGTAGACGAGGTTATTGTAAACAGAGCCGCCCGAGACTTTTGGGTGGCTGTGTGTTTTTGATTTTAATTTCCCTAAGCTATAGGACCATAAGGGGAATTGCCGTAGGCTCCGTTGCTTTGTTTTTTAGATGTTCCGGGAAACACCATACATTTTTCCAGACTGGCTGTTGGCAATTTACATCCCGCCCATCAGCATAACAAGGCTCGCTGTTCTCCATGGCCTGTGCTGCCTTTCTGGATTTTACACTTTTTTCAGATGGCCCTTTTGACCGGGGGGCAGTGAGACTTCATTGTAGTGCAGATTTCTTTAACATGCTTGCTTGCTTGGCCAAAAAGGGCGTATGCGTTTTTTCCTGTATATATTCAGGAAAAAACGCATACGCCCTTTTTGGCCAAGAGCATCATTGTCGACGTTCTGCCTCTTTTCCTATTCTTTAAATGCAATTCCCGTCTACCCCCTGAAATCGTTTTCCTGCAATTCTGCCCCACTTACAAGTCGTCTTCGCAGCCTTCCTTCAATATATTTTTGGACGATAGCTGTCATTTATTACTCTGCAGGTTTGTGCGTTACAGTGCCCCTGAGCTCATTTCTTCAACTCGCTATCTTGTGAGCTGGCCGCAAACCCACAAGATTGCTTCAGGCCCTAATCTGGTTCCGGCACGGCATGCTGAGCCTTTGGTTAATTCCTCTTCCTGGTGGGAAATGAGCGTTAAATTTGCCCGTGCAGACACCTAGAGCTAGTCTCTCATTCGTTCTCCCTATTCCTTTTCATCTTGCGCAGAAATTGCAAACTGTGCCCAACAGGAGGTTAAAGGCACTGACTCTCCAAGTGGGCAGAGTGTTCGTAAAGGGTCTGGAATGGTGAACCCGAGTAAAAGGGGACGAAAACTGAGATGCATTTGAAAACGTTTGCCAGTCACACGGTGCACCATACTGTGGGTTTCCCATGCATGTTTTAGCTGAAGGAAGAATCCCTTAAACTTGGAGAGTTGGGACCCATGGAATGGGTACCATGCTGTATGACTTCAAAGGGTCTGCATTTGCTCATCGAACCTCACCAATGCTATCAGCCCGAAGTGCCCAACCTTATGTCTCACTCAGCTCTGGGTGTAGATGTGGTAAATCCAGGTTGCATCACAAGCCCTGAATGAATTATTTAAGAATTGCTCTCTATTTCACTGTCCTTGGGTTTTGTTTGTGTAATTCATTTTGATAATGGGATTTATCGGATTTTCTCTGCTGCATTCATGCCGCTGTACATACGTTTCATTCTCTTACGGAGACATATAAATCCATGGGTTTGAAGATTCTTACTAGTCAGGTGTATTCCTAGGCATTGAATATGGGGTGATTAGTCCATTTCGTTGAGCAAGGGGTAGGTCTTGACTATTACATATTTGGCTTATGGAAAGGTATCTGTGCTAATTTCTATCTCTGGTTTTATGCAGCACCCCAACTCACCTTTCCCCTTAAGCAAGCATAAGTTGGTTTTCTAAATTTGAGACCCTGTTCTGTTTTGTAATTCAGTTCATGTGTAGCCAAGTTTACATTCCGTGTAGTAGTGATATCTTATGATATTTCATTTTCTGTGTGACTTATTTCACTTAGAATCATCGTACCTGAATCCACTCATTATGCCGCGACGGGCCTGATGACATAGAATTCATTGCTGTGTGATATTCCATTGTACGAACGTACCACAATTTCTTTATCCATTTTTCACATTCTGGGATATTTAACTTGTACCGTAGACGAGGTTATTGTAAACAGAGCCGTCCGACACTTTGGGGTGGCTGTGTGTTTTTGATTTTAATTTCCCTAAGCTATAGGACCATAAGGGGAATTGCCGTAGGCTCCGTTGCTTTGTTTTTTAGATGTTCCGGGAAACACCATACATTTTTCCAGACTGGCTGTTGGCAATTTACATCCCGCCCATCAGCATAACAAGGCTCGCTGTTCTCCATGGCCTGTGCTGCCTTTCTGGATTTTACACTTTTTTCAGATGGCCCTTTTGACCGGGGGGCAGTGAGACTTCATTGTAGTGCAGATTTCTTTAACATGCTTGCTTGCTTGGCCAAAAAGGGCGTATGCGTTTTTTCCTGTATATATTCAGGAAAAAACGCATACGCCCTTTTAGGCCAAGAGCATCATTGTCGTTCTGCCTCTTTTCCTATGCTTTAAATGCAATTCCCGTCTACCCCCTGAAATCGTTTTCCTGCAATTCTGCCCCGCATACAAGTCGTCTTCGCAGCCTTCCTTCAATATATTTTTGGACGATAGCTGTCATTTATAACTCTACAGGTTTGTGAGTTACAGTGCCCCTGAGCTCATTTCTTCAACTCGCTATATTATGAGCTGGCTGCAAACCCACAGGATTGCCTCAGGCCCTAATCTGGTTCCGGCACGGCATACTGAGCCTTTGGTTAATTCCTCTTCCTGGTGGGAAATGAGCATTAAATTTGCCCGTGCAGACACCTAGAGCTAGTCTCTCATTCGTTCTCCCTATTCCTTTTCATCTTGCGCAGAAATTGCAAACTGTGCCCAACAGGAGGTTAAAGGCACTGACTCTCCAAGTGGGGAGAGTGTTCGTAAAGGGTCTGGAATGGTGAACCCGAGTAAAAGGGGAAGAAAACTGAGATGCATTTGAAAACGTTTGCCAGTCACACGGTGCACCATACTGTGGGTTTCCCATGCATGTTTTAGCTGAAGGAAGAATCCCTTAAACTTGGAGAGTTGGGACCCATGGAATGGGTACCATGCTGTATGACTTCAAAGGGTCTGCATTTGCTAATCGAACCTCACCAATGCTATCAGCCCGAAGTGCCCAACCTTATGTCTCATTCAGCTCTGGGTGTAGATGTGGTAAATCCAGGTTGCATCACAAGCCCTGAATGAATTATTTAAGAATTGCTCTCTATTTCACTGTCCTTGGGTTTTGTTTGTGTAATTCATTTTGATAATGGGATTTATCGGATTTTCTCTGCTGCATTCATGCCGCTGTACACACACTTCATTCTCTTACGGAGACATATAAATCCATGGGTTTGAAGATTCTTACTAGTCAGGTGTATTCCTAGGCGTTGAATATGGGGTGTTTAGTCCATTTTGTTGAGCAAGGGGTAGGTCTTGACTATTACATATTTGGCTTATGGAAAGGTATCTGTGCTAATTTCTATCTCTGGTTTTATGCAACACCCTAACTCACCTTTACCCTTAAGCAAGCATAAGTTGGTTTTCTAAATTTGAGACCCTGTTCTGTTTTGTAATTCATTTCATGTGTAGCCAAGTTTACATTCCGTGTAGTAGTGATATCTTATGATGTTTCATTTTCTGTGTGACTTATTTCACTTAGAATCATCGTACCTGAATCCACTCATTATGCCGCGACGGGCCTGATGACATAGATTTCATTGCTGAGTGATATTCCATTGTACGTACGTACCACAACTTCTTTATCCATTTTTCACATTCTGGGATATTTAACTTGTACCGTAGACGAGGTTCTTGTATACAGAGCCGTCCGACACTTTGGGGTGGCTGTGTGTTTTTGATTTTAATTTCCCTAAGCTATAGGACCATAAGTGGAAGTGCCGTAGGCTCCGTAGCTTTGTTTTTTCGGTGTTGCGGGAAACACCATACACTTCTCCAGAGTGGCTGTTGGCAATTTACATCTCGCCCATCAGCATAACAAGGCTCCCTGTTCTCCATGGCCTGTGCTGCCTTTCTGGATTTTACACTCTTTTCAGATAGCCCTTTTGACCCGGGGGCAGTGAGACTTCATTGTAGTGCAGATTTCTTTAACATTCTTGCTTGCTTGGCCAAAAAGGGTGTATGCGTTTTTTCCTGAATATATTCAGGAAAAAACGCATACGCCCTTTTTGGCCAAGAGCATCATTGTCGACGTTCTGCCTCTTTTCCTATTTTTTAAATGCAATTCCCGTCTACCCCCTGAAATCGTTTTCCTGCAATTCTGCCCCACTTACAAGTCGTCTTCGCAGCCTTCCTTCAATATATTTTTGGACGATAGCTGTCATTTATAACTCTGCAGGTTTGTGAGTTACAGTGCCCCTGAGCTCATTTCTTCAACTCGCTATCTTGTGAGCTGGCCGCAAACCCACAGGATTGCCTCAGGCCCTAATCTGGTTCCGGCACGGCATGCTGAGCCTTTGGTTAATTCCTCTTCCTGGTGGGAAATGAGCGTTAAATTTGCCCGTGCAGACACCTAGAGCTAGTCTCTCATTCGTTCTCCCTATTCCT
The DNA here is from genome assembly GCF_059928025.1 of Delphinapterus leucas. NCBI lineage: Eukaryota > Metazoa > Chordata > Mammalia > Artiodactyla > Monodontidae > Delphinapterus > Delphinapterus leucas. Next base: position 19,449,610 of record NW_028322235.1, on the reverse strand, counting down.
TTTCATCTTGCGCAGAAATTGCAAACTGTGCCCAACAGGAGGTTAAAGGCACTGACTCTCCAAGTGGGCAGAGTGTTCGTAAAGGGTCTGGAATGGTGAACCTGAGTAAAAGGGGACGAAAACTGAGATGCATTTGAAAACGTTTGCCAGTCACACGGTGCACCATACTGTGGGTTTCCCATGCATGTTTTAGCTGAAGGAAGAATCCCTTAAACTTGGAGAGTTGGGACCCATGGAATGGGTACCATGCTGTATGACTTCAAAGGGTCTGCATTTGCTCATCGAACCTCACCAATGCTATCAGCCCGAAGTGCCCAACCTTATGTCTCACTCAGCTCTGGGTGTAGATGTGGTAAATCCAGGTTGCATCACAAGCCCTGAATGAATTATTTAAGAATTGCTCTCTATTTCACTGTCCTTGGGTTTTGTTTGTGTAATTCATTTTGATAATGGGATTTATCGGATTTTCTCTGCTGCATTCATGCCGCTGTACACACGCTTCATTCTCTTACGGAGACATATAAATCCATGGGTTTGAAGATTCTTACTAGTCAGGTGTATTCCTAGGCGTTGAATATGGGGTGTTTAGTCATTTTGTTGAGCAAGGGGTAGGTCTTGACTATTACATATTTGGCTTATGGAAAGGTATCTGTGCTAATTTCTATCTCTGGTTTTATGCAGCACCCCAACTCACCTTTCCCCTTAAGCAAGCATAAGTTGGTTTTCTAAATTTGAGACCCTGTTCTGTTTTGTAATTCAGTTCATGTGTAGCCAAGTTTACATTCCGTGTAGTAGTGATATCTTATGATGTTTCATTTTCTGTGTGACTTATTTCACTTAGAATCATCGTACCTGAATCCACTCATTATGCCGCGACGGGCCTGATGACATAGAATTCATTGCTGTGTGATATTCCATTGTACGAACGTACCACAATTTCTTTATCCATTTTTCACATTCTGGGATATTTAACTTGTACCGTAGAGGAGGTTATTGTAAACAGAGCCGCCCGAGACTTTTGGGTGGCTGTGTGTTTTTGATTTTAATTTCCCTAAGCTATAGGACCATAAGGGGAATTGCCGTAGGCTCCGTTGCTTTGTTTTTTAGATGTTCCGGGAAACACCATACATTTTTCCAGACTGGTTGTTGGCTATTTACATCCCGCCCATCAGCATAACAAGGCTCGCTGTTCTCCATGGCCTGTGCTGCCTTTCTGGATTTTACACTTTTTTCAGATGGCACTTTTGACCGGGGGGCAGTGAGACTTCATTGTAGTGCAGATTTCTTTAACATGCTTGCTTGCTTGGCCAAAAAGGGCGTATGCGTTTTTTCCTGTATGTATTCAGGAAAAAACGCATACGCCCTTTTTGGCCAAGAGCATCATTGTCGTTCTGCCTCTTTTCCTATTCTTTAAATGCAATTCCCGTCTACCCCCTGAAATCGTTTTCCTGCAATTCTGCCCCACTTACAAGTCGTCTTCGCAGCCTTCCTTCAATATATTTTTGGACGATAGCTGTCATTTATTACTCTGCAGGTTTGTGCGTTACAGTGCCCCTGAGCTCATTTCTTCAACTCGCTATCTTGTGAGCTGGCCGCAAACCCACAAGATTGCTTCAGGCCCTAATCTGGTTCCGGCACGGCATGCTGAGCCTTTGGTTAATTCCTCTTCCTGGTGGGAAATGAGCGTTAAATTTGCCCGTGCAGACACCTAGAGCTAGTCTCTCATTCGTTCTCCCTATTCCTTTTCATCTTGCGCAGAAATTGCAAACTGTGCCCAACAGGAGGTTAAAGGCACTGACTCTCCAAGTGGGCAGAGTGTTCGTAAAGGGTCTGGAATGGTGAACCCGAGTAAAAGGGGACGAAAACTGAGATGCATTTGAAAACGTTTGCCAGTCACACGGTGCACCATACTGTGGGTTTCCCATGCATGTTTTAGCTGAAGGAAGAATCCCTTAAACTTGGAGAGTTGGGACCCATGGAATGGGTACCATGCTGTATGACTTCAAAGGGTCTGCATTTGCTCATCGAACCTCACCAATGCTATCAGCCCGAAGTGCCCAACCTTATGTCTCACTCAGCTCTGGGTGTAGATGTGGTAAATCCAGGTTGCATCACAAGCCCTGAATGAATTATTTAAGAATTGCTCTCTATTTCACTGTCCTTGGGTTTTGTTTGTGTAATTCATTTTGATAATGGGATTTATCGGATTTTCTCTGCTGCATTCATGCCGCTGTACATACGTTTCATTCTCTTACGGAGACATATAAATCCATGGGTTTGAAGATTCTTACTAGTCAGGTGTATTCCTAGGCATTGAATATGGGGTGATTAGTCCATTTCGTTGAGCAAGGGGTAGGTCTTGACTATTACATATTTGGCTTATGGAAAGGTATCTGTGCTAATTTCTATCTCTGGTTTTATGCAGCACCCCAACTCACCTTTCCCCTTAAGCAAGCATAAGTTGGTTTTCTAAATTTGAGACCCTGTTCTGTTTTGTAATTCAGTTCATGTGTAGCCAAGTTTACATTCCGTGTAGTAGTGATATCTTATGATGTTTCATTTTCTGTGTGACTTATTTCACTTAGAATCATCGTACCTGAATCCACTCATTATGCCGCGACGGGCCTGATGACATAGAATTCATTGCTGTGTGATATTCCATTGTACGAACGTACCACAATTTCTTTATCCATTTTTCACATTCTGGGATATTTAACTTGTACCGTAGACGAGGTTATTGTAAACAGAGCCGTCCGACACTTTGGGGTGGCTGTGTGTTTTTGATTTTAATTTCCCTAAGCTATAGGACCATAAGGGGAATTGCCGTAGGCTCCGTTGCTTTCTTTTTTAGATGTTCCGGGAAACACCATACATTTTTCCAGACTGGCTGTTGGCAATTTACATCCCGCCCATCAGCATAACAAGGCTCGCTGTTCTCCATGGCCTGTGCTGCCTTTCTGGATTTTACACTTTTTTCAGATGGCCCTTTTGACCGGGGGGCAGTGAGACTTCATTGTAGTGCAGATTTCTTTAACATGCTTGCTTGCTTGGCCAAAAAGGGCGTATGCGTTTTTTCCTGTATATATTCAGGAAAAAACGCATACGCCCTTTTAGGCCAAGAGCATCATTGTCGTTCTGCCTCTTTTCCTATGCTTTAAATGCAATTCCCGTCTACCCCCTGAAATCGTTTTCCTGCAATTCTGCCCCGCATACAAGTCGTCTTCGCAGCCTTCCTTCAATATATTTTTGGACGATAGCTGTCATTTATAACTCTACAGGTTTGTGAGTTACAGTGCCCCTGAGCTCATTTCTTCAACTCGCTATCTTATGAGCTGGCTGCAAACCCACAGGATTGCCTCAGGCCCTAATCTGGTTCCGGCACGGCATACTGAGCCTTTGGTTAATTCCTCTTCCTGGTGGGAAATGAGCATTAAATTTGCCCGTGCAGACACCTAGAGCTAGTCTCTCATTCGTTCTCCCTATTCCTTTTCATCTTGCGCAGAAATTGCAAACTGTGCCCAACAGGAGGTTAAAGGCACTGACTCTCCAAGTGGGGAGAGTGTTCGTAAAGGGTCTGGAATGGTGAACCCGAGTAAAAGGGGAAGAAAACTGAGATGCATTTGAAAACGTTTGCCAGTCACACGGTGCACCATACTGTGGGTTTCCCATGCATGTTTTAGCTGAAGGAAGAATCCCTTAAACTTGGAGAGTTGGGACCCATGGAATGGGTACCATGCTGTATGACTTCAAAGGGTCTGCATTTGCTCATCGAACCTCACCAATGCTATCAGCCCGAAGTGCCCAACCTTATGTCTCATTCAGCTCTGGGTGTAGATGTGGTAAATCCAGGTTGCATCACAAGCCCTGAATGAATTATTTAAGAATTGCTCTCTATTTCACTGTCCTTGGGTTTTGTTTGTGTAATTCATTTTGATAATGGGATTTATCGGATTTTCTCTGCTGCATTCATGCCGCTGTACACACACTTCATTCTCTTACGGAGACATATAAATCCATGGGTTTGAAGATTCTTACTAGTCAGGTGTATTCCTAGGCGTTGAATATGGGGTGTTTAGTCCATTTTGTTGAGCAAGGGGTAGGTCTTGACTATTACATATTTGGCTTATGGAAAGGTATCTGTGCTAATTTCTATCTCTGGTTTTATGCAACACCCTAACTCACCTTTACCCTTAAGCAAGCATAAGTTGGTTTTCTAAATTTGAGACCCTGTTCTGTTTTGTAATTCATTTCATGTGTAGCCAAGTTTACATTCCGTGTAGTAGTGATATCTTATGATGTTTCATTTTCTGTGTGACTTATTTCACTTAGAATCATCGTACCTGAATCCACTCATTATGCCGCGACGGGCCTGATGACATAGATTTCATTGCTGAGTGATATTCCATTGTACGTACGTACCACAACTTCTTTATCCATTTTTCACATTCTGGGATATTTAACTTGTACCGTAGACGAGGTTCTTGTATACAGAGCCGTCCGACACTTTGGGGTGGCTGTGTGTTTTTGATTTTAATTTCCCTAAGCTATAGGACCATAAGTGGAAGTGCCGTAGGCTCCGTAGCTTTGTTTTTTCGGTGTTGCGGGAAACACCATACACTTCTCCAGAGTGGCTGTTGGCAATTTACATCTCGCCCATCAGCATAACAAGGCTCCCTGTTCTCCATGGCCTGTGCTGCCTTTCTGGATTTTACACTCTTTTCAGATGGCCCTTTTGACCCGGGGGCAGTGAGACTTCATTGTAGTGCAGATTTCTTTAACATTCTTGCTTGCTTGGCCAAAAAGGGTGTATGCGTTTTTTCCTGAATATATTCAGGAAAAAACGCATACGCCCTTTTTGGCCAAGAGCATCATTGTCGAAGTTCTGCCTCTTTTCCTATTTTTTAAATGCAATTCCCGTCTACCCCCTGAAATCGTTTTCCTGCAATTCTGCCCCACTTACAAGTCGTCTTCGCAGCCTTCCTTCAATATATTTTTGGACGATAGCTGTCATTTATAACTCTGCAGGTTTGTGAGTTACAGTGCCCCTGAGCTCATTTCTTCAACTCGCTATCTTGTGAGCTGGCCGCAAACCCACAGGATTGCCTCAGGCCCTAATCTGGTTCCGGCACGGCATGCTGAGCCTTTGGTTAATTCCTCTTCCTGGTGGGAAATGAGCGTTAAATTTGCCCGTGCAGACACCTAGAGCTAGTCTCTCATTCGTTCTCCCTATTCCTTTTCATCTTGCGCAGAAATTGCAAACTGTGCCCAACAGGAGGTTAAAGGCACTGACTCTCCAAGTGGGCAGAGTGTTCGTAAAGGGTCTGGAATGGTGAACCTGAGTAAAAGGGGACGAAAACTGAGATGCATTTGAAAACGTTTGCCAGTCACACGGTGCACCATACTGTGGGTTTCCCATGCATGTTTTAGCTGAAGGAAGAATCCCTTAAACTTGGAGAGTTGGGACCCATGGAATGGGTACCATGCTGTATGACTTCAAAGGGTCTGCATTTGCTCATCGAACCTCACCAATGCTATCAGCCCGAAGTGCCCAACCTTATGTCTCACTCAGCTCTGGGTGTAGATGTGGTAAATCCAGGTTGCATCACAAGCCCTGAATGAATTATTTAAGAATTGCTCTCTATTTCACTGTCCTTGGGTTTTGTTTGTGTAATTCATTTTGATAATGGGATTTATCGGATTTTCTCTGCTGCATTCATGCCGCTGTACACACGCTTCATTCTCTTACGGAGACATATAAATCCATGGGTTTGAAGATTCTTACTAGTCAGGTGTATTCCTAGGCGTTGAATATGGGGTGTTTAGTCATTTTGTTGAGCAAGGGGTAGGTCTTGACTATTACATATTTGGCTTATGGAAAGGTATCTGTGCTAATTTCTATCTCTGGTTTTATGCAGCACCCCAACTCACCTTTCCCCTTAAGCAAGCATAAGTTGGTTTTCTAAATTTGAGACCCTGTTCTGTTTTGTAATTCAGTTCATGTGTAGCCAAGTTTACATTCCGTGTAGTAGTGATATCTTATGATGTTTCATTTTCTGTGTGACTTATTTCACTTAGAATCATCGTACCTGAATCCACTCATTATGCCGCGACGGGCCTGATGACATAGAATTCATTGCTGTGTGATATTCCATTGTACGAACGTACCACAATTTCTTTATCCATTTTTCACATTCTGGGATATTTAACTTGTACCGTAGAGGAGGTTATTGTAAACAGAGCCGCCCGAGACTTTTGGGTGGCTGTGTGTTTTTGATTTTAATTTCCCTAAGCTATAGGACCATAAGGGGAATTGCCGTAGGCTCCGTTGCTTTGTTTTTTAGATGTTCCGGGAAACACCATACATTTTTCCAGACTGGTTGTTGGCTATTTACATCCCGCCCATCAGCATAACAAGGCTCGCTGTTCTCCATGGCCTGTGCTGCCTTTCTGGATTTTACACTTTTTTCAGATGGCACTTTTGACCGGGGGGCAGTGAGACTTCATTGTAGTGCAGATTTCTTTAACATGCTTGCTTGCTTGGCCAAAAAGGGCGTATGCGTTTTTTCCTGTATGTATTCAGGAAAAAACGCATACGCCCTTTTTGGCCAAGAGCATCATTGTCGTTCTGCCTCTTTTCCTATGCTTTAAATGCAATTCCCGTCTACCCCCTGAAATCGTTTTCCTGCAATTCTGCCCCGCATACAAGTCGTCTTCGCAGCCTTCCTTCAATATATTTTTGGACGATAGCTGTCATTTATAACTCTACAGGTTTGTGAGTTACAGTGCCCCTGAGCTCATTTCTTCAACTCGCTATCTTATGAGCTGGCTGCAAACCCACAGGATTGCCTCAGGCCCTAATCTGGTTCCGGCACGGCATGCTGAGCCTTTGGTTAATTCCTCTTCCTGGTGGGAAATGAGCAATAAATTTGCCCGTGCAGACACCTAGAGCTAGTCTCTCATTCGTTCTCCCTATTCCTTTTCATCTTGCGCAGAAATTGCAAACTGTGCCCAACAGGAGGTTAAAGGCACTGACTCTCCAAGTGGGGAGAGTGTTCGTAAAGGGTCTGGAATGGTGAACCCGAGTAAAAGGGGACGAAAACTGAGATGCATTTGAAAACGTTTGCCAGTCACACGGTGCACCATACTGTGGGTTTCCCATGCATGTTTTAGCTGAAGGAAGAATCCCTTAAACTTGGAGAGTTGGGACCCATGGAATGGGTACCATGCTGTATGACTTCAAAGGGTCTGCATTTGCTCATCGAACCTCACCAATGCTATCAGCCCGAAGTGCCCAACCTTATGTCTCACTCAGCTCTGGGTGTAGATGTGGTAAATCCAGGTTGCATCACAAGCCCTGAATGAATTATTTAAGAATTGCTCTCTATTTCACTGTCCATGGGTTTTGTTTGTGTAATTCATTTTGATAATGGGATTTATCGGATTTTCTCTGCTGCATTCATGCCGCTGTACACACGCTTCATTCTCTTACGGAGACATATAAATCCATGGGTTTGAAGATTCTTACTAGTCAGGTGTATTCCTAGGCGTTGAATATGGGGTGTTTAGTCATTTCGTTGAGCAAGGGGTAGGTCTTGACTATTACATATTTGGCTTATGGAAAGGTATCTGTGCTAATTTCTATCTCTGGTTTTATGCAGCACCCCAACTCACCTTTCCCCTTAAGCAAACATAAGTTGGTTTTCTAAATTTGAGACCCTGTTCTGTTTTGTAATTCAGTTCATGTGTAGCCAAGTTTACATTCCGTGTAGTAGTGATATCTTATGATGTTTCATTTTCTGTGTGACTTAGTTCACTTAGAATCATCGTACCTGAATCCACTCATTATGCTGCGACGGGCCTGATGACATAGATTTCATTGCTGAGTGATATTCCATTGTACGTACGTACCACAACTTCTTTATCCATTTTTCACATTCTGGGATATTTAACTTGTACCGTAGACGAGGTTCTTGTAAACAGAGCCGTCCGACACTTTGGGGTGGCTGTGTGTTTTTGATTTTAATTTCCCTAAGCTATAGGACCATAAGTGGAAGTGCCGTAGGCTCCGTAGCTTTGTCTTTTCGGTGTTCCGGGAAACACCATACACTTCTCCAGAGTGGCTGTTGGCAATTTACATCCCGCCCATCAGCATAACAAGGCTCCCTGTTCTCCATGGCCTGTGCTGCCTTTCTGGATTTTACACTTTTTTCAGATGGCCCTTTTGACCGGGGGGCAGTGAGACTTCATTGTAGTGCAGATTTCTTTAACATGCTTGCTTGGTTGGCCAAAAAGGGCGTATGCGTTTTTTCCTGAATATATTCAGGAAAAAACGCATACGCACTTTTTGGCCAAGAGCATCATTGTCGATGTTCTGCCTCTTTTCCTATGCTTTAAATGCAATTCCCGTGTCCCCCCTGAAATCGTTTTCCTGCAATTCTGCCCCACTTACAAGTCGTCTTCGCAGCCTTCCTTCAATATATTTTTGGACGATAGCTGTCATTTACAACTCTGCAGGTTTGTGAGTTACAATGCCCCTGAGCTCATTTCTTCAACTCGCTATCTTGTGAGCTGGCCGCAAACCCACAGGATTGCCTCAGGCCCTAATCTGGTTCCGGCACGGCATGCTGAGCGTTTGGTTAATTCCTCTTCCTGGTGGGAAATGAGCGTTAAATTTGCCGGTGCAAACACCTAGAGCTAGTCTCTCATTCGTTCTCCCTATTCCTTTTCATCTTGCGCAGAAATTGCAAACTGTGCCCAACAGGAGGTTAAAGGCACTGACTCTCCAAGTGGGGAGAGTGTTCGTAAAGGGTCTGGAATGGTGAACCCGAGTAAAAGGGGACGAAAACTGAGATGCATTTGAAAACGTTTGCCAGTCACACGGTGCACCATACTGTGGGTTTCCCATGCATGTTTTCGCTGAAGGAAGAATCCCTTAAACTTGGAGAGTTGGGACCCATGGAATGGGTACCATGCTGTATGACTTCAAAGGGTCTGCATTTGCTCATCGAACCTCACCAATGCTATCAGCCCGAAGTGCCCAACCTTATGTCTCACTCAGCTCTGGGTGTAGATGTGGTAAATCCAGGTTGCATCACAAGCCCTGAATGAATTATTTAAGAATTGCTCTCTATTTCACTGTCCTTGGGTTTTGTTTGTGTAATTCATTTTGATAATGGGATTTATCGGATTTTCTCTGCTGCATTCATGCCGCTGTACACACGCTTCATTCTCTTACGGAGACATATAAATCCATGGGTTTGAAGATTCTTACTAGTCAGGTGTATTCCTAGGCGTTGAATATGGGGTGTTTAGTCCATTTCGTTGAGCAAGGGGTAGGTCTTGACTATTACATATTTGGCTTATGGAAAGGTATCTGTGCTAATTTCTATCTCTGGTTTTATGCAGCACCCCAACTCACCTTTCCCCTTAAGCAAGCATAAGTTGGTTTTCTAAATTTGAGACCCTGTTCTGTTTTGTAATTCAGTTCATGTGTAGCGAAGTTTACATTCCGTGTAGTAGTGATATCTTATGATGTTTCATTTTCTGTGTGACTTATTTCACTTAGAATCATCGTACCTGAATCCACTCATTATGCCGCGACGGGCCTGATGACACAGATTTCATTGCTGAGTGATATTCCATTGTACGTACGTACCACAACTTCTTTATCCATTTTTCACATTCTGGGATATTTAACTTGTACCGTAGACGAGGTTCTTGTAAACAGAGCCGTCCGACACTTTGGGGTGGCTGTGTGTTTTTGATTTTAATTTCCCTAAGCTATAGGACCATAAGTGGAAGTGCCGTAGGCTCCGTAGCTTTGTTTTTTCGGTGTTCCGGGAAACACCATACACTTCTCCAGAGTGGCTGTTGGCAATTTACATCCCGCCCATCAGCATAACAAGGCTCCCTGTTCTCCATGGCCTGTGCTGCCTTTCTGGATTTTACACTTTTTTCAGATGGCCCTTTTGACCGGGGGGCAGTGAGACTTCATTGTAGTGCAGATTTTTTTAACATGCTTGCTTGGTTGGCCAAAAAGGGCGTATGCGTTTTTTCCTGAATATATTCAGGAAAAACGCATACGCCCTTTTTGGCCAAGAGCATCATTGTCGACGTTCTGCCTCTTTTCCTATGCTTTAAATGGAATTCCCGTCTACCGCCTGGAATCGTTTTCCTGCAAATCTGTCCCGCTTACAAGTCCTCTTCGCAGCCTTCCTTCAATATATTTTTGGACGATAGCTGTCATTTATAACTCTGCAGGTTTGTGAGTTACAGTGCCCCTGAGCTCCTTTCTTCAACTCGCTATCTTGTTAGCTGGCCGCAAACCCACAGGATTGCCTCAGGCCCTAATCTGGTTCCGGCAAGGCATGCTGAGCCTTTGGTTAATTCCTCTTCCTGGTGGGAAATGAGCGTTAAATTTGCCCGTGCAGACACCTACAGCTAGTCTCTCATTCGTTCTCCCTCTTCCTTTTCATCTTGCGCAGAAATTGCAAACTGTGCCCACCAGGAGGTTAAAGGCACTGACTCTCCAAGTGGGGAGAGTGTTCGTAAAGGGTCTGGAATGGTGAACCCGAGTAAAAGGGGACGAAAACTGAGATGCATTTGAAAACGTTTGCCAGTCACACGGTGCACCATACTGTGGGTTTCCCATGCATGTTTTAGCTGAAGGAAGAATCCCTTAAACTTGGAGAGTTGGGACCCATGGAATGGGTACCATGCTGTATGACTTTAAAGGGTCTGCATTTGCTCATCGAACCTCACCAATGCTATCAGCCCGAAGTGCCCAACCTTATGTCTCACTCAGCTCTGGGTGTAGATGTGGTAAATCCAGGTTGCATCACAAGCCCTGAATGAATTATTTAAGAATTGCTCTCTATTTCTCTGTCCTTGGGTTTTGTTTGTGTAATTCATTTTGATAATGGGATTTATCGGATTTCCTCTGCTGCATTCATGCCGCTGTACACACGCTTCATTCTCTTATGGAGACATATAAATCCATGGGTTTGAAGATTCTTACTAGTCAGGTGTATTCCTAGGCGTTGAATATGGGGTGTTTAGTCCATTTCGTTGAGCAAGGGGTAGGTCTTGACTATTACATATTTGGCTTATGGAAAGGTATCTGTGCTAATTTCTATCTCTGGTTTTATGCAGCACCCCAACTCACCTTTCCCCTTAAGCAAGCATAAGTTGGTTTTATAAATTTGAGACCCTGTTCTGTTTTGTAATTCAGTTCATGTGTAGCCAAGTTTACATTCCGTGTATTAGTGATAACTTATGGTGTTTCATTTTCTGTGTGACTTATTTCAGTTAGAATCATCGTACCTGAATCCAATCATTATGCCGCGACGGGCCTGATGACATAGATTTCATTGCTGAGTGATATTCCATTGTACGTACGTACCACAACTTGTTTATCCATTTTTCACATTCTGGGATATTTAACTTGTACTGTAGACGAGGTTCTTGTAAACAGAGCCGCCCGAGACTCTTGGGTGGTTGTGTGTTTTTGATTTTAATTTCCCTAAGCTATAGGACCATAAGGGGAAGTGCCGTAGGCTCCGTTGCTGTGTTTTTTAGGTGTTTCAGGAAACACCATACACTTCTCCAGAGTGGCTGTTGGCAATTTACATACCACGCATCAGCATAACAAGGCTCCCTGTTCTCCATGGCCTGTGCTGCATTTCTGGATTTTACACTTTTTTCAGATGGCCCTTTTGACCGCGGGGCAGTGAGACTTCATTGTAGTGCAGATTTCTTTAACATGCTTGCTTGGTTGGCCAAAAAGGTCGTATGCGTTTTTTCCTGAATATATTCAGGAAAATTCGCATACGCCCTTTTTGGCCAAGTGCATCATTGTCGACGTTCTGCCTCTTTTCCTATGCTTTAAATGCAATTCCAGTCTACCCCCTGAAATCGTTTTCATGCAATTCTGCCCCGCTTTCAAGTCCTCTTCGCAGCCTTCCTTCAATATATTTTTGGACGATAGCTGTCATTTATAACTCTGCAGGTTTGTGAATTACAGTGCCCCTGAGCTCCTTTCTTCAAATCGCTTTCTTTTGAGCTGGCCGCAAACCCGCAGGATTTCTTCAGGCCCTAATCTTGTTGCGGCACGGCATGCTGAGCCTTTCGTTAATTCCTCTTCGTGGTTGGAAATGAGCGTTAAATTTGACCGTGCAGACACCTACAGCTAGTCTCTCATTGGTTCTCCCTATTCCTGTTCATCTTGCGCAGAAATTGCAAACTGTGCTAAACAGGAGGTTAAAGGCACTGACTCTCCAAGTGGGGAGAGTGTTAGTAAATGGTCTGGAATTGTGAACCCGAGTAAAAGGGGACGAAAACTGAGATGCATTTGAAAACGTTTCCCGGTCACACGGTGCACCATACTCTGGGTTTCCCATGCATGTTTTAGCTGAAGGAAGAATCGCTTAAACCTGGAGAGTTGGGACCCATGGAATGGGTACCATGCAGTATGACTTCAAATGGTCTGCATTTGCTCATCGAAACTCAACAATGCTATCAGCCCGAAGTGTCCAACATTATGTCTCACTCAGCTCTGGGTGTAGATGAGGTAAATCCAGGTTGCATCACAAGCCCTGAATGAATTATTTAAGAATTGCTCTCTATTTCACTGTCATTGTGTTTTGTTTTTGTAATTCATTTTGATAATAGGATTTATCGGATTTTCTCTGCTGCCTTCATGCAGCTGTACACACGCTTGATTCTCTTATGGAGACATATAAATCCATGGGTTTTAAGATTCTTACTAGTCAGGTGTATTCCTAGGCGTTGAATATAGGGTGTTTAGCCCATTTCGTTGAGCAAGGGGTAGGTCTTGACTATTACATATTTTTTTTTTTTTTTCTGTACGCGGGCCTCTCAGTGTTGTGGCCTCTCCCGTTGCGGAGCACAGGCTCCGGATGCGCAGGCTCAACGGCCATGACTTACGGGGCCAGTAGCTACGCGGCATGTTGGATCCTCTCGGACCGGGGCACGAACCCGCGTCCCCTTCATCGGCAGGCGGACTCTCAACCACTGCACCACCAGGGAAGCCCCCTGACTATTACATATTTGACGTATGGAATGGTATCTGTGCTAATTTCTATCTCTGGTTTTATGCAGCACCCCAACTCACCTTTCCCCTTAAGCAAACATAAGTTGGTTTTCTAAATTTGAGACCCTGTTCTCTTTTGTAATTCAGTTCATGTGTAGCCAAGATTACATTCGGTGTATAAGTGATATCTTATGGTGTTTCATTTTCTTTGTGACTTATTTCACTTAGAATCATCGTACCTGAATCCACTCATTATGCCGCGACGGGCCTGATGACATAGATTTCATTGCTGAGTGATATTCCATTGTACGTACGTACCACAACTTCTTTATCCATTTTTCACATTCTGGGATATTTAACTTGTACCGTAGACGAGGTTCTTGTAAACAGAGCCCTCTGAAACTTTGGGGTGGCGGTGTGTTTTTGATTTTAATTTCCCTAAGCTATAGGACCATAAGTGGAAGTGCCGTAGGCTCCGTTGCTTTGTTTTTTAGCTGTTTCAGGAAACACAATACACTTCTCCAGAGTGGCTTTTGGCAATTCACATCCCACCCATCAGCATAACAAGGCTCCCTGTTCTCCATGGCCTGTGCTGCATTTCTGGATTTTACACTGTTTTCAGATGGCCCTTTTGACCGGGGGGCAGTGAGACTTCATTGTAGTGCAGATTTCTTTAACATGCTTGCTTGGTTGGCCAAAAAGTGCGTATGCGTTTTTTCCGGAATATATTCAGGAAAAAACGCATACGCACTTTTTGGCCAAGTGCATCATTGTGGACGTTCTGCCTCTTTTCCTATGCTTTAAATGCAATTCCAAATACCCCCTGAAATCGTTTTCCTGCAATTCTGCCCCGCTTTCAAGTCCTCTTCGCAGCCTTCCTTCAATATATTTTTGGACGATAGCTGTCATTTATAACTCTGCAGGTTTGTGAATTACAGTGCCCCTGAGCTCCTTTCTTCAAATCGCTTTCTTGTGAGATGGCCGCAAACCCCCAGGTTTGATTCAGGCCCTAATCTGGTTCCAGCACGGAATGTTGAGCGTTTGGTTAATTCCTCTTCTTGGTTGGAAATGAGCATTAAATTTGCCCGTGCAGACACCTACAGCTAGTCTCTCATTGGTTCTCCCTATTCCTGTTCATCTTGCGCAGAAATTGCAAACTGTGCCAAACAGCAGATTAAAGGCACTGACTCTCCAAGTGGGGAGAGTGTTAGTAAAGGGTCTGGAATGGTGAACCTGAGTAAAAGGGGCCGAAAACTGAGATGCATTTGAAAACGTTTCCCGGTCACACGGTGCACCATACTGTGGGTTTCCCATGCATGTTTTATCTGAAGGAAGAATCGCTTAAACATGGAGAGTTGGGACCCATGGAATGGGTATCATGCAGCATGACTTCAAAGGGTCTGCATTTGCTCATCGAACCTCACCAATGCTATCAGCCCGAAGTGTCCAACCTTAGGTCTCACTCAGCTCTGGGTTTAGATGAGGTAAATCCAGGTTGCATCACAAGCCCTGAATGAATTATTTAAGAATTGCTCTCTATTTCACTGTCATTGTGTTTTGTTTTTGTAATTCATTTTGATAATAGGATTTATCGGATTTTCTCTGCTGCCTTCATGCAGCTGTACACATGCTTGATTCTCTTATGGAGACATATAAATCCATGGGTTTGAAGATTCTTACTAGTCAGGTGTATTCCTAGGCGTTGAATATAGGGTGTTTAGCCCATTTCGTTGAGCAAGGGGTAGGTCTTGACTATTACATATTTGACGTATGGAATGGTATCTGTGCTAATTTCTATCTCTGGTTTTATGCAGCACCCCAAGTCACCTTTCCCCTTAAGCAAACATAAGTTGGTTTTCTAAATTTGAGACCCTGTTCTGTTTTGTAATTCAGTTCATGTGTAGCCAAGATTACATTCGGTGTATTAGTGATATATTATGATGTTTCATTTTCTGTGTGACTTATTTCACTTAGAATCATCGTACCTGAATCCACTCATTATGCCACGACGGGCCAGATGACATAGACTTCATTGGTGAGTGATATTCCATTGTACGTACGTACCACAACTTCTTTATCCATTTTTCGCTTTCTGGGATATTTAACTTGTACTGTAGACGAGGTTCTTGTAAACAGAGCCGTCTGAAACTTTGGCGTGGCTGTGTGTTTTTGATTTTAATTTCCCTAAGCTATAGGACCATAAGTGGAAGTGCCGTAGGCTCCGTTGCTTTGTTTTTTAGGTGTTATAAGAAACACCATACACTTCTCCAGAGTGGCTGTTGGCAATTTACATCCCACCCATCAGCATAACAAGGCTCCCTGTTCTCCATGGCCTGTGCTGCATTTCTGGATTTTACACTTTTTTCAGATGGCCCTTTTGACCGGGGGGCAGTGAGACTTCATTGTAGTGCAGATTTCTTTAACATGGTTGCTTCGTTGGCCAAAAAGTGCGTATGCGTTTTTTCCTGAATATATTCAGGAAAAAACACATACGCTCTTTTTGGCCAAGTGCATCATTGTCGACGTTCTGCCTCTTTTCCTATGCTTTAAATGCAATTCCAGTCTACCGCATGAAATCGTTTTCCTGAAATTCTGCCCCGCTTTCAAGTCCTCTTCGCAGCCTTCCTTCAATATATTTTTGGACGATAGCTGTCATTTACAACACTGCAGGTTTTGAATTACAATGCGCCGGAGCTCCTTTCTTCAAATCGCTTTCTTGTGAGCTGGCCGCAAACCCTCAGGATTGCTTCAGGCCCTAATCTGGTTCCGGCACAGCATGCTGAGCCTTCGGTTAATTCCTCTTCCTGGTGGGAAATGAACGTTAAATTTGCCCGTGCAGAGACCTACAGCTAGTCTCTCATTGGTTCTCCCTATTCCTGTTCATCTTGCGCAGAAATTGCAAACTGTGCCAAACAGGAGGTTAAAGGCACTGACTCTCCAAGTGGGGAGAGTGTTAGTAAAGGGTCTGGAATTGTGAACCCGAGTAAAAGGGGACGAAAACTGAGATGCATTTGAAAACGTTTCCCGGTCACACGGTGCACCATACTGTGGGTTTCCCATGCATGTTTTAGCTGAAGGAAGAATCGCTTAAACCTGGAGAGTTGGGACCCATGGAATGGGTACCATGTAGTATGACTTCAAATGGTCTGCATTTGCTCATCGAACCTCACCAATGCTATCAGCCCGAAGTGTCCTACTTTATGTCTCACTCAGCACTGGGTGTAGATGAGGTAAATCCAGGTTGCATCACAAGCCCTGAATGAATTATTTAAGAATTGCTCTCTATTTCACTGTCATTGTGTTTTGTTTTTGTAATTCATTTTGATAATAGGATTTATCGGATTTTCTCTGCTGCATTCATGCAGCTGTACACACGCTTGATTCTCTTATGGAGACATATAAATCCATGGGTTTGAAGATTCTTACTAGTCAGGTGTATTCCTAGGCGTTGAATATAGGGTGTTTAGCCCATTTCGTTGAGCAAGGGGTAGGTCTTGACTATTACATATTTGACGTATGGAATGGTATCTGTGCTAATTTCTATCTCTGGTTTTATGCAGCACCCCAACTCACCTTTCCCCTTAAGCAAACATAAGTTGGTTTTCTAAATTTGAGACCCTGTTCTGTTTTGTAATTCAGTTCATGTGTAGCCAAGATTACATTCGGTGTGTTAGTGATATCTTATGATGTTTCATTTTCTGTGTGACTTATTTCACTTAGAATCATCGTACCTGAATCCACTCATTACGCCACGACGGGCCAGATGACATAGCTTTCCTTGGTGACTGATATTCCATTGTACGTACGTACCACAACTTCTTTATCCATTTTTCGCTTTCTGGGATATTTAACTTGTACCGTAGAAGAGGTTCTTGTAAACAGAGCCATCTGAAACTTTGGCTTGGCTGTGTGTTTTTGATTTAAATTTCCCTAAGCTATAGGACCATAAGTGGAAGTGCCGTAGGCTCTGTTGCTTTGTTTTTTAGGTGTTTCAGGAAACACCATACACTTCTCCAGAGTGGCTGTTGGCAATTTACATCCCGCCCATCAGCATAACAAGGCTCCCTGTTCTCCATGGCCTGTGCTGCCTTTCTGGATTTTACACTTTTTTCAGATGGCCCTTTTGACCGGGGGGCAGTGAGACTTCATTGTAGTGCAGATTTCTTTAACATGCTTGCTTGGTTGGCCAAAAAGGGCATATGCGTTTTTTCCTGACGCATATGCCCTTTTTGGCCAAGTGCATCATTGTCGACGTTCTGCCTCTTTTCCTATGCTTTAAATGCAATTCCAGTCTACCCCCTGAAATCGTTTTCCTGCAATTCTGCCCCGCTTTCAAGTCCTCTTCGCAGGCTTCCTTCAATATATTTTTGGACGATAGCTGTCATTTATAACTCTGCAGGTTTGTGAATTAGAGTGTCCCGGAGCTCCTTTCTTCAAATCGCTTTCTTGTGAGCTGGCCGCAAACTCGCAGGGTTGCTTCAGGCCCTAATCTGGTTCCGGCACGGCATGCTGAGCGTTTGGTTAATTCCTCTTCCTGGTGGGAAATGAGCGTTAAATTTGCCCGTGCAGACACCTACAGCTAGTCTCTCATTGGCTCTCCCTATTCCTGTTCATCTTGCGCAGAAATTGCAAACTGTGCCAAACAGCAGGTTAAAGGCACTGACTCTCCAAGTGGGTAGAGTGTTAGTAAAGGGTCTGGAATTGTGAACCCGAGTAAAAGGGGACGAAAACTGAGATGCATTTGAAAACGTTTCCCGGTCACACGGTGCACCATACTGTGGGTTTCCCATGCATGTTTTAGCTGAAGGAAGAATCGCTTAAACCTGGAGAGTTGGGACCCATGGAATGGGTACCATGCAGTATGACTTCAAATGGTCTGCATTTGCTCTTCGAACCTCACCAATGCTATCAGCCTGAAGTGTCCAACTTTATGTCTCACTCAGCTCTGGGTGTAGATGAGGTAAATCCAGGTTGCATCACAAGCCCTGAATGAATTATTTAAGAATTGCTCTCTATTTCACTGTCATTGTGTTTTGTTTTTGTAATTCATTTTGATAATAGTATTTATCGGATTTTCTCTGCTACCTTCATGCAGCTGTACACACGCTTGATTCTCTTATGGAGACATATAAATCCATGGGTTTGAAGATTCTTACTAGTCAGGTGTATTCCTAGGCGTTGAATATAGGGTGTTTAGCCCATTTCGTTGAGCAAGGGGTAGGTCTTGACTATTACATATTTGACGTATGGAATGGTATCTGTGCTAATTTATATCTCTGGTTTTATGCAGCACCCCAACTCACCTTTCCCCTTAAGCAAACATAAGTTGGTTTTCTAAATTTGAGACCCTGTTCTGTTTTGTAATTCAGTTCATGTGTAGCCAAGATTACATTCGGTGTATTAGAGATAACTTATGATGTTTCATTTTCTGTGTGACTTATTTCTCTTAGAATCATCGTACCTGAATCCACTCATTATGCCACAACGGGCCAGATGACATAGATTTCATTGGTGAGTGATATTCCATTGTACGTACGTACCACAACTTCTTTATCCATTTTTCGCTTTCTGGGATATTTAACTTGTACCGTAGACGAGGTTCTTGTAAACAGAGCCGTCTGAAACTTTGGGGTGGCTGTGTGTTTTTTATTTTAATTTCCCTAAGCTATAGGACCATAAGTGGAAGTGCCGTAGGCTCCGTTGCTTTGTTTTTTAGGTGTTTCAGGAAACACCATACACTTCTCCAGAGTGGCTGTTGGCAATTTACATCCCACCCATGAGCATAACAAGGCTCCCTGTTCTCCATGGCCTGTGCTGCCTTTCTGGATTTTACACTTTTTTCAGATGGCCCTTTTGACCGGGGGGCAGTGAGACTTCATTGTAGTGCAGATTTCTTTAACATGCTTGCTTGGTTGGCCAAAAAGGGCGTATGCGTATATTCCGGAAAAAACGCATACGCCCTTTTTGGCCAAGTGCATCATTGTCGACGTTCTGCCTCTTTTCCTATGCTTTAAATGCAATTCCAGTCTACCCCCTGAAATCGTTTTCCTGCAAATTTGCCCCGCTTTCAAGTCCTCTTCGCAGCCTTCCTTCAATATATTTTTGGACGATAGCTGTCATTTATAACTCTGCAGGTTTGTGAATTACAGTGCCCCTGAGCTCCTTTCTTCAAATCGCTTTCTTTTGAGCTGGCCGCAAACCCGCAGGATTGCTTCAGGCCCTAATCTGGTTCCGGCACGGCATGCTGAGCGTTTGGTTAATTCCTCTTCCTGGTTGGAAATGAGCGTTAAATTTGCCCGTGCAGAAACCTACAGTTAGTCTCTCATTGGTTCTTCCTATTCCTATTCCTCTTGCACAGAAATTGCAAACTGTGCCAAACAGCAGGTTAAAGGCACTGACTCTCCAAGTGGGGAGAGTGTTTGTAAAGGGTCTGGAATTCTGAACCCGAGTAAACGGGGACAAAAACTGAGATGCATTTGAAAATGTTTCCCGGTCACACGGTGCACCATACTGTGGGCTTCCCATGCATGCTTTACCTGAAGGAAGAATCGCTTAAACCTGGAGAGTTGGGACCCATGGAATGGGTACCATGTAGTATGACTTCAAATGGTCTGCATTTGCTCATCGAACCTCACCAATGCTATCAGCCCGAAGTGTCCAACCTTAGGTCTCACTCAGCTCTGGGTTTAGATGAGGTAAATCCAGGTTGCATCACAAGCCCTGAATGAATTATTTAAGAATTGCTCTCTATTTCACTGTCATTGTGTTTTGTTTTTGTAATTCATTTTGATAATAGGATTTATCGGATTTTCTCTGCTGCCTTCATGCAGCTGTACACATGCTTGATTCTCTTATGGAGACATATAAATCCATGGGTTTGAAGATTCTTACTAGTCAGGTGTATTCCTAGGCGTTGAATATAGGGTGTTTAGCCCATTTCGTTGAGCAAGGGGTAGGTCTTGACTATTACATATTTGACGTATGGAATGGTATCTGTGCTAATTTCTATCTCTGGTTTTATGCAGCACCCCAACTCACCTTTCCCCTTAAGCAAACATAAGTTGGTTTTCTAAATTTGAGACCCTGTTCTGTTTTGTAATTCAGTTCATGTGTAGCCAAGATTACATTCGGTGTATTAGTGATATATTATGATGTTTCATTTTCTGTGTGACTTATTTCACTTAGAATCATCGTACCTGAATCCACTCATTATGCCACGACGGGCCAGATGACATAGACTTCATTGGTGAGTGATATTCCATTGTACGTACGTACCACAACTTCTTTATCCATTTTTCGCTTTCTGGGATATTTAACTTGTACCGTAGACGAGGTTCTTGTAAACAGAGCCGTCTGAAACTTTGGCGTGGCTGTGTGTTTTTGATTTTAATTTCCCTAAGCTATAGGACCATAAGTGGAAGTGCCGTAGGCTCCGTTGCTTTGTTTTTTAGGTGTTTCAGGAAACACCATACACTTCTCCAGAGTGGCTGTTGGCAATTTACATCCCACCCATGAGCATAACAAGGCTCCCTGTTCTCCATGGCCTGTGCTGCCTTTCTGGATTTTACACTTTTTTCAGATGGCCCTTTTGACCGGGGGGCAGTGAGACTTCATTGTAGTGCAGATTTCTTTAACATGGTTGCTTGGTTGGCCAAAAAGAGCGTATGCGTTTTTTCCTGAATATATTCAGGAAAAAACGCATACGCTCTTTTTGGCCAAGTGCATCATTGTCGACGTTCTGCCTCTTTTCCTATGCTTTCAATGCAATTCCAGTCTACCCCATGAAATCGTTTTCCTGAAATTCTGCCCCGCTTTCAAGTCCTCTTCGCAGCCTTCCTTCAATATATTTTTGGACGATAGCTGTCATTTACAACACTGCAGGTTTTGAATTACAGTGCCCCGGAGCTCCTTTCTTCAAATCTCTTTCTTGTGAGCTGGCCGCAAACCCTCAGGATTGCTTCAGGCCCTAATCTGGTTCCGGCACAGCATGCTGAGCCTTCGGTTAATTCCTCTTCCTGGTGGGAAATGAGCGTTAAATTTGCCCGTGCAGACACCTACAGCTAGTCTCTCATTGGTTCTCCCTATTCCTGTTCATCTTGCACAGAAATTGCAAACTGTGCCAAACAGGAGGTTAAAGGCACTGACTCTCCAAGTGGGGAGAGTGTTAGTAAAGGGTCTGGAATTGTGAACCCGAGTAAAAGGGGACGAAAACTGAGATGCATTTGAAAACGTTTCCCGGTCACACGGTGCACCATACTGTGGGTTTCCCATGCATGTTTTAGCTGAAGGAAGAATCGCTTAAACCTGGAGAGTTGGGACCCATGGAATGGGTACCATGCAGTATGACTTCAAATGGTCTGCATTTGCTCATCGAACCTCACCAATGCTATCAGCCCGAAGTGTCCAACTTTATGTCTCACTCAGCTCTGGGTGTAGATGAGGTAAATCCAGGTTGCATCACAAGCCCTGAATGAATTATTTAAGAATTGCTCTCTATTTCACTGTCATTGTGTTTTGTTTTTGTAATTCATTTTGATAATAGGATTTATCGGATTTTCTCTGCTGCCTTCATGCAGCTGTACACACGCTTGATTCTCTTATGGAGACATATAAATCCATGGGTTTGAAGATTCTTACTAGTCAGGTGTATTCCTAGGCGTTGAATATAGGGTGTTTAGCCCATTTCGTTGAGCAAGGGGTAGGTCTTGACTATTACATATTTGACGTATGGAATGGTATCTGTGCTAATTTCTATCTCTGGTTTTATGCAGCACCCCAACTCACCTTTCCCCTTAAGCAAACATAAGTTGGTTTTCTAAATTTGAGACCCTGTTCTGTTTTGTAATTCAGTTCATGTGTAGCCAAGATTACATTCGGTGTGTTAGTGATATCTTATGATATTTCATTTTCTGTGTGACTTATTTCACTTAGAATCATCGTACCTGAATCCACTCATTACACCACGACGGGCCAGATGACATAGCTTTCCTTGGTGACTGATATTCCATTGTACGTACGTACCACAACTTCTTTATCCATTTTTCGCTTTCTGGGATATTTAACTTGTACCGTAGAAGAGGTTCTTGTTAACAGAGCCATCTGAAAGTTTGGCTTGGCTGTGTGTTTTTGATTTAAATTTCCCTAAGCTATAGGACCATAAGTGGAAGTGCCGTAGGCTCTGTTGCTTTGTTTTTTAGGTGTTTCAGGAAACACCATACACTTCTCCAGAGTGGCTGTTGGCAATTTACATCCCGCCCATCAGCATAACAAGGCTCCCTGTTCTCCATGGCCTGTGCTGCCTTTCTGGATTTTACACTTTTTTCAGATGGCCCTTTTGACCGGGGGGCAGTGAGACTTCATTGTAGTGCAGATTTCTTTAACATGCTTGCTTGGTTGGCCAAAAAGGGCGTATGCGTTTTTTCCTGAATATATTCAGGAAAAAACGCATACGCCCTTTTTGGCCAAGTGCATCATTGTCGACGTTCTGCCTCTTTTCCTATGCTTTAAATGCAATTCCAGTCTACCCCCTGAAATCGTTTTCCTGCAATTCTGCCCCGCTTTCAAGTCCTCTTCGCAGGCTTCCTTCAATATATTTTTGGACGATAGCTGTCATTTATAACTCTGCAGGTTTGTGAATTAGAGTGACCCGGAGCTCCTTTCTTCAAATCGCTTTCTTGTGAGCTAGCCGCAAACTCGCAAGGTTGCTTCAGGCCCTAATCTGGTTCCGGCACGGCATGCTGAGCGTTTGGTTAATTCCTCTTCCTGGTTGGAAATGAGCGTTAAATTTGCCCGTGCAGACACCTACAGCTAGTCTCTCATTCGTTCTCCCTATTCCTTTTCATCTTGCGCAGAAATTGCAAACGGTGCCCAACAGGAGGTTAAAGGCACTGGCTCTCCAAGTGGGGAGAGTGTTCGTAAAGGGTCTGGAATGATGAACCCGAGTAATAGGGGACGAAAACTGAGATGCATTTGAAAACGTTTGCCAGTCACACGGTGCACCATACTGTGGGTTTCCCATGCATGTTTTAGCTGAAGGAAGAATCCCTTAAACTTGGAGAGTTGGGACCCATGGAATGGGTACCATGCTGTATGACTTCAAAGGGTCTGCATTTGCTCATCGAACCTCACCAATGCTATCAGCCCGAAGTGCCCAACCTTATGTCTCACTCAGCTCTGGGTGTAGATGTGGTAAATCCAGGTTGCATCACAAGCCCTGAATGAATTATTTAAAAATTGCTCTCTATTTCACTGTCCTTGGGTTTTGTTTGTGTAATTCATTTTGATAATGGGATTTATCGGATTTTCTCTGCTGCATTCATACCGCTGTACACACGCTTCATTCTCTTACGGAGACATATAAATCCATGGGTTTGAAGATTCTTACTAGTCAGGTGTATTCCTAGGCGTTGAATATGGGGTGTTTAGTCCACTTCGTTGAGCAAGGGGTAGGTCTTGACTATTACATATTTGGCTTATGGAAAGGTATCTGTGCTAATTTTTATCTCTGGTTTTATGCAGCACCCCAACTCACCTTTCCCCTTAAGCAAGCATAAGTTGGTTTTCTAAATTTGAGACCCTGTTCTGTTTTGTAATTCAGTTCATGTGTAGCCAAGTTTATATTCCGTGTATTAGTGATATCTTATGATGTTTCATTTTCTGTGTGACTTATTTCACTTAGAATCATCGTACCTGAATCCACTCATTATGCCGCGATGGGCCTGAGGACATAGATTTCATTGCTGAGTGATATTCCATTGTCCGTACGTACCACAACTTCTTTATCCATTTTTCACATTCTGGGATATTTAACTTGTACCGTAGACGAGGTTCTTGTAAACAGAGCCGTCTGACACTTTGGGGTGGCTGTGTGTTTTTGATTTTAATTTCCCTAAGCTATAGGACCATAAGTGGAAGTGCCGTAGGCTCCGTAGCTTTGTTTTTTCGGTGTTCCGGGAAACACCATACACTTCTCCAGAGTGGCTGTTGGCAATTCACATCCCACCCATCAGCATAACAAGGCTCCCTGTTCTCCATGGCCTGTGCTGCCTTTCTGGATTTTACACTTTTTTCAGATGGCCCTTTTGACCGGGGGGCAGTGAGACTTCATTGTAGTGCAGATTTCTTTAACATGCTTGCTTGGTTGGCCAAAAAGGGCGTATGCGTTTTTTCCTGAATATATTCAGGAAAAAAAGCATACGCCCTTTTTGGCCAAGAGCATCATTGTCGACGTTCTGCCTCTTTTCCTATGCTTTAAATGCAATTCCCGTCTACCCCCTGAAATCGTTTTCCTGCAATTCTGCCCCACTTACAAGTCGTCTTCGCAGCCTTCCTTCAATATATTTTTGGACGATAGCTGTCATTTATAACTCTGCAGGTTTGTGAGTTACAGTGCCCCTGAGCTCATTTCTTCAACTCGCTATCTTGTGAGCTGGCCGCAAACCCACAGGATTGCCTCAGGCCCTAATCTGGTTCCGGCACGGCATGCTGAGCCTTTGGTGAATTCCTCTTCCTGGTGGGAAATGAGCGTTAAATTTGCCCGTGCAGACACCTAGAGCTAGTCTCTCATTCGTTCTCCCTATTCCTTTCCATCTTGCGCAGAAATTGCAAACTGTGCCCAACAGGAGGTTAAGGGCACTGACTCTTCAAGTGGGGAGAGTGTTCGTAAAGGGTCTGGAATGGTGAACCCGAGTAAAAGGGGACGAAAACTGAGATGCATTTGAAAACGTTTGCCAGTCACACGGTGCACCATACTGTGGGTTTCCCATGCATGTTTTAGCTGAAGGAAGAATCCCTTAAACTTGGAGAGTTGGGACCCATGGAATGGGTACCATGCTGTATGACTTCAAAGGGTCTGCATTTGCTCATCGAACCTCACCAATGCTATCAGCCCGAAGTGCCCAACCTTATGTCTCACTCAGCTCTGGGTGTAGATGTGGTAAATCCAGGTTGCATCACAAGCCCTGAATGAATTATTTAAGAATTGCTCTCTATTTCACTGTCCTTGGGTTTTGTTTGTGTAATTCATTTTGATAATGGGATTTATCGGATTTTCTCTGCTGCATTCATGCCGCTGTACACACGCTTCATTCTCTTACGGAGACATATAAATCCATGGGTTTGAAGATTCTTACTAGTCAGGTGTATTCCTAGGCGTTGAATATGGGGTGTTTAGTCCATTTCGTTGAGCAAGGGGTAGGTCTTGACTATTACATATTTGGCTTATGGAAAGGTATCTGTGCTAATTTCTATCTCTGGTTTTATGCAGTACCCCAACTCACCTTTCCCCTTAAGCAAGCATAAGTTGGTTTTCTAAATTTGAGACCCTGTTCTGTTTTGTAATTCAGTTCATGTGTAGCCAAGTTTTCATTCCGTGTATTAGTGATATCTTATGATGTTTCATTTCCTGTGTGACTTATTTCACTTAGAATCATCGTACCTGAATCCACTCATTATGCCGCGACGGGCCTGATGACATAGATTTCATTGCTGTGTGATATTCCACTGTACGTACGTACCACAACTTCTTTATCCATTTTTCACATTCTGGGATATTTAACTTGTACCGTAGACGAGGTTCTTGTGAACAGAGCCGCCCGAGACTTTTTGGTGGCTGTTTGTTTTTGATTTTAAATTTCCTAAGCTATAGGACCATAAGGGGAAGTGCCGTAGGCTCCGTTGCTTTGTTTTTTAGATGTTCCGGGAAACACCATACACTTCTCCAGAGTGGCTGTTGGCAATTTACATCCCGCCCATCAGCATAACAAGGCTCCATGTTCTCCATGGCCTGTGCTGCCTTTCTGGATTTTACACTTTTTTCAGATGGCCCTTTTGACCGGGGGGCAGTGAGACTTCATTGTAGTGCAGATTTCTTTAACATGCTTGCTTGGTTGGCCAAAAAGGGCGTATGCGTTTTTTCCTGAATATATTCAGGAAAAAACGCATACGCCCTTTTTGGCCAAGAGCATCATTGTCGACGTTCTGCCTCTTTTCCTATGCTTTAAATGCAATTCCCGTCTACCCCCTGAAATCGTTTTCCTGCAATTCTGCCCCACTTTCAAGTCGTCTTCGCAGCCATTCTTCAATATATTTTTGGACGATCCTGTCATTTATAACTCTGCAGGTTTGTGAGTTACAGTGCCCCTGAGCTCATTTCTTCAACTCGCTATCTTGTGACCTGGCCGCAAACCCACAGGATTGCCTCAGGCCCTAATCTGGTTCCGGCACGGCATGCTGAGCCTTTGGTGAATTCCTCTTCCTGGTGGGAAATGAGCGTTAAATTTGCCCGTGCAGACACCTACAGCTAGTCTCTCATTGGTTCTCCCTATTCCTTTTCATCTTGCGCAGAAATTGCAAACTGTGCCCAACAGGAGGTTAAAGGCACTGACTCTCCAAGTGGGGAGAGTGTTCGTAAAGGGTCTGGAATGGTGAACCCGAGTAAAAGGGGACGAAAACTGAGATGCATTTGAAAACGTTTGCCAGTCACACGGTGCACCATACTTTGGGTTTCCCATGCATGTTTTAGCTGAAGGAAGAATCCCTTAAACTTGGAGAGTTGGGACCCATGGAATGGGTACCATGCTGTATGACTTCAAAGGGTCTGCATTTGCTCATCGAACCTCACCAATGCTATCAGCCCGAAGTGCCCAACCTTATGTCTCACTCAACTCTGGGTGTAGATGTGGTAAATCCGGGTTGCATCACAAGCCCTGAATGAATTATTTAAGAATTGCTCTCTATTTCACTGTCCTTGGGTTTTGTTTGTGTAATTCATTTTGATAATGGGATTTATCGGATTTTCTCTGCTGCATTCATGCCGCTTTACACACGCTTCATTCTCTTACGGAGACATATAAATCCATGGGTTTGAAGATTCTTACTAGTCAGGTGTATTCCTAGGCGTTGAATATGTGGTGTTTAGTCCATTTCGTTGAGCAAGGGGTAGGACTTGACTATTACATATTTGGCTTATGGAAAGGTATCTGTGCTAATTTCTATCTCTGGTTTTATGCAGCACCCCAACTCACCTTTCCCCTTAAGCAAGCATAAGTTGGTTTTCTAAATTTGAGACCCTGTTCTGTTTTGTAATTCAGTTCATGTGTAGCCAAGTTTACATTCCGTGTAGTAGTGATATCTTATGATGTTTCATTTTCTGTGTGACTTATTTCACTTAGAATCATCGTACCTGAATCCACTCATTATGCCGCGACGGGCCTGATGACATAGATTTCATTGCTGTGTGATATTCCACTGTACATACGTACCACAACTTCTTTATCCATTTTTCACATTCTGGGATATTTAACTTGTACCGTAGACGAGGTTCTTGTAAACAGAGCCGTCCGACACTTTGGGGTGGCTGTGTGTTTTTGATTTTAATTTCCCTAAGCTATAGGACCATAAGTGGAAGTGCCGTAGGCTCCGTAGCTTTGTTTTTTCGGTGTTCCGGGAAACACCATACACTTCTCCAGAGTGGCTGTTGGCAGTTTACGTCCCGCCCATCAGCATAACAAGGCTCCCTGTTCTCCATGGCCTGTGCTGCCTTTCTGGATTTTACACTTTTTTCAGATGGCCCTTTTGACCGGGGGGCAGTGAGACTTCATTGTAGTGCAGATTTCTTTAACATGCTTGCTTGGTTGGCCAAAAAGGGCGTATGCGTTTATTCCTGAATATATTCAGGGAAAAAACGCATACGCCCTTTTTGGCCAAGAGCATCATTGTTGACGTTCTGCCTCTTTTCCTATGCTTTAAATGCAATTCCCGTCTACCCCCTGAAATCGTTTTCCTGCAAATCTGTCCCGCTTACAAGTCGTCTTTGCAGACCTCCTTCAATATATTTTTGGACGATAGCTGTCATTTATTACTCTGCAGGTTTGTGAGTTACAGTGCCCCTGAGCTCCTTTCTTCAACTCGCTATCTTGTGAGCTGGATGCAAACCTGCACGATTGTCAGGCCCTAATCTGGTTCAGGCACGGCATGTTGAGCCTTTGGTTAATTCCTCTTCCTGGTGCGAAAGGAGCATTAAATTTGCCCGTGCAGACACCTACAGCTAGTCTCTCATTGGTTCTCCCTATTCCTGTTCATCTTGCGCAGAAATTGCAAACTGTGCCAAACAGGAGGTTAAAAGTACAGACTCTCCAAGGGGGAGAGTGTTATTAAAGGGTCTGGAATGGTGTACCCAAGTAAAACGAGACGAAAACTGAGATGCATTTGAAAACGTTTCCCCGTCACATGGTGCACCATAATGTGGGTTTCCCATGCATATTTTAGCTGAAGGAAGAATCCCTTAAACCTGGCAGTTGGGACCCATGGAATGGCTACCATGCAGTATGACTTCAAAGGGTCTGCATTTGCTTATCGAACCTCACCAATGCTATCAGCCCAAAGTGTCCAACCTTATGTCTCACTCAGCTCTGGGTGTATATGTGGTAAATCCAGGTTGCATCACAAGCACTGAATGAATTATTTAAGAATTGCTCTCTATTTCACTGTCCTTGGGTTTTGTTTTTGTAATTCATTTTGACAATGGGATTTATCGGATTTTCTCTGCTGCATTCATGCCGCTGTACACACGCTTCATTCTCTTACGGAGGCATATGAATCCATGGGTTTGAAGATTCTTACTAGTCAGGTGTATTCCTAGGTGTTGAATATGTGGTGTTTAGTCCATTTCGTTGAGCAAGTGGTGGGTCTTGACTATGACATATTTGGCTTATGGAAAGTTATCTGTGCTAATTTCTATCTCTGGTTTTATGCAGCACGCCAACTCACCTTTCCCCTTAAGCAAGCATAAGTTGGTTTTCTAAATTTGAGACCCTGTTCTGTTTTGTAATTCAGTTCATGTGTAGCCAAGTTTACATTCCGTGTATTAGTGATATCTTATGATGTTTCATTTTCTGTGTGACTTATTTCACTTAGAATCATCGTACCTGAATCCACTCATTATGCCGCGACGGGCCTGATGACATAGATTTCATTGCTGAGTGATATTCCATTGTATGTATATACCACAACTTCTTTATCCATTTTTCACATTCTGGAATATTTACCTTGTACTGTAGATGAGGTTCTTGTAAATAGAGCCATCCGACACTTTGGGGTGGCTGTGTGTTTTTCATTTTAATGTCCCTAAACTGTAGGACCATAAGTGGAAATGCCGTAGGCTCCGTTGCTTTGTTTTTTAGGTGTTCCGGAAAACACCATACACTTTTCCAGAGTGGCAGTTGGCAATTTACATCCCGCCCATCAGCATAACAAGGCTCCCTGTTCTCCATTGCCTGTGCTGCCTTTCTGGACTTTACACTTTTTTCATATGGCCCTTTTGCCCGGGGAGCAATGAGACTTCATTGTAGTGCAGATTTCTTTAACATGCTTGCTTGGTTGGCCAAAAAGGGCGTATGCGTTTTTTCCTGAATATATTCAGGAAAAAACGCATACGTCCTTTTTGGCCAAGAGCATCATTGTCGACGTTCTGCCTCTTTTCCTATGCTTTAAATGCAATTCCCGTCTACCCCCTGAAATCGTTTTCCTGCAAATCTGTCCCGCTTACAAGTCGTCTTTGCAGACCTCCTTCAATATATTTTTGGACGATAGCTGTCATTTATTACTCTGCAGGTTTGTGAGTTACAGTGCCCCTGAGCTCCTTTCTTCAACTCGCTATCTTGTGAGCTGGCTGCAAACCCGCACGATTGTCAGGCCCTAATCTGTTTCAGGCACGGCATGTTGAGCCTTTGGTTAATTCCTCTTCCTGGTGCGAAATGAGCATTAAATTTGCCCGTGCAGACACCTACAGCTAGTCTCTCATTGGTTCTCCCTATTCCTTTTCATCTTGCGCAGAAATTGCAAGCTGTGCCCAACAGGAGGTTAAAGGCACTGACTCTCCAAGTGGGGAGAGTGTTCGTAAAGGGTCTGGAATGGTGAACCCGAGTAAACGGGGACGAAAACTGAGATGCATTTGAAAATGTTTCCCGGTCACACGGTGCACCATACTGTGGGCTTCCCATGCATGCTTTACCTGAAGGAAGAATCGCTTAAACCTGGAGAGTTGAGACCCATGGAATGGGTACCATGTAGTATGACTTCAAATGGTCTGCATTTGCTCATCGAACCTCACCAATGCTATCAGCCCGAAGTGTCCAACCTTAGGTCTCACTCAGCTCTGGGTTTAGATGAGGTAAATCCAGGTTGCATCACAAGCCCTGAATGAATTATTCAAGAATTGCTCTCTATTTCACTGTCATTGTGTTTTGTTTTTGTAATTCATTTTGATAATAGGATTTATCGGATTTTCTCTGCTGCCTTCATGCAGCTGTACACATGCTTGATTCTCTTATGGAGACATATAAATCCATGGGTTTGAAGATTCTTACTAGTCAGGTGTATTCCTAGGCGTTGAATATAGGGTGTTTAGCCCATTTCGTTGAGCAAGGGGTAGGTCTTGACTATTACATATTTGACGTATGGAATGGTATCTGTGCTAATTTCTATCTCTGGTTTTATGCAGCACCCCAACTCACCTTTCCCCTTAAGCAAACATAAGTTGGTTTTCTAAATTTGAGACCCTGTTCTGTTTTGTAATTCAGTTCATGTGTAGCCAAGATTACATTCGGTGTATTAGTGATATATTATGATGTTTCATTTTCTGTGTGACTTATTTCACTTAGAATCATCGTACCTGAATCCACTCATTATGCCACGACGGGCCAGATGAGATAGACTTCATTGGTGAGTGATATTCCATTGTACGTACGTACCACAACTTCTTTATCCATTTTTCGCTTTCTGGGATATTTAACTTGTACCGTAGACGAGGTTCTTGTAAACAGAGCCGTCTGAAACTTTGGCGTGGCTGTGTGTTTTTCATTTTAATTTCCCTAAGCTATAGGACCATAAGTGGAAGTGCCGTAGGCTCCGTTGCTTTGTTTTTTAGGTGTTTCAGGAAACACCATACACTTCTCCAGAGTGGCTGTTGGCAATTTACATCCCACCCATGAGCATAACAAGGCTCCCTGTTCTCCATGGCCTGTGCTGCCTTTCTGGATTTTACACTTTTTTCAGATGGCCCTTTTGACCGGGGGGCAGTGAGACTTCATTGTAGTGCAGATTTCTTTAACATGCTTGCTTGGTTGGCCAAAAAGAGCGTATGCGTTTTTTCCTGAATATATTCAGGAAAAAACGCATACGCTCTTTTTGGCCAAGTGCATCATTGTCGACGTTCTGCCTCTTTTCCTATGCTTTAAATGCAATTCCAGTCTACCCCATGAAATCGTTTTCCTGAAATTCTGCCCCGCTTTCAAGTCCTCTTCGCAGCCTTCCTTCAATATATTTTTGGACGATAGCTGTCATTTACAACACTGCAGGTTTTGAATTACAGTGCCCCGGAGCTCCTTTCTTCAAATCTCTTTCTTGTGAGCTGGCCGCAAACCCTCAGGATTGCTTCAGGCCCTAATCTGGTTCCGGCACAGCATGCTGAGCCTTCGGTTAATTCCTCTTCCTGGTGGGAAATGAGCGTTAAATTTGCCCGTGCAGACACCTACAGCTAGTCTCTCATTGGTTCTCCCTATTCCTGTTCATCTTGCGCAGAAATTGCAAACTGTGCCAAACAGGAGGTTAAAGGCACTGACTCTCCAAGTGGGGAGAGTGTTAGTAAAGGGTCTGGAATTGTGAACCCGAGTAAAAGGGGACGAAAACTGAGATGCATTTGAAAACGTTTCCCGGTCACACGGTGCACCATACTGTGGGTTTCCCATGCATGTTTTAGCTGAAGGAAGAATCGCTTAAACCTGGAGAGTTGGGACCCATGGAATGGGTACCATGCAGTATGACTTCAAATGGTCTGCATTTGCTCATCGAACCTCACCAATGCTATCAGCCCGAAGTGTCCAACTTTATGTCTCACTCAGCTCTGGGTGTAGATGAGGTAAATCCAGGTTGCATCACAAGCCCTGAATGAATTATTTAAGAATTGCTCTCTATTTCACTGTCATTGTGTTTTGTTTTTGTAATTCATTTTGATAATAGGATTTATCGGATTTTCTCTGCTGCATTCATGCAGCTGTACACACGCTTGATTCTCTTATGGAGACATATAAATCCATGGGTTTGAAGATTCTTACTAGTCAGGTGTATTCCTAGGCGTTGAATATAGGGTGTTTAGCCCATTTCGTTGAGCAAGGTGTAGGTCTTGACTATTACATATTTGACGTATGGAATGGTATCTGTGCTAATTTCTATCTCTGGTTTTATGCAGCACCCCAACTCACCTTTCCCCTTAAGCAAACATAAGTTGGTTTTCTAAATTTGAGACCCTGTTCTGTTTTGTAATTCAGTTCATGTGTAGCCAAGATTACATTCGGTGTATTAGAGATAAGTTATGATGTTTCATTTTCTGTGTGACTTATTTCTCTTAGAATCATCGTACCTGAATCCACTCATTATGCCACGACGGGCCAGATGACATAGATTTCACTGGTGAGTGATATTCCATTGTACGTACGTACCACAACTTCTTTATCCATTTTTTGCTTTCTGGGATATTTAACTTGTACCGTAGACGAGGTTCTTGTAAACAGAGCCGTCTGAAACTTTGGGGTGGCTGTGTGTTTTTGATTTAAATTTCCCTAAGCTATAGGACCATAAGTGGAAGTGCCGTAGGCTCCGTTGCTTTGTTTTTTAGGTGTTTCAGGAAACACCATACACTTCTCCAGAGTGGCTGTTGGCAATTTACATCCCACCCATGAGCATAACAAGGCTCCCTGTTCTCCATGGCCTGTTCTGCCTTTCTGGATTTTACACTTTTTTCAGATGGCCCTTTTGACCGGGGGGCAGTGAGACTTCATTGTAGTGCAGATTTCTTGAACATGCTTGCTTGGTTGGCCAAAAAGGGCGTATGCGTTTTTTCCTGAATATATTCAGGAAAAAAAGCATACGCCCTTTTTGGCCAAGAGCATCATTGTCGACGTTCTGCCTCTTTTCCTATGCTTTAAATGCAATTCCCGTCTACCCCCTGAAATCGTTTTCCTGCAATTCTGCCCCACTTACAAGTCGTCTTCGCAGCCTTCCTTCAATATATTTTTGGACGATAGCTGTCATTTATAACTCTGCAGGTTTGTGAGTTACAGTGCCCCTGAGCTCATTTCTTCAACTCGCTATCTTGTGAGCTGGCCGCAAACCCACAGGATTGCCTCAGGCCCTAATCTGGTTCCGGCACGGCATGCTGAGCCTTTGGTTAATTCCTCTTCCTGGTGGGAAATGAGCGTTAAATTTGCCCGTGCAGACACCTACAGCTAGTCTCTCATTCGTTCTCCCTATTCCTTTTCATCTTGTGCAGAAATTGCAAACGGTGCCCAACAGGAGGTTAAATGCACTGGCTCTCCAAGTGGGGAGAGTGTTCGTAAAGGGTCTGGAATGATGAACCCGAGTAAAAGGGGACGAAAACTGAGATGCATTTGAAAACGTTTGCCAGTCACACGGTGCACCATACTGTGGGTTTCCCATGCATGTTTTAGCTGAAGGAAGAATCCCTTAAACTTGGAGAGTTGGGACCCATGGAATGGGTACCATGCTGTATGACTTCAAAGGGTCTGCATTTGCTCATCGAACCTCACCAATGCTATCAGCCCGAAGTGCCCAACCTTATGTCTCACTCAGCTCTGGGTGTAGATGTGGTAAATCCAGGTTGCATCACAAGCCCTGAATGAATTATTTAAAAATTGCTCTCTATTTCACTGTCCTTGGGTTTTGTTTGTGTAATTCATTTTGATAATGGGATTTATCGGATTTTCTCTGCTGCATTCATACCGCTGTACACACGCTTCATTCTCTTACGGAGACATATAAATCCATGGGTTTGAAGATTCTTACTAGTCAGGTGTATTCCTAGGCGTTGAATATGGGGTGTTTAGTCCATTTCGTTGAGCAAGGGGTAGGTCTTGACTATTACATATTTGGCTTATGGAAAGGTATCTGTGCTAATTTCTATCTCTGGTTTTATGCAGCACCCCAACTCACCTTTCCCCTTAAGCAAGCATAAGTTGGTTTTCTAAATTTGAGACCCTGTTCTGTTTTGTAATTCAGTTCATGTGTAGCCAAGTTTACATTCCGTTTATTAGTGATATCTTATGATGTTTCATTTTCTGTGTGACTTATTTCACTTAGAATCATCGTACCTGAATCCACTCATTATGCCGCGACGGGCCTGAGGACATAGATTTCATTGCTGAGTGATATTCCATTGTCCGTACGTACCACAACTTCTTTATCCATTTTTCACATTCTGGGATATTTAACTTGTACCGTAGACGAGGTTCTTGTAAACAGAGCCGTCCGACACATTGGGGTGGCTGTGTGTTTTTGATTTTAATTTCCCTAAGCTATAGGACCATAAGTGGAAGTGCCGTAGGCTCCGTAGCTTTGTTTTTTTGGTGTTCCGGGAAACACCATACACTTCTCCAGAGTGGCTGTTGGCAATTCACATCCCACCCATCAGCATAACAAGGCTCCCTGTTCTCCATGGCCTGTGCTGCCTTTCTGGATTTTACACTTTTTTCAGATGGCCCTTTTGACCGGGGGGCAGTGAGACTTCATTGTAGTGCAGATTTCTTTAACATGCTTGCTTGGTTGGCCAAAAAGTGCGTATGCGTTTTTTCCTGAATATATTCAGGAAAAAAAGCATACGCCCTTTTTGGCCAAGAGCATCATTGTCGACGTTCTGCCTCTTTTCCTATGCTTTAAATGCAATTCCCGTCTACCCCCTGAAATCGTTTTCCTGCAATTCTGCCCCACTTACAAGTCGTCTTCGCAGCCTTCCTTCAATATATTTTTGGACGATAGCTGTCATTTATAACTCTGCAGGTTTGTGAGTTACAGTGCCCCTGAGCTCATTTCTTCAACTCGCTATCTTGTGAGCTGGCCGCAAACCCACAGGATTGCCTCAGGCCCTAATCTGGTTCCGGCACGGCATGCTGAGCCTTTGGTGAATTCCTCTTCCTGGTGGGAAATGAGCGTTAAATTTGCCCGTGCAGACACCTAGACCTAGTCTCTCATTCGTTCTCCCTATTCCTTTTCATCTTGCGCAGAAATTGCAAACTGTGCCCAACAGGAGGTTAAGGGCACTGACTCTTCAAGTGGGGAGAGTGTTCGTAAAGGGTCTGGAATGGTGAACCCGAGTAAAAGGGGACGAAAACTGAGATGCATTTGAAAACGTTTGCCAGTCACACGGTGCACCATACTGTGGGTTTCCCATGCATGTTTTAGCTGAAGGAAGAATCCCTTAAACTTGGAGAGTTGGGACCCATGGAATGGGTACCATGCTGTATGACTTCAAAGGGTCTGCATTTGCTCATCGAACCTCACCAATGCTATCAGCCCGAAGTGCACAACCTTATGTCTCACTCAGCTCTGGGTGTAGATGTGGTAAATCCAGGTTGCATCACAAGCCCTGAATGAATTATTTAAGAATTGCTCTCTATTTCACTGTCCTTGGGTTTTGTTTGTGTAATTCATTTTGATAATGGGATTTATCGGATTTTCTCTGCTGCATTCATGCCGCTGTACACACGCTTCATTCTCTTACGGAGACATATAAATCCATGGGTTTGAAGATTCTTACTAGTCAGGTGTATTCCTAGGCGTTGAATATGGGGTGTTTAGTCCATTTCGTTGAGCAAGGGGTAGGTTTTGACTATTACATATTTGGCTTATGGAAAGGTATCTGTGCTAATTTCTATCTCTGGTTTTATGCAGTACCCCAACTCACCTTTCCCCTTAAGCAAGCATAAGTTGGTTTTCTAAATTTGAGACCCTGTTCTGTTTTGTAATTCAGTTCATGTGTAGCCAAGTTTTCATTCCGTGTATTAGTGAAATCTTATGATGTTTCATTTCCTGTGTGACTTATTTCACTTAGAATCATCGTACCTGAATCCACTCATTATGCCGCGACGGGCCTGATGACATAGATTTCATTGCTGTGTGATATTCCACTGTACATACGTACCACAACTTCTTTATCCATTTTTCACATTCTGGGATATTTAACTTGTACCGTAGACGAGGTTCTTGTAAACAGAGGCGCCCGAGACGTTTGGGTGGCTGTGTATTTTTGATTTATAATTTTCCTAAGCTATAGGACCATAAGGGGAAGTGCTGTAGGCTCCGTTGCTTTGTTTTTTAGATGTTCCGGGAAACACCATACACTTCTCCAGAGTGGCAGTTCGCAATTTACATCCTGCCCATCAGCATAACAAGGCTCGCTGTTCTCCATGGCCTGTGCTGCCTTTCTGGATTTTACATATTTTTCAGATGGCCCTTTTGACCGGGGGACAGTGAGACTTCATTGTAGTGCAGATTTCTTGAACATGCTTGCTTGATTGGCCAAAAAGGGCGTATGCGTTTTTTCCTGAATATATTCAGGAAAAAACGCATACGCCCTTTTTGGCCAAGAGCATCATTGTCGACGTTCTGCCTCTTTTCCTATGCTTTAAATGCAATTCCCGTCTACCCCCTGAAATCATTTTCCTGCAATTCTGCCCCACTTTCAAGTCGTCTTCGCAGTCTTCCTTCAATATATTTTTGGACGATAGCTGTCATTTATAACTCTGCAGGTTTGTGAGTTACAGTGCCCCTGAGCTTATTTCTTCAACTCGCTATCTTGTGAGCTGGCCGCAAACCCACAGGATTGCCTCAGGCCCTAATCTGGTTCCGGCACGGCATGCTGAGCCTTTGGTTAATTCCACTTCCTGGTGGGAAATGAGCGTTAAATTTGCCCGTGCAGACACCTACAGCTAGTCTCTCATTGGTTCTCCCTATTCCTTTTCATCTTGCGCAGAAATTGCAAACTGTGCCCAACAGGAGGTTAAAGGCACTGACTCTCCAAGTGGGGAGAGTGTTCGTAAAGGGTCTGGAATGGTGAACCCGAGTAAAAGGGGACGAAAACTGAGATGCATTTGAAAACGTTTGCCAGTCACACGGTGCACCATACTGTGGGTTTCCCATGCATGTTTTAGCTGAAGGAAGAATCCCTTAAACTTGGAGAGTTGGGACCCATGGAATGGGTACCATGCTGTATGACTTCAAAGGGTCTGCATTTGCTCATCGAACCTCACCAATGCTATCAGCCCGAAGTGCCCAACCTTATGTCTCACTCAGCTCTGGGTGTAGATGTGGTAAATCCAGGTTGCATCACAAGCCCTGAATGAATTATTTAAGAATTGCTCTCTATTTCACTGTCCTTGGGTTTTGTTTGTGTAATTCATTTTGATAATGGGATTTATCGGATTTTCTCTGCTGCATTCATGCCGCTGTACACACGCTTCATTCTCTTACGGAGACATATAAATCCATGGGTTTGAAGATTCTTACTAGTCAGGTGTATTCCTAGGCGTTGAATATGGGGTGTTTAGTCCATTTCGTTGAGCAAGGGGTAGGTCTTGACTATTACATATTTGGCTTATGGAAAGGTATCTGTGCTAATTTCTATCTCTGGTTTTATGCAGCACCCCAACTCACCTTTCCCCTTAAGCAAGCATAAGTTGGTTTTCTAAATTTCAGACCCTGTTCTGTTTTGTAATTCAGTTCATGTGTAGCCAAGTTTACATTCCGTGTATTAGTGATATCTTATGATGTTTCATTTTCTGTGTGACTTATTTCACTTAGAATCATCGTACCTGAATCCACTCATTATGCCGCGACGGGCCTGATGACATAGATTTCATTGCTGTGTGATATTCCACTGTACGTACGTACCACAACTTCTTTATCCATTTTTCACATTCTGGGATATTTAACTTGTACCGTAGACGAGGTTCTTGTGAACAGAGCCGCCCGAGACTTTTTGGTGGCTGTTTGTTTTTGATTTTAAATTTCCTAAGCTATAGGACCATAAGGGGAAGTGCCGTAGGCTCCGTTGCTTTGTTTTTTAGATGTTCCGGGAAACACCATACACTTCTCCAGAGTGGCTGTTGGCAATTTACATCCCGCCCATCAGCATAACAAGGCTCCATGTTCTCCATGGCCTGTGCTGCCTTTCTGGATTTTACACTTTTTTCAGATGGCCCTTTTGACCGGGGGGCAGTGAGACTTCATTGTAGTGCAGATTTCTTTAACATGCTTGCTTGGTTGGCCAAAAAGGGCGTATGCGTTTTTTCCTGAATATATTCAGGAAAAAACGCATACGCCCTTTTTGGCCAAGAGCATCATTGTCGACGTTCTGCCTCTTTTCCTATGCTTTAAATGCAATTCCCGTCTACCCCCTGAAATCGTTTTCCTGCAATTCTGCCCCACTTTCAAGTCGTCTTCGCAGCCATCCTTCAATATATTTTTGGACGATAGCTGTCATTTATAACTCTGCAGGTTTGTGAGTTACAGTGCCCCTGAGCTCATTTCTTCAACTCGCTATCTTGTGAGCTGGCCGCAAACCCACAGGATTGCCTCAGGCCCTAATCTGGTTCCGGCACGGCATGCTGAGCCTTTGGTTAATTCCTCTTCCTGGTGGGAAATGAGCATTAAATTTGCCCGTGCAGACACCTACAGCTAGTCTCTCATTGGTTCTCCCTATTCCTTTTCATCTTGCGCAGAAATTGCAAACTGTGCCCAACAGGAGGTTAAAGGCACTGACTCTCCAAGTGGGGAGAGTGTTCGTAA
Organism: Delphinapterus leucas; assembly: GCF_059928025.1. Taxonomy (NCBI): domain Eukaryota; kingdom Metazoa; phylum Chordata; class Mammalia; order Artiodactyla; family Monodontidae; genus Delphinapterus; species Delphinapterus leucas. Next base: position 19,410,924 of record NW_028322235.1, on the reverse strand, counting down.
AGGGTCTGGAATGGTGAACCCGAGTAAAAGGGGACGAAAACTGAGATGCATTTGAAAACGTTTGCCAGTCACACGGTGCACCATACTGTGGGTTTCCCATGCATGTTTTAGCTGAAGGAAGAATCCCTTAAACTTGGAGAGTTGGGACCCATGGAATGGGTACCATGCTGTATGACTTCAAAGGGTCTGCATTTGCTCATCGAACCTCACCAATGCTATCAGCCCGAAGTGCCCAACCTTATGTCTCACTCAGCTCTGGGTGTAGATGTGGTAAATCCAGGTTGCATCACAAGCCCTGAATGAATTATTTAAGAATTGCTCTCTATTTCACTGTCCTTGGGTTTTGTTTGTGTAATTCATTTTGATAATGGGATTTATCGGATTTTCTCTGCTGCATTCATGCCGCTTTACACACGCTTCATTCTCTTACGGAGACATATAAATCCATGGGTTTGAAGATTCTTACTAGTCAGGTGTATTCCTAGGCGTTGAATATGTGGTGTTTAGTCCATTTCGTTGAGCAAGGGGTAGGACTTGACTATTACATATTTGGCTTATGGAAAGGTATCTGTGCTAATTTCTATCTCTGGTTTTATGCAGCACCCCAACTCACCTTTCCCCTTAAGCAAGCATAAGTTGGTTTTCTAAATTTGAGACCCTGTTCTGTTTTGTAATTCAGTTCATGTGTAGCCAAGTTTACATTCCGTGTAGTAGTGATATCTTATGATGTTTCATTTTCTGTGTGACTTATTTCACGTAGAATCATCGTACCTGAATCCACTCATTATGCCGCGACGGGCCTGATGACATAGATTTCATTGCTGTGTGATATTCCACTGTACATACGTACCACAACTTCTTTATCCATTTTTCACATTCTGGGATATTTAACTTGTACCGTAGACGAGGTTCTTGTAAACAGAGCCGTCCGACACTTTGGGGTGGCTGTGTGTTTTTGATTTTAATTTCCCTAAGCTATAGGACCATAAGTGGAAGTGCCGTAGGCTCCGTAGCTTTGTTTTTTCGGTGTTCCGGGAAACACCATACACTTCTCCAGAGTGGCTGTTGGCAATTTACGTCCCGCCCATCAGCATAACAAGGCTCCCTGTTCTCCATGGCCTGTGCTGCCTTTCTGGATTTTACACTTTTTTCAGATGGCCCTTTTGACCGGGGGGCAGTGAGACTTCATTGTAGTGCAGATTTCTTTAACATGCTTGCTTGGTTGGCCAAAAAGGGCGTATGCGTTTATTCCTGAATATATTCAGGGAAAAAACGCATACGCCCTTTTTGTCCAAGAGCATCATTGTTGACGTTCTGCCTCTTTTCCTATGCTTTAAATGCAATTCCCGTCTACCCCCTGAAATCGTTTTCCTGCAAATCTGTCCCGCTTACAAGTCGTCTTTGCAGACCTCCTTCAATATATTTTTGGACGATAGCTGTCATTTATTACTCTGCAGGTTTGTGAGTTACAGTGCCCCTGAGCTCCTTTCTTCAACTCGCTATCTTGTGAGCTGGATGCAAACCTGCACGATTGTCAGGCCCTAATCTGGTTCAGGCACGGCATGTTGAGCCTTTGGTTAATTCCTCTTCCTGGTGCGAAATGAGCATTAAATTTGCCCGTGCAGACACCTACAGCTAGTCTCTCATTGGTTCTCCCTATTCCTGTTCATCTTGCGCAGAAATTGCAAACTGTGCCAAACAGGAGGTTAAAAGTACAGACTCTCCAAGGGGGAGAGTGTTATTAAAGGGTCTGGAATGGTGTACCCAAGTAAAACGAGACGAAAACTGAGATGCATTTGAAAACGTTTCCCCGTCACATGGTGCACCATAATGTGGGTTTCCCATGCATATTTTAGCTGAAGGAAGAATCCCTTAAACCTGGCAGTTGGGACCCATGGAATGGCTAGCATGCAGTATGACTTCAAACGGTCTGCATTTGCTTATCGAACCTCACCAATGCTATCAGCCCAAAGTGTCCAACCTTATGTCTCACTCAGCTCTGGGTGTATATGTGGTAAATCCAGGTTGCATCACAAGCACTGAATGAATTATTTAAGAATTGCTCTCTATTTCACTGTCCTTGGGTTTTGTTTTTGTAATTCATTTTGACAATGGGATTTATCGGATTTTCTCTGCTGCATTCATGCCGCTGTACACACGCTTCATTCTCTTACGGAGGCATATGAATCCATGGGTTTGAAGATTCTTACTAGTCAGGTGTATTCCTAGGTGTTGAATATGTGGTGTTTAGTCCATTTCGTTGAGCAAGTGGTGGGTCTTGACTATGACATATTTGGCTTATGGAAAGTTATCTGTGCTAATTTCTATCTCTGGTTTTATGCAGCACGCCAACTCACCTTTCCCCTTAAGCAAGCATAAGTTGGTTTTCTAAATTTGAGACCCTGTTCTGTTTTGTAATTCAGTTCATGTGTAGCCAAGTTTACATTCCGTGTATTAGTGATATCTTATGATGTTTCATTTTCTGTGTGACTTATTTCACTTAGAATCATCGTACCTGAATCCACTCATTATGCCGCGACGGGCCTGATGACATAGATTTCATTGCTGAGTGATATTCCATTGTATGTATATACCACAACTTCTTTATCCATTTTTCACATTCTGGGATATTTACCTTGTACTGTAGATGAGGTTCTTGTAAATAGAGCCATCCGACACTTTGGGGTGGCTGTGTGTTTTTCATTTTAATGTCCCTAAACTGTAGGACCATAAGTGGAAATGCCGTAGGCTCCGTTGCTTTGTTTTTTAGGTGTTCCGGAAAACACCATACACTTTTCCAGAGTGGCAGTTGGCAATTTACATCCCGCCCATCAGCATAACAAGGCTCCCTGTTCTCCATTGCCTGTGCTGCCTTTCTGGACTTTACACTTTTTTCATATGGCCCTTTTGCCCAGGGAGCAATGAGACTTCATTGTAGTGCAGATTTCTTTAACATGCTTGCTTGGTTGGCCAAAAAGGGCGTATGCGTTTTTTCCTGAATATATTCAGGAAAAAACGCACACGCCCTTTTTGGCCAAGAGCATCATTGTCGACGTTCTGCCTCTTTTCCTATGCTTTAAATGCAATTCCCGTCTACCCCCTGAAATCGTTTTCCTGCAAATCTGTCCCGCTTACAAGTCGTCTTTGCAGACCTCCTTCAATATATTTTTGGACGATAGCTGTCATTTATTACTCTGCAGGTTTGTGAGTTACAGTGCCCCTGAGCTCCTTTCTTCAACTTGCTATCTTGTGAGCTGGCTGCAAACCCGCACGATTGTCAGGCCCTAATCTGTTTCAGGCACGGCATGTTGAGCCTTTGGTTAATTCCTCTTCCTGGTGCGAAATGAGCATTAAATTTGCCCGTGCAGACACCTACAGCTAGTCTCTCATTGGTTCTCCCTATTCCTTTTCATCTTGCGCAGAAATTGCAAACTGTGCCCAACAGGAGGTTAAAGGCACTGACTCTCCAAGTGGGGAGAGTGTTCGTAAAGGGTCTGGAATGGTGAACCCGAGTAAACGGGGACGAAAACTGAGATGCATTTGAAAATGTTTCCCGGTCACACGGTGCACCATACTGTGGGCTTCCCATGCATGCTTTACCTGAAGGAAGAATCGCTTAAACCTGGAGAGTTGGGACCCATGGAATGGGTACCATGTAGTATGACTTCAAATGGTCTGCATTTGCTCATCGAACCTCACCAATGCTATCAGCCCGAAGTGTCCAACCTTAGGTCTCACTCAGCTCTGGGTTTAGATGAGGTAAATCCAGGTTGCATCACAAGCCCTGAATGAATTATTTAAGAATTGCTCTCTATTTCACTGTCATTGTGTTTTGTTTTTGTAATTCATTTTGATAATAGGATTTATCGGATTTTCTCTGCTGCCTTCATGCAGCTGTACACATGCTTGATTCTCTTATGGAGACATATAAATCCATGGGTTTGAAGATTCTTACTAGTCAGGTGTATTCCTAGGCATTGAATATAGGGTGTTTAGCCCATTTCGTTGAGCAAGGGGTAGGTCTTGACTATTACATATTTGACGTATGGAATGGTATCTGTGCTAATTTCTATCTCTGGTTTTATGCAGCACCCCAACTCACCTTTCCCCTTAAGCAAACATAAGTTGGTTTTCTAAATTTGAGACCCTGTTCTGTTTTGTAATTCAGTTCATGTGTAGCCAAGATTACATTCGGTGTATTAGTGATATATTATGATGTTTCATTTTCTGTGTGACTTATTTCACTTAGAATCATCGTACCTGAATCCACTCATTATGCCACGACGGGCCAGATGACATAGACTTCATTGGTGAGTGATATTCCATTGTACGTACGTACCACAACTTCTTTATCCATTTTTCGCTTTCTGGGATATTTAACTTGTACCGTAGACGAGGTTCTTGTAAACAGAGCCGTCTGAAACTTTGGCGTGGCTGTGTGTTTTTCATTTTAATTTCCCTAAGCTATAGGACCATAAGTGGAAGTGCCGTAGGCTCTGTTGCTTTGTTTTTTAGGTGTTTCAGGAAACACCATACACTTCTCCAGAGTGGCTGTTGGCAATTTACATCCCACCCATGAGCATAACAAGGCTCCCTGTTCTCCATGGCCTGTGCTGCCTTTCTGGATTTTACACTTTTTTCAGATGGCCCTTTTGACCGGGGGGCAGTGAGACTTCATTGTAGTGCAGATTTCTTTAACATGGTTGCTTGGTTGGCCAAAAAGAGCGTATGCGTTTTTTCCTGAATATATTCAGGAAAAAACGCATACGCTCTTTTTGGCCAAGTGCATCATTGTCGACGTTCTGCCTCTTTTCCTATGCTTTAAATGCAATTCCAGTCTACCCCATGAAATCGTTTTCCTGAAATTCTGCCCCGCTTTCAAGTCCTCTTCGCAGCCTTCCTTCAATATATTTTTGGACGATAGCTGTCATTTACAACACTGCAGGTTTTGAATTACAGTGCCCCGGAGCTCCTTTCTTCAAATCTCTTTCTTGTGAGCTGGCCGCAAACCCTCAGGATTGCTTCAGGCCCTAATCTGGTTCCGGCACAGCATGCTGAGCCTTCGGTTAATTCCTCTTCCTGGTGGGAAATGAGCGTTAAATTTGCCCGTGCAGACACCTACAGCTAGTCTCTCATTGGTTCTCCCTATTCCTGTTCATCTTGCGCAGAAATTGCAAACTGTGCCCAACAGGAGGTTAAAGGCACTGACTCTCCAAGTGGGGAGAGTGTTAGTAAAGGGTCTGGAATTGTGAACCCGAGTAAAAGGGGACGAAAACTGAGATGCATTTGAAAACGTTTCCCGGTCACACGGTGCACCATACTGTGGGTTTCCCATGCATGTTTTAGCTGAAGGAAGAATCGCTTAAACCTGGAGAGTTGGGACCCATGGAATGGGTACCATGCAGTATGACTTCAAATGGTCTGCATTTGCTCATCGAACCTCACCAATGCTATCAGCCCGAAGTGTCCAACTTTATGTCTCACTCAGCTCTGGGTGTAGATGAGGTAAATCCAGGTTGCATCACAAGCCCTGAATGAATTATTTAAGAATTGCTCTCTATTTCACTGTCATTGTGTTTTGTTTTTGTAATTCATTTTGATAATAGGATTTATCGGATTTTCTCTGCTGCATTCATGCAGCTGTACACACGCTTGATTCTCTTATGGAGACATATAAATCCATGGGTTTGAAGATTCTTACTAGTCAGGTGTATTCCTAGGCGTTGAATATAGGGTGTTTAGCCCATTTCGTTGAGCAAGGGGTAGGTCTTGACTATTACATATTTGACGTATGGAATGGTATCTGTGCTAATTTCTATCTCTGGTTTTATGCAGCACCCCAACTCACCTTTCCCCTTAAGCAAACATAAGTTGGTTTTCTAAATTTGAGACCCTGTTCTGTTTTGTAATTCAGTTCATGTGTAGCCAAGTTTACATTCGGTGTGTTAGTGATATCTTATGATGTTTCATTTTCTGTGTGACTTATTTCACTTAGAATCATCGTACCTGAATCCACTCATTACACCACGACGGGCCAGATGACATAGCTTTCCTTGGTGACTGATATTCCATTGTACGTACGTACCACAAATTCTTTATCCATTTTTCGCTTTCTGGGATATTTAACTTGTACCGTAGAAGAGGTTCTTGTAAACAGAGCCATCTGAAACTTTGGCTTGGCTGTGTGTTTTTGATTTAAATTTCCCTAAGCTATAGGACCATAAGTGGAAGTGCCGTAGGCTCTGTTGCTTTGTTTTTTAGGTGTTTCAGGAAACACCATACACTTCTCCAGAGTGGCTGTTGGCAATTTACATCCCGCCCATCAGCATAACAAGGCTCCCTGTTCTCCATGGCCTGTGCTGCCTTTCTGGATTTTACACTTTTTTCAGATGGCCCTTTTGACCGGGGGGCAGTGAGACTTTATTGTAGTGCAGATTTCTTGAACATGCTTGCTTGGTTGGCCAAAAAGGGCGTATGCGTTTTTTCCTGAATATATTCAGGAAAAAACGCATACGCCCTTTTTGGCCAAGTGCATCATTGTCGACGTTCTGCCTTTTTTCCTATGCTTTAAATGCAATTCCAGTCTACCCCCTGAAATCGTTTTCCTGCAATTTTGCCCCGCTTTCAAGTCCTCTTCGCAGGCTTCCTTCAATATATTTTTGGACGATAGCTGTCATTTATAACTCTGCAGGTTTGTGAATTAGAGTGACCCGGAGCTCCTTTCTTCAAATCGCTTTCTTGTGAGCTAGCCGCAAACTCGCAGGGTTGCTTCAGGCCCTAATCTGGTTCCGGCACGGCATGCTGAGCGTTTGGTTAATTCCTCTTCCTGGTTGGAAATGAGCGTTAAATTTGCCCGTGCAGAAACCTACAGCTAGTCTCTCATTGGTTCTCCCTATTCCTGTTCATCTTGCGCATAAATTGCAAACTGTGCCAAACAGCAGGTTAAAGGCACTGACTCTCCAAGTGGGTAGAGTGTTAGTAAAGGGCCTGGAATTGTGAACCCGAGTAAAAGGGGACGAAAACTGAGATGCATTTGAAAACGTTTCCCGGTCACACGGTGCACCATACTGTGGGTTTCCCATGCATGTTTTAGCTGAAGGAAGAATCGCTTAAACCTGGAGAGTTGGGACCCATGGAATGGGTACCATGCAGTATGACTTCAAATGGTCTGCATTTGCTCTTCGAACCTCACAAATGCTATCAGCCCGAAGTGTCCAACTTTATGTCTCACTCGGCTCTGGGTGTAGATTAGGTAAATCCAGGTTGCATCACAAGCCCTGAATGAATTATTTAAGAATTGCTCTCTATTTCACTGCCATTGTGTTTTGTTTTTGTAATTCATTTTGATAATAGTATTTATCGGATTTTCTCTGCTACCTTCATGCAGCTGTACACACGCTTGATTCTCTTATGGAGACATATAAATCCATGGGTTTGAAGATTCTTACTAGTCAGGTGTATTTCTAGGCGTTGAATATAGGGTGTTTAGCCCATTTCGTTGAGCAAGGTGTAGGTCTTGACTATTACATATTTGACGTATGGAATGGTATCTGTGCTAATTTCTATCTCTGGTTTTATGCAGCACCCCAACTCACCTTTCCCCTTAAGCAAACATAAGTTGGTTTTCTAAATTTGAGACCCTGTTCTGTTTTGTAATTCAGTTCATGTGTAGCCAAGATTACATTCGGTGTATTAGAGATAACTTATGATGTTTCATTTTCTGTGTGACTTATTTCTCTTAGAATCATCGTACCTGAATCCACTCATTATGCCACGACGGGCCAGATGACATAGATTTCATTGGTGAGTGATATTCCATTGTACGTACGTACCACAACTTCTTTATCCATTTTTCGCTTTCTGGGATATTTAACTTGTACCGTAGACGAGGTTCTTGTAAACAGAGCCGTCTGAAACTTTGGGGTGGCTGTGTGTTTTTTATTTTAATTTCCCTAAGCTATAGGACCATAAGTGGAAGTGCCGTAGGCTCCGTTGCTTTGTTTTTTAGGTGTTTCAGGAAACACCATACACTTCTCCAGAGTGGCTGTTGGCAATTTACATCCCACCCATGAGCATAACAAGGCTCCCTGTTCTCCATGGCCTGTGCTGCCTTTCTGGATTTTACACTTTTTTCAGATGGCCCTTTTGACCGGGGGGCAGTGAGACTTCATTGTAGTGCAGATTTCTTGAACATGCTTGCTTGGTTGGCCAAAAAGGGCGTATGCGTTTTTTCCTGAATATATTCAGGAAAAAAAGCATACGCCCTTTTTGGCCAAGTGCATCATTGTCGACATCCTGCTTCTTTTCCTATGCTTTAAATGCAATTCCAGTCTACCCCCTGAAATCGTTTTCCTGCAATTCTGCCCCGCTTTCAAGTCCTCTTCGCAGCCTTCCTTCAATATATTTTTGGACGATAGCTGTCATTTATAACTCTGCAGGTTTGTGAATTAGAGTGACCCGGAGCTCCTTTCTTCAAATCGCTTTCTTGTGAGCTAGCCGCAAACTCGCAGGGTTGCTTCAGGCCCTAATCTGGTTCCGGCACGGCATGCTGAGCGTTTGGTTAATTCCTCTTCCTGGTTGGAAATGAGCGTTAAATTTGCCCGTGCAGAAACCTACAGCTAGTCTCTCATTGGTTCTCCCTATTCCTGTTCATCTTGCGCAGAAATTGCAAACTGTGCCAAACAGCAGGTTAAAGGCACTGACTCTCCAAGTGGGTAGAGTGTTAGTAAAGGGCCTGGAATTGTGAACCCGAGTAAAAGGGGACGAAAACTGAGATGCATTTGAAAACGTTTCCCGGTCACACGGTGCACCATACTGTGGGTTTCCCATGCATGTTTTAGCTGAAGGAAGAATCGCTTAAACCTGGAGAGTTGGGACCCATGGAATGGGTACCATGCAGTATGACTTCAAATGGTCTGCATTTGCTCTTCGAACCTCACAAATGCTATCAGCCCGAAGTGTCCAACTTTATGTCTCACTCGGCTCTGGGTGTAGATTAGGTAAATCCAGGTTGCATCACAAGCCCTGAATGAATTATTTAAGAATTGCTCTCTATTTCACTGCCATTGTGTTTTGTTTTTGTAATTCATTTTGATAATAGTATTTATCGGATTTTCTCTGCTACCTTCATGCAGCTGTACACACGCTTGATTCTCTTATGGAGACATATAAATCCATGGGTTTGAAGATTCTTACTAGTCAGGTGTATTTCTAGGCGTTGAATATAGGGTGTTTAGCCCATTTCGTTGAGCAAGGTGTAGGTCTTGACTATTACATATTTGACGTATGGAATGGTATCTGTGCTAATTTCTATCTCTGGTTTTATGCAGCACCCCAACTCACCTTTCCCCTTAAGCAAACATAAGTTGGTTTTCTAAATTTGAGACCCTGTTCTGTTTTGTAATTCAGTTCATGTGTAGCCAAGATTACATTCGGTGTATTAGAGATAACTTATGATGTTTCATTTTCTGTGTGACTTATTTCTCTTAGAATCATCGTACCTGAATCCACTCATTATGCCACGACGGGCCAGATGACATAGATTTCATTGGTGAGTGATATTCCATTGTACGTACGTACCACAACTTCTTTATCCATTTTTCGCTTTCTGGGATATTTAACTTGTACCGTAGACGAGGTTCTTGTAAACAGAGCCGTCTGAAACTTTGGGGTGGCTGTGTGTTTTTGATTTTAATTTCCCTAAGCTATAGGACCATAAGTGGAAGTGCCGTAGGCTCCGTAGCTTTGTTTTTTCGGTGTTCCGGGAAACACCATACACTTCTCCAGAGTGGCTGTTGGCAATTTACATCCCGCCCATCAGCATAACAAGGCTCCCTGTTCTCCATGGCCTGTGCTGCCTTTCTGGATTTTACAATTTTTTCAGATGGCCCTTTTGACCGGGGGGCAGTGAGACTTCATTGTAGTGCAGATTTCATTAACATGCTTGCTTGGTTGGCCAAAAAGGGCGTATGCGTTTTTTCCTGAATATATTCAGGAAAAAACGCATACGCCTTTTTGGCCAAGAGCATCATTGTTGACGTTCTGCCTCTTTTCCTATGCTTTAAATGCAATTCCCGTCTACTCCCTGAAATCATTTTCCCGCAAATCTATCCTGCTTACAAGTCGTCTTTGCAGACCTCCTTCAATATATTTTTGGACGATAGCTGTCATTTATTACTCTGCAGGTTTGTGAGTTACAGTGCCCCTGAGCTCCTTTCTTCAACTCGCTATCTTGTGAGCTGGCTGCAAACCCGCACGATTGTTAGGCCCTAATCTGTTTCAGGCACGGCATGTTGAGCCTTTGGTTAATTCCTCTTCCTGGTGGGAAATGAGCATTAAATTTGCCCGTGCAGACACTTACTGCTAGTCTCTCATTGGTTCTCCCTATTCCTGTTCATCTTGTGCAGAAATTGCAAACTGTGCCAAACAGGAGGTTAAAGGCACTGACTCTCCAAGTGGGGAGAGTGTTAGTAAACGTTCTGGAATGGTGAACCCGAGTAAAAGGGGACGAAAACTGAGATGCATTTGAAAACCTTTCCTGGTCACACGGTGCACCATACTGTGGGTTTCCCATGCATGTTTTAGCTGAAGAAAGAATCCCTTAATCCTGGAGAGTTGGGACCCATGGAATGGGTACCATGCAGTATGACTTCAAAGGGTCTGCATTTGCTCATCGAACCTCAACAATGCTATCAGCCCGAAGTGCCCAACCTTATGTCTCACTCAGCTCTGGGTGTAGATGTTGTAAATCCAGGTTGCATCACAAGCCCTGAATGAATTATTTAAGAATTGCTCTCTATTTCACTGTCCTTTGGTTTTGTTTGTGTAATTCATTTTGATAATGGGATTTATCGCATTTTCACCTCTGTGTTCATGCCGCTGTACTCACGCTTGATTCTCTTACGGAGACATATAAATTCATGAGTTTGAAGATTCTTACTAGTCAGGTGTATTCGTAGGTGTTGAATATGGCATGTTGAGTCCATTTCGTTGACCAGGGAGTAGGTTTTTTCTATTACATATTTGGCTTATCGAACGGTATCTGTGCTAATTTCAATCTCTGGTTTTATGCAGCTCCCCAACTCTCGTTTTTCCTTAAGCAAACATAAGTTGGTCTTCTAAATTTGAGACCCCATTCTGTTTTGTAATTCAGGTACTTTGTAGCCACGTTTACATTCCATGTATTAGTAATATCGTATGTCTTTTTCTTTTTGAATTATGTGACTTTGAATGATCATACGTAACTACTCTGGGGTTGTTACAACTGGCCATATTTCACTGATTTTCAGGCTGAGTACTATTCCACTCTATATAAGTGCCACACCTCTATCCATTTTTTCCCTCCAGAGACATATAAATTATATCCTAGTCGAGGATCTTTGAAACAGAGAGGCGGTAAACATTGGGGTGCCTGTGTCCTCTCCATTTTTGTCTTTCCCAAGATATACGTCCATGAGTGCAAGTGCCCTGTGCTCTGTAGCTCATTTTTTAGATGCTTTAGTAAACACAATACACTTCTCAAGAGTGACCATTGGCAATATACATTTCCACTATAAGCCTCACAGGGCTCCCTTTTCTCCTTGCCCTGTCCTGCATTTCTGGTGTTTACACTTTATGAGGAAGGCTCTTCTGACTGATGCGAAGTGATATGTTTTGTAGTACTGATTTCCAGTGCCCACCTGTTAGGTTGGCTAAAAAAGTGTATGCCCTTTTCTTGAATATATACAGAAAAAGACGCATACACCCTTTTTGGCCAACTGCAATGTTGGCAATGTTCAGCCCCTTTTCTTGTGCTTAATGGCGAGTCCTTTCTACCTCTTCCAATCCCTTTCCTGCCATTCTCCGTTGCTTACAAGTCCTTTTCTCTGACTTTCCTCAAGACATTTTTCAGTGAGAGATATTTTCAACTCTGCAGTTTCGTGAATTTTAGCGGCCCTGAATTCCATTTTTCAACTTGTGTTTATGGGAACTGGCCACAAAGCAGCGGGATTTCCTCAAGCCCTATTCTGTTTCCATGGGCAACCCTAGCTTTTAGTCAATTCGTCTTCCTGATTGGAAATTAGAGTGACATGTGCCTGTCCGAACACCTAGGACTTGTCTCTCATTGTTCCTCCTCCTTCTGCTTCATCCTCTGGACAAATTCCAAACTGTATGCAACAGGATGTTGACAGTGCTGACATCTCCAAGTGGGAAGACTGTTCGTAAAGACGCTGGAGGGGTGAACCCGAGCACCAGGAGATGAGGAGATGAGATGCCTTTTCCAAACTCTTCCCGATCAGACGGTATACCATCTTCTGGGTGTGACAGGCATATTTTAGCTGTAGGAAGTGTCCCATTCATGTGAGGAGAACACCAGGGCTTTTTCAAAATCACTGTCTCTCCACAACCCAAACTGGGGAATTTTTTAAGCTACGGCTACACATATGTTCATTAAGGGCCTTGGGAAGTAGGCAGAGTCCAAACTTTAGATGATTGAAGTCTTCAGGGTCAGAAGCACTCACCACCGGCTTCCGTTAGGTTCCATTTTAACTGTCATTAATAGATGATGTCAATAAAAATATCTATTCTTTTTTCAGATTATTTCCCCTTATAGGTTATTGCAAAATATTGAGTGTAGTTCCCTGTGCTGTACAGTAGTTCCTTGTTGATGATCGATTTTATACATAGCAGTGTGTATGTGTTAATCCCAAACTGTTAATTTATCCCTCCTCCCACCTTTCCCCTTTGGTAATAATAAATTATAAGATTTTATACTTCTCAGAAATGGGGGAGCTGAAAGAGAGGTATCATTTTCAATGGAAAAGCATTTAAAACAAGATTGAAGCTTTAACCAAGATTATTAGATGTACATCCTTGGAAAGAAATCACTTCGTTTCTCTAGTATTGACCTGACAAATAAGACAAACCTTTCACTGAACTTGCTTATAATAAAGTGATGGAAATATCAAATGGAAGTGTTAGAAACATCTTATTTTACCCGAGCCTTATACACTGTTCTATGTTAATTACAGTTTGGCTCACACATCTGTTCATTGAAGTTACAATGTTCTCAATTTCTGTTACTGATCCTCCAGAGTGGACCCCAACAAGTGTCCCCCTGCCCAGTGTCATTGGAGCCAACAGATCGAGACTGAGTTTGGTTCAGAAGCAAAGGAAACTTTATATTTTGATCAGAGAATGCAGAGGTGAGAGCATGTGCTACCCCGTGGGCTGTGGGCTGGGCTGTTGTGTAGAGATCCTGTCAGAGTCAGTGGGAGGGAGGGGGCGGAGCTCTCGAGGGCCCGGTTGGCTGCAGCTCAGGCTCTATATCGCGGAGTCTGCACTGTGCTCCAGGAGCTGAAGTGTCGACCCAGCCATTCTGCACTAGGAAATCTGGTCTGAAGTGCCGGCTGTTGAACCTCTGTATGCGGGACCCTAGGAGCACGTGAAATTAGACAAAGCACAAAGGATAAAAAAGGTTAGACTTTATTTTATTGCCCAGATTCTATTTTTATCTCCCAGGGATTTTTAAGGGGCTTTGCCTGGGACAAACCTCTCTTCTGCATTTTGTCCCCTTCCTCATTCTTAGAGTGCTGAGGGTGCAGACCCTTCATCTGTAACTGCTGAGTGCTGAGTTAGGAGCCCTCATACCTGTGGGAGAGGGTCTGAACTTCTCCCCAGCAGCCTCCAGGTGACGTTGATTGTCCGCAGGCCTCCTGCCTCCCTGCTCGTCCGCCTGAGCACAAGTATTGGTAGTGTTATAGATTCTAATGACCTGTAAGGGTCCAGGAAGGAGATGTGCAGTGACGCTGTGAGGTCCAGTTTCACCCCGCCCCACATTTGTTCGGCCACCTTAGGCTGACCGTTTCTGCCAGCCTAGATGCTCTGACCAGTAGTCTGTGCTTTCTTCAGTTAGGCCCCTGAATTAACGTAAAAACAGCACCAGGTGTCAGCACCCTGACTGCTCAACTCCCAGACAGTCCAGGGTCAGTGGTGATGAAGGACCATGATGGCCACTGAGTCAACAGCCTTTTGAAGCAAACAGGAGTCCAGCCGGTCTTATTGGCCACCATCATCACAGTGTCTGTAGGCTTTTCTGTGGTGACAGCGTGATATACTGTTCCCCTGCCAAGATTATTACCTCCCCTCTGGGTGCAGTAAGTCCTGCAAGCAGTAGTCTACTCTTTTGGGACACACTCTTGTTGTTTTATGAGAGAAACTCCAGGTCAAGTGATGGTCACACGAGTCGTCATGGTGCCCCTTTGCCCCAGTTATCTCTCTGGAGGTTGGAGTTGGAGGACCTCCTCACTCAAGGTCAGTGTGCCCACGGAGCAAACCCTGCAACTTCAGGGCATGGTTGGGGGTTAGGATCACCACGTGGGGTCCTTTTCCCTTAGGAGGGAGGTGGCCTTTTGGGCTGCTGATTTCCAGGTTTTCAGATACTGCCAGTATCTTGGCCAGATGTGGCGGTGGGCCAAGCCCCTTGGTGACCGTAGTTTATCCTACCTGGATGGCATTCTTGCATTGTTCCATTTCAAGTGGTCCCAGGTTTTGCACTAATACTCCAATGGCCATTCAAATTTCACTAGGAATGTAAAGGTCAAAGGGTTTAGCTAAATTAGGGAGTTCCAGGGCAAGGGTCTGAATTGACTGCTCTTTCCATTCTTGAAAGGCCACTTCTGGATTCTATTCAAAAGGATCATCATCTTTTTCTTTCAGTGTTTCATATAGAGGCCCAGCTAGTAGACTGTAGTTAGGGATCCAGAAGCAGCAAACCCTGGCCTCCCCAGGAACCCCTAAGCTGTCTTCTAGTTTTAGAAATGGGTAAGGCTGTAAATTGTTTCTTCCCTTTCCTGGGATGGGCTTCTCCGACCTTCTGTGAGAATGCAGCCCACGCAGGTCACCATAGTCTGTGATATTTGAGCTTTTTCTTGGACAACTTGTATCCTTTATTGGCTTGGTAGTTCAGAGGTCTCCTTAGTAGGGCTGGCGATCAGAATGTCGTCTGCATATTGAAGGAGTGTTTCCTTTTCCAGAGGTAGAACTTTTAGGTCTTTAGCTGAGCTTTCCCCAAAGATGGTGTGGGAATTTTTGAACCCTTGGGGCAAGACGGCCCAGAAGTATTGTTTTAGTTGTATGTTGAGTCCTGCCACTCACAAGCCAAAATTTCTTGTGACTCTGGGACTAATAGAATACAAAAGAAGGCTTCATTGAAGACTAATACAGAATACCATGTCCTGGTGGTTAGTAGAATGACCAGCAGGGTGTAGGGTTTAGGAACTACTGGAGGTATATCCTCGGTGGCTTCACTGACTGTCCTGACATCTTTTACCAGGACTCCAGCAGCCCATGGGGCTCTCAAGGTCAGGCCAATCCCAGGATATGGAGCTCACCTGGGCAGGTACCCCACCCCCACCCCAGCCAACGGGGCTCTCGTGTTCAGGCCCCTCCCAGGATATGGGGCTCCCTGGGCAGGTTCCCCTGCAGCCCATGGGGCTCTCGTGGTCAGGCCCCTCCCAGGATACAGAGCTACCCTTTCAGGTACCGTGGCAGGGCTGGGCACACAGGAGCCATGCACATCGCCCTCATTGCAGAGCACTCCCAGCTCACCTGTCACTCAGATCTGACACAGAGCACCTCAGAGCAGGACTTGAACTAACAAACAGCAGCTCCGACAGGTCTGTGACCCTGGGCATCACTCTGTGTGGCCTCCCTCCACCTGGTCTTCCAGAGATTTCCACTGCACCCGGGGCACCAGGCCTCTGTCTCCACCCACCACCCACCCCTGCTCTCCCTGACTCCTGGGTATTTCTCATTAGGAGATGGTTTTCTTGAAGTTGTCTCCCACTCATGGGCCAGATAATATAATTAGAAAACAAGCCAGAGCTGCAGCCCCTTGTCTATCCTGACTCTCAGGAGCCCACACCTGTTCCTTGGACCTGGCCGATTCAGCAAGTTCCAGTTTCTGCAACTGTGAGCCCCTGAGGGGTGATTATTGGCTGGCCTGGGAAGCATGACCGTGCCGGCCATCCCTCCCCAGGTGTGCCTGGGTTGAGATCAATATAAACACCGTTCCAGGCAGCAAGAGCACCTGCAGCTGTGCCTGACGCCATTTTCTGCCCTGTCAGCAGTCTCGGGGCTGGACTGGTGGGAGGGAGTGAGAGGCCACGGCTTTGTGGGTTGCTCAGTGTGAGTGGGGCTCTGCTGGACTTTCTGCAGCAGTTGCCAAGATGCCACCTGCTAAAGAAGAGGATGTGCCACCCATACCTGCCGCTGGAATTTCTCCCTGGGCAGAGGTGAGTAAGGAAGAAAGCAGTGGGGGCCGGGACAGGAGGGGTATCTCAGGCAGGGAAATGGAAAGCTTCTAGAAGAGCACCCAGGTCCAGGACCATCCTGTCTGGCCTGCAGGCACCAAGTCGGCTGGCATGCTGTCGCTCATGTGGCTCCATGGCCCTTCCTCTAGGCTTTCAAGTCCTTGTACATATTCAGGTGTTTTACCTGGGAAGGGTGGGAACATTTCAGCAGCAGCTGGCCTGGGGCTCGGCCCACGTTTACTCACAGATGCCTCGGCACGGGCCCCCAGCTTTGCAATGAGGACGCTTGTTGTGTGGGGCATGCTGGCTGAATGGGAGATGATTCCCCACCACTGACCAACTTCAGAATTGTTTACAACTGGAGCAAGGGCCCTGATACGGTTTTCCTCTGTGTAACTGGTGGGTTCTGTTTTTTTTTCTTTTTTTCGTTTTTGGTTCAAGGTAGATTTTATTCCTCTTTTTTGTATTTACAGATATAAGCATGGAAATAATTTATTCATATAAATACATGTATATGAAGGGAAGAATATTTTTTCTGTTTTACTTTTTGTAATTTTGAATTTTATTTTATTTTTTTATACAGCAGGTTCTTTTTGGTTACCTATTTTATACATAGAAATGTATACATGTCAATCCCAATCTCTCAACTCCCACCACCACCCCCCTAACAGCTTTCCCCCCTTGGTGTCCATACGTTTGTTGTCTACATCTGTTGCTCTATTTCTGCCTTGCAAAACGCTTCATCTGTACAACTTTTCTAGGTTCCACATATATGCATTTATATACAGGATTTGTTTTTCTCTTTCTGACTTACTTCACTCTGTATGACAGTCTCTAGATCCATCAACGTCTCTACAAATGACCCAATTTCATTCCTTTTTATGGCTTAGTAATATTCCATTTTATATATGTACCTCATCTTTATGCATTCGTCTGTCTGTGGGCATTTAGGTTGCTTCCATTACCTGGATATTGTAAATAGTGATGCAATGAACATTGCGGTGAATGTCTCTTTTCGTTTTATGGTTTTGTCTGGGTATATGCCCAGTAGTGGGATTGCTGTATTATATGGTAATTCTATTCTTAGTTTTATAAGAAACTCCATAATGTTCTCCACAGTGACTGCATCAATTTACATTCCCAACAATAGTGGAAGAGGTTTCCTTATCTCCGCACCCTTTCCAGCATTTGTTGTTTGTAGATTTTCTGATGATGCCCATTCTAACAGGTGTGAGGTGATACACCATGGATTAGTCTATTTCGTTGAGCAAAGAGTAGGTCTTGTCTATTACATATTTGGCTTATGGAACGGTATGTGTGCTCATTTCAATCTCTGGTTTTATACAGCACCCCAACTCAACTTTCCCGTTAAGCAAGCATAAGTTTTTATCTAAATGTGAGACTCTGCTCGGTTTTGTAATTCAGTTTATGTGTAGCCAAGTTTACACTCCCTCTATTTGGGATATCTTATGATAATTATGTTTCTCTGTGTGAAATATTTCTCTTAGAATCATCATACTTAAATCCACTCAATTTGCTGCTACAGGCCTGATGACATTGATTTCATTGCTGAGTGATATTTCGTTGTACGTAAGTAGGACAACTCCTTTATCCATTTTTTTCTTTCTGGGATATTTAATTTGTACTGGACTCAAGGTTCTTGTAAACACAGCAGCCCTGGATATTGTGTTGGCTGTGTCTTGTTGATTTTAATTTTCCTAAGCTATAGGGCCAAAAGTGGAAGTGCCCTAGGCTCTGTAGCTTTGTTTTTTAGATGTTTCAGCATACACCATAAACATCACCAGAGTGTCTGTTGGCAATTTACATCCCGTCCATCAGCATAACAAGGCTCCCTGTTCTCCATGGCCTGTCCTGTGTTTCTGGGTTTTACACTTTTTTCAGATGGCTCTTTTGACGAATGGGAAATGAGAGTTCATTGTAGTGCGGATTTCCATTGCTCGAATTCTTGGTTGGCCACAAAGGGCATATGCGTTTTTTCCTGAATATATTCAGGAAAAAATGTATACGCACTTTTTGTCCAAGTGCATCACTGTCAAAGATCTGCCACTTTTCACATGCTTTAAATGCAATTCCAATCTACCTCCTGAAATATGATTCCTGCAATTCTGCCTCGTTTTCAAGTCCTCTGTGCAGACTTACTTCAATATATTTTTGCCAATAGCTGTCATTTATAACTCTGCAGGTTTGTGAATTACAGTGCCTGTGATTTCCTTTCTTAACTCGTTTCCTTGAAAGCTGGCCACAGAACTGCAGGTTTGCTTCAGGCCGTAATCAGGGTCCCGCACGGCACTCTGAGCCTTTGGTTAATTCCTCTTCCTGGTGGGAAATTAGAGTTAAATGTGCCCCTCCAGACACCTGCCTCACTCCCAGCCCCTTGGTGATGTGTGTCCTCTGGTTTGAGGCCACATGTGCTGGGTTCCTCACCTTTCGCAGATGTGGCCCCACTGGTGTGCGGACACTCCTGCCTGGTTCCCATCCCCTTGGTGATGTGAGCCCTCCAGTGAGAGTCTGATCCTGGTTGGGCTCCTCACACTTCTGTGAGGTGGGCCCTCTTCTCTGAGGTCACTCCTGCCTGGCTGACACACCCCGCCTTGGCGACGTCGGCCCTCTGGTGGCAGTTGGAGCCCGCTGGGAGCCTCCTCCCCTCAGTGATGAGGCCCTCTGGCATCAGGCCCTAACTGCTGGTTACCCACATTTTCTGATACGTGCTAAGTGGTGTGAGGGCACTCCTGCCAGGTTCCCATCCCCATGTGCCTTCTGCTCTATGGTCCCAACACCTGTGTTGTTCACAGTTTCAGGATGTTGGCTCTCTGGTGTTAGTTCACTCAGGCCTAGATCCCATAGACT